>NW_027273877.1:14152500-14260000 GCF_046630095.1 Trachinotus anak
ACATTTGGTTAATTGAAAATTGAAAATCGAGAAACTTTTCCACATTTGAGAAGCTGTTCCCAGTGAAATGCGTCACAGTTAACACCTAGCTCTAGAGTACTGGCTGGTTTCTGGCTGCCTGGGTGATGAAACAATCAAACTGCCATACATTACGTAGTGGAGGTGAACAGGGGTCCACCATCAAATCACCCACTCAGAGGTGGATCTGGCCGAGTGGCTTCTGTGCTTCAATGTAAATGAAGTCGCTGTGAACTCTGTCTGAATTAAACCAGACCAGGATCTTTAACTTTACCAAGTCCAGTCTAAACAGAACCATAACAACATATATATGAAGTATATACAGTATATGTATGTATATGTAAATTAACAACATGTGGTCATTATGTTATAGAAAACATGATTTGGTCATTTTTACTGCTGTAGTTCAGTTGTATAGTTGTGAGCGAGGCAGTGTCTCATTTTGTGGCCGGAGCGGAGCGTGATAACACGGGCAGGCTGCAGTGACCGCCTCACAGACGGCCTGAGTGGACGGCAGGTTTCCTGGAGTGGACTGAACTCACAGGAAAAGCAGTTTGGTCATTTTCAGGTCAGGTAAGGCCACGGGGCATTTCAGCAGATGATTTTCTTACTTTAGCTTCACAGCTTTGCTCCTAACAGCATCCCTGTTCACCTGTCCTTCACTTTGGGATCGCTTTATGTTTTCTTTACAACACCCCCCCTCCAAGGCCTCCGTCTTTAGCTAATGAGGTCCTGCTGCTGACAGCCTTGTCCAATGGGGATGCTGGGAGTGAGAGTCATGCTTCAGAGTGTGTATGGGTAGTTTGTTTTCATCTGCACAGGTGGGACTCTCTCTCTCTCTCTCTCTCTCTCTCTCTCTCTCTCTCTCTCTCCTTGTTGATCCATTAGCAAAGAGGTGAGTGGGGGCAGGGATGGAGGACGAAGGGCCCCTCTGAGGTGTTGCACACACATTTCCCATATGGAACATTAAATGGGCTTTAAAGTTAGAATCTGTAGCTTCTCCACATTAAAGTGTTCAAAAGAAAACTAGGCCTGTGATCTGTATGTTGTTGAGTTGTGTTCTTACTAAGGCTGTCAAACGATTCTTTTTTTCTTCATCGTGATTCATCGCATCTTTTGTCACATGATTAAAATTCTATTATTTTCCCTTTCAGAACTGTTTTTAAGTCGACATTAACAATGTGAAGCATTTCTTACCAGTGTATCTTGATTCAGGTGTTGGATTTAAACACCTCAGGCCTCCCGACACGCCCCTTTATGCAGACTGGAACCGCCCCCTTTTGCCCCCATACACATGACTCGCCACGAAGCATCTCGCTCCGCCATGTAACATCTTTGTAGGAAGTGTCTGTGGCAGCTTGACAACAAGTAAGGGTGCTTCAAAGGGTCAAAATAGTAGCAGCCAAAGATTCTAGAACGTAGCGCAGTAGAATCTGGTCACTGTCCAGGGAAGAACAAATATCTCCAAAGTTTCTGATTTTGAAATTTGAGCTCAAGAACTAACCTTTACTTTACTGGTAGGAAAACCTGTCCAACGTCTTGTGAGCAAACTATTTCAAATTCCCTCAATTCTCTAAAAATCATACTCATATAGCTGAGAACAAGGCTGCTCCTCTGAGCTCATGAAAAACTGGTGTTTTGAGATACATGGTTCTCACAATAGGACAGACTGACATAACGTCGACCTGACTGAAGCTTGATTTCTGTCGCTGTCATCGTGGTCAGCTACTGGAGAAATAAAACTATAAATAGCAGGAATCCTGCGGAGAAGAGGATGAGGAATGGTTCCTTTTATCCAGCTTCAATATGAGTTGAATACACTTGATTTCATAAATACAAAAACACTGAAATGACAACAGTAACTTTTATTGATGAGTATCATGGTTCAATGTTTCAGAAACATCAACAGATGAAATCCTTAAAGGAGACTTACGTCTAGCTCTGCATTTTTATTCTGGGACTCTACAGTTCAAAACAAATCATTCTTTATCTCCAACTGCCCCTTAAACAAATTCAAATTTCAAAGCTAGCTCTGCTGGTAAAGAGTTATTCTGCTGTAGCCAAACCACTGCGTACTCCATTCGTATGCTGGAGTACACTATAATACTACACGTGTTTTGGGAGAAGGAGCTGAGCCTATGCATGCATAGAGTTTGGGCTCAATACCTTTAGCCAATTTTAATTCCTGAGCATTTATGTAAAATTGATCCTAGCAACACAGTTTCAAAAATTGCTGTGATAACATTTGTCATCACCATCTCTAGACGACAAAGAATGAATGGGTTCACTTTGCTTTACTTTAACTTTGGATTTTTTTTTAAATGGAGGGAAAATGCTGCAGTTTTAGAGCAGAACATCAATGGAGAAAAGATGCAGATGAATTCAGAGCTTAAAAACAGTTCTCCCAACAGCGTCAGCTTGTAGCAGGATAAGTAAGGGATAGTTCAGGGCTCAGGACTGGCTCAGCCTGATCTGACATGTAGAGAGGGTGTCACTGGGAACTAAGCCTGCATTTTCAAAGCGAAGTGCTTCTTTTGGCATAACAGGGATATATGAGCTCTCGAGGAAACGATGGAGCTTGGTCATCAAGGGTTTTGTATGCAAGGAGGTGGATTTTACAGGCAGCCAATGCAGAGAAGCTAATATAGGAGAAAGCACATTTTGTGTTGAGATGTTTTTGCAGGTGAGTCAGCAGTTGCTTGAGCAAGAGTAAAATCCTCCTCCACCCCCTCCTCCCGGAATGATTTCTTGATACATTTGCTGTTTAACAATAATCCAGGTATCCGATTGGTCTCTGTGAACGAACTGCACCTGACTGAATCCCAGTCCTTAACGTCAAACTGGATCAGTTGTTACACTTTATTAGCTGCTACTATGAGTTTCTTCACTAAAATCGAAAGCACGAGTAAATCAGTGTTAGCTCTGCATCGTGAAACTTCCCATCATCACTTCCATGATAACAATTTACTGGCTGATGTCCAATTTTTATTGAAAAGCCAATATTGGCAAACTGACACATCACTTAAACCGCGCTGCGTCCCGCCCACAACAAGTGCTGCCTTTCAGCAAACCCTCAATCCGACACTCCAGCTACTGCATAACTGAACTAAACACTGGCTTTCAGCGGGAGCAGCTTTAAAACAGACAGCAGCTCTGCAACGGGTGTTATTTTGCAAGCTCTGAGCTGTATGAACCGTTCTGGATAGCTGAGCATTACTCTCTGGAGACAGATCACTCTGCTGATGGAGACAAATGGGCCTGGCTGAATTCCCCATCCCCAGCTGAGGAAACAGAGTGGCTGGCTCATGCCCAGGAGAGCAGCCGCTGCAGAGAGGGAGGCGCTCCTGGGACAGGAGATTTGCCGTATGAGCGGACGTGCCTTAGATTTGAAATTATGCTCCTTGGTATTGATGATTCTAAAGGGACCATCAGGAGCAGGGATATCATTATAGCGTCTGGCTTATCTCAGTGATCTGGCTCTGCCTGACTGATGCACTCAGGTCACGAGGACAACCTCTCTGTGACATAAGAGAACATCCCTCTGTGAACCCTGACAGCCAAACATCACAGAACACATGCAGCAAGCATCCTGTTACAGAACAGGTGGCCACTAAAAAGCCCTGCTCTCCCATGAATCTCCCATGCACATCACTCTTCCCATGCATAGCTTTCTCCTGATCTAGCTGCCTTACTCATCTTTGTGGGCTGAAAATGGCAAAGGAGTCATTTACAGCTGATCCACTGTGGAAAGACCTCCCCTTGTGGAACCACCCACTGTGCATGTGATGGACTTCCACTGATACCAGGGTATGTGGGTAGGAGCGGTTGATGCTAGTAGCCAGAGTTGTCAGGTTATTAGTCAGAAAATGCAGTCCTCTGGTCAGCAGTGCTAACACCAGCATGCTAAGATAAATCTTTTATTAGTAGAATTACTGTAATAATGACAGTGCACATTATTAACTGTTGCTATTGAGATAATGTCAATGTAAAACAATAATAAAACTGAATATTAATGTTAAAGGTTCCATACAGGGCATTGTGCTATATGTGCTACATGCTAAACACGCAGGACACAATAAACACAAGTCCTCCCACTGAAACAATCACACAGGTTGTTTGTCCCCACCCAGAGATACAACACATTGGAGCATCAACAGCAGACGTCATGGTAACGATAATAAACACTGGTAAGCTTGTGGAATGGTCATGGTTCGGTTTGGTTTAGGCTCCAGAACGACTTCGTTCTTAGGCTGGATTCAGGAAAAGATCATGGTATGGGATCAAATGAGTTCTTCCTTAAGGTTAGAGGAGCTTTGTCGTCACGGTAGCAATAATAAGGCTGTGGAATGGTCACGGATAAAACACTAATTATCAGTTTCACGTGGTAAATGAATGGTGTGTTTTGTGGACCCATCCATTCACCCCAACCTCCTCTATGGACGACACCTGATTTACTCCTGTGCTCTAGCCATAATTGCTACAGCCCTAGAGGTCGCCAAACAACATAGATAGATAGATGGATACTTTATTAATCCCTCGGGGAAAGTCAACATAGTAGTCCAGCAGCTCACAAATGAACAGTGGGATGGCAGTGTGAGCAAAGAATCCTGAACCGCTCAGTCCTGCAGCACAGCCAGATGGGACATTGGCTGCTGCTGTAGCTGCCTCAGAAGGTGGAGAAGCAGCTGCTCCGGGGTCTTCATGATGTGTGAAGGGCCAGTGACGGTCCTCGACCCCCTCCACACCTCTCTTGTGTTGTTGTGCTGCAGCTTCCTCTACTATGCTTCAGTGTTCCAAAAAGACATTATGTGTCTTCTTCTGTACATCTTATACTGTACTCGATTCACTCTCTGTGTGAAACGATCTGTGAGAGCTCAGGGCTCTTTTAGCCCCCCCTCCCTCTGAAGCTGACCAGTCGAGTCCCAAGTCTAGTGTGCTCTGATTACACCGTCAGCTTTCCAGCAACTGCCATGGCAACTACACGCTCTGTCCATGTGCTGCTGTAAACTGACGGTTGTAGCTGTTGGGCTTTGGCTCAGTCTGAGAGGAGATGATTGAACCGATCCACCTTCCCAAGCTGCTCAGGAGTAGGAAAACAAGCGTACTCACTGTCAGGCAGTAGGAAGGAGGGAAGAGGCAGAAATGTCAAGAGAACTGCTGCAAATCAAGTAGCTGGACAATCTGCAATAGACCTTGCATGACAATATTCATAACCTGGAAAACGCTGTGGATTGTTTTGTCTGTGGACTCTTCCCGACTTAAGGAACATAAATAATGGAGGGATAGACAGACAGGCGGACTTCACGACCAAAGGCAGGCAGTCAACAGCGCTTCACCGTCCTGCAGGTTTATAATGCTGGTAAATCTGAATGAATTCAACTTTAGTGCTCATTCTAACTGAAAATGAACTCAGTGGTTACCCTGTGGATAATTTATCCGAGCTAACGATGTATAGCATGTCAATACTGACAAACGTTTATATCTTTGCTACGCTGCTTCTCACTAACATGACCAGGTCACCAGTGATGCGGTTGAACGTCACAGATCCACAATAATAAAGCAGACTTACAGGCTGTGAGCCCGAGGCCCCCGTTCAGCCACATAAAGTGTAAACTACAGAAATAATCACTGCAAAAATAAAGCATCTAACTGTCCACAGTTTCTGAAGCAGTCCTCCTTGAAGTGCTAGGCTCACAGTAACATGTTTGGAGCAGTGGGGGGAACCATGGAAAAAATCAAGTAGATTTCTCCTGACATTTGAGAACAATGTGTTGTTGTTTTTCTGGAATTGGTATAAAACTAAGGAAACTATAAGTTGCTATGTGCTGTGCCTTATGAAGGGCCATGCCAAGCTTGCAAGTAGGTAGCACCGAGAGACGTATTGACGTCAATAGGTCTAGGAAGTAAGGTCTGGACCCCCCAATGAGGTTTCATAAACATGAGAAAATGATGTTTTGCCCTTACAGAGTTATTCTCTTTAGTGGGAACTTTGACCCTTGGCACTGTGTAGAACCTTAACATGCACAAAAAGCTATAGAACACACAATAAGAGAGGGAGAACTCAGAAAAGCATAACAGGTTCTCTTTAATCTACTCTTCAGCTCATGTTGCACACACCTGCGCTTCTCCCCGTCTCCAACGCTGAAGGCTGAGCAATGAAACCTAACTACGGGTTGTGATAAGCTGCTTATACAGAAGATGTGTGGGCTTGTTTTTTCAACCAGTCCTCCAACCTGAACAACCACACAGGGTGATTTTCTAAACCTCTGATATGAGCCATGGAGGTATCTCCTGAAATAGCACCCCTTCAACAACAGGCGTACTGGATCTTGGTTGTAATAGTCACAATAATAAACATGCAGCGGGTACCGCCATGTTGCCATTGTTACTATAGTAACGGTCATGGTTCAGTTAGCTTTCGGAAAAAATGGTAATTTGGGTTAAAAGAAGGATTTCTCAACATTAGAGGATCTTTGTTGTCATGGTTACAATAATAACGGTCATGGATAATAGAAACAACATAAGCTGCTCCTGTCACATGGGAATCGAACACCGCTCTCCTGTGTCATATTCATCCATCCACCCCAACCTCCTCCTGACGTGGACTTTGTCGCTCTATAAACTACGTCACCGCACTTTTCCCTTTGCTCCTGTCATCATTACTACGACCACTAGATGTCGCCTAGCAACAGAACCTAACGACGGGTCATAGTAACCTGCTGACAGACGACCTGTAGGCTCGTTTGTTACAGGACAGTCTCAACTGATACCTGTGTATTTTCAGAGCAACACAATAAAAACGAAGCACTAATTAAAAACATGAACTAAACAAGACAATACTGTCTCACATTATACCTCAGTGTGGAGGAATACAACACCCAAACAACACAAAGATAAAAAAAAAAGACATAACACATTGGTACAATAAAAGCAAGACCACAATGACAGATGTCTGTGCAGGCACATGAAGACAGACTGCTGACTCACAGCTCTAGATGAACAGTCAGGGGGATTCCCAGCGTCAGAATTCACCCTCTGAGGATCGTGGGTGTTTGGACCAAACTCATGTCAGTTTGTTGAGACATTTCAGTCCAAAGAGGTGAAACAAACAAGTGTCTCAAAATGTAATTTCACCCTAAAAGTTTTGTTACCGGCAGCGTGATGATGATCAGTTCTGAAGTAAATATATAATCACTGAAACTGCATTGTATCATTCAGTCAGAGGCCATGTTGAATAGTTTATTATTTGCTCCATACAGCAGCGCTTCCAGAATATCTGCCTGTGTAACTCTAGTATATCGAGATCACACATTGAGGAGCACAACACATTTCATTTGTATTGTATCCTTTCATCAGTGTTTCATGGAGTTGTGTCGTCCAGTTGTGTGATGTTGGGATGTGACTGAGTCATTGTGGCTGACAGCAGAGTTTTTCTGGTTTCCAGGGGAGAAAAAAGCTACTTGAGATGTGAAAACTCAGCCGCAGTCCAAAGCAGTGTGGAATTATCATTATAGGCACCAGAGTGTTGCTAAGAGTTTGATCCCATGTGTGTGTTCGTGTATGTATCGGTGTCCTGGTACAGGCCTGGTGTTTAATGTGTGTGAACCTTTTCAACAATCCTGTAATTAGTGTGTATGTTTAACGACAGCCGGGCTCCCCAGCACCTGGCAGCCAGTCGGGGGGCCCGCTCTGACCCGCTGATCCTCTGTCTCAGGTGGGTCTGTGTGTTAGTGCCACAGCCACTCCTCCTTTCTTCTGCCCACCAGTCAGGCGACGAGGCACGTGTGAGGTGCGAGCACAGCTGCAGCATGGGGGGGGGGGGGGGGGGGTGTTTATTCTCTGAAGTGAGGCAGAATGCAAGACAGCGAAACATGTACTGAGGGTATGTGGCCGAATTAAAGGATCATCACTGTATTACAGTTGTGACAGGAAGGCCTGAGGAAGTTAGAAATCAGCCAGAGATCACACAGCTCAGCCGAGGCTGCACCACCACCTCTGCTATTCTAACTCTTTCTGATAAAGCAGCCTTGTAAGTTTATGTAACTTTATTAACAGGTAATAAACAGAATATTTCACCATTTTCCTCAGAGATCAGCCATCAATAGAACACCTTTGGGTCCAGCTGGATCTTTCAGAATGAACCAGTAATGGACTACTTCTGAAAAAATCCAGGAACATATAGACTTATAGAAAGGCTCCACGTATACAGCATTTTTCTAGGTTTATTAACCAAAGGGAGGCGCATTCACCCATTCACATCGATGATGCACCGGAGGCAATTAGCGGTTCAGCCCAAGGCCACTTCAAAATATGGACTGGAGGAGCCAAGAATCAAACCATAACTTTATTATTCCATTATTAGTGTTATTATTAATATAAAATAGAAATGATAAACACAATTCTGAGGGATTTTCACAGATAAATCATTCTCAATACATTTTGCCACTGTGTTTTAATGAATTTAAGCAATAACTGGAGTCTGAAATATAAGATACATGTATATGCAGGTATAATGGTAACATTGCTCACCATCGAATTGCGTCGTGTTAGCATGCTAATTAACACTAGACACAAAGTACAGCTGAGGCTGATGGGAATGTCCGTAGTTTTGCAGGGCAGTAGTTTTACTGTACTTTTATATTATGGTTATGACAGATTAATGCAGTGAATATTTACTTACACTGGGATGTGAGTGTTTGTGTTTGGTCTTGTGTGGTTATGGGAGTGTGCAGTTTGTGTTTGTGCAGCTCTGTGTCTGCTAGGTGCGTCTGAAGAGCAGAGGAACAGATGTTATTCCTGGTCCCGGTCTCTTGGTATGAGTGTGTGTGTGTGTGTGTGTGTGTGTGTGTTTCTGTTGGAGAGGGTCTGGCCGGCTACATCACAGAGTATGGAAACTTCAGCGCCGGGGCAGGAGCAGAACAGGAAATGAACATGCAGCTGAACCATACCTTCAGACTGTTCTTTAGTGAAAGGACAGCGTCTCTTTGTGTGACGGGCATTTCATCTACTATGTTCTTTATCTGATGTACATAAAGATACATTTAAAGATCAATTTAAACTATTTCAACTATTCATAATTTGAATTTTTGTTTTGTTTTGGAGACAGAATTCATCTCATCGAGGGATTTTCTGACGCCAAAAGAAACAAACCAAGCAGAAAGTGGTCAACAGTAAACACGTATCCTTAAATTATTATTATTATAACCTACCAAAGATTCTACAGCTACGCTCTAGAATCTTTGGCTGCTACCATTTTGACCCTTTGAAGCGCCCTTACTTGTTGTCAAGCTGCCACAGACACTTCCTACAAAGACTTTACATGGCCGAGCGAGATGCAGTTCTGAAACGCAAAATAATAGACTTTTAATCATGTGATGAAACGTGCAATTAATCGTGATCAACTATTGAAACTCAGCGATTAATCCTTCAGAGATTTTAAAGCTGTATTATTAGTTGCATTTTATGATTATTGTAATTGTTCTTGTTAATTATTGGTTCCTTGTATTTCGTAGTTGTGTTGTCTTTGTTGTCGATTGTGTCTTGTTCTCAGGCCTCTCTTGCAAAAAGAGATTTTATTCTCAGTGACGCTGCCTGATTAAATAAAGATTGAATCAAATAAATAAATAAAAAGCCATCGTCTCCTCCAGAGACACTTTTCCCATCCTCACTTTGTTTTTACATTGTTATTGTAAAAAATATGACCTATAGCTGTTTTACCATCTGCCTGTGGCTGATTGGAAAATGAGAGAGCTTTATCTCAGTGAGTTTGCGTCAGCGTCCCCTGCTGTCGTCTGCTGTGGGCCGGAGTCCTACATGAGGCCGTGTTGTCCCAGTCCGGAGGACACAGGCTGACACGTGTTGACACTCCCTCCCCTCGGACAGTAAAGCTGCCTTCACTCTACAGTGGAACGACTTAAAGTTCACTTGAGCTGTGTTACTTATATCTGTACCGCGTCCCAGTTTCTGCCTTGGCTGTCGGGGTCTGGATTGTTGTGGGTGTGTGATGAAATCTTGAGGGATCCTGCTTCACCTCGCGCTGCCTCTCTCTCTGAAAACAGTCTGGAAGGAAGAGGGATGAAGTGCTAATCCTTTTACCTTCTGCTGCCTGCTCACCCTTGAACCCAGCGGTCCGGGATGCATCTACAGATGTTGAGGATTTCATCTTCGAACTTTCCAGGCATTAGGCTTCCCTTGGTGGTTACGTAATGTCAGAGCCGTATCCCGACGCTCCCTGGCCTGAGCTCTGTGGGCTTCTTTCCAAGGAAATGGTCATTAGACTGCAGAAAGTCACCCTGAGCACATATGAAAGCCATATGTCTGACTGAGAGAGATTTAGAGAAAAAGCAGAAATACTCTCACTGATTTTTTTTCACCTCTTTTATGGCCTTCTTCACTCGGCCTGTTTCTCTCTCACACAGGCACACATTCAGACTTTAAGCTCTGTTTATGTTCAGGTGTGTCACGGCAGCTGGCAGGATACAGAGGGTCTACTCATCCACAGCCCATCACATCTGACAGAGACTACACTGGGCCGGTGCAGGCTTGTGATGGCTGATACACAGAACTATACGATCGACTCTCTGATCTTTACGACCTCATTTCCAACACATATGATCATTTCAAACTATTTCCATTCGCAAAACACCACCTTGTTTTCAATTTTCTGCAACATACCAACTAACATAACAAATTACCACAAGGTCAATAAGGGCCAACAGCTTGTTTTTTGCTTCAGGACCACCTCAGCTAATGCAACCATGATGGTTCAAGAAGTTGTTCAGCTGTTCTTTTTATAATACAGGTGCAATTTTCAGTGAGCAAAGCAGTGAAATTAGGGTCAGACTCAGCAGCAACACAGACTGTGCAACACTGCAAAATAAATAAACAGATCAATAAATAAATCTACATGATCAAAAATATTGAATATAGTAGGAAATATCACAGGAAATATTGTGAGAAATATTGTGACGTTTGAAATTGAATTATTATTATTGGTGTTATTATTAATATTATTGTTATTGAATTATCAGTCCAAGCTTAATTGGAATGTAACCAATTCAAACATCTGAAGACCTTCTTTGCTTAAACAGAAATAAATAAATAGCCCCTGACGTCTAATTCCCAATGTCGCAGCTCACAGTTGTATTTTAAGACAAAAGCAGCAAACTCAGAGGCCATGTTGGAATCTAGGCCACTACTGGGAGCTGTGAGAGAATCAGGAAGTGTTGTTTTTAACATCATTGAATAATAGTGTTTATCCTAATGTGAGAGTAATGGGATCATATATTCCAAGGATCCACAACATAGGATGACGGGAGCAACTGTTTCTGGTTCATTTTGTGAAGTGACCACTCTTCCTCTGCTGAAATAAAGTCACTGCTGACAGAATTTTCCAGCTCCAGTGTGTCTCTCTGGGTTTTTATAGATTGGGTCTCAGGCTGTAAGCACTTTTAGCAATTGAAGCAGATGCCTGTGGTCCATGACCCCCTCATTACAGACGGAGCCTAACAGAAGGAATCCCTCACTGTAAATGATGAAACACAGAGAACTCAGCAAAACTAATCGTGTTTTGATTAAAAGGCTCGAATCAAATCATGCAATGAAACCAAGCAGTGTTAGGACAGTTATTCACTGCACCGAGGAAATGCAATGCCACATTTAGCTTTTCTTTACAGGCTGATATCACTTCATTTCATCATTTTGAAGCAAAAAGTTTTTTTTGTAATTAATTGTAATTGTGACTAATCTGTTTTAACTTTTATCATTCCTAACTATTCTTGTGCACTTTTTCAACATTTATTAGAATAATATTACTTGAAATGAGGGGACTGTTTGTGGAAAATACCCTCTGTCACTCTGTTTCCATAATAACAGAAGAAATACCCAACAGGCTGGACAGTTAAAGGTCCACCCAGTCTAAAGGTAGATGTCCATGTGTTTGTGATTATAAAGCAGGTCTAGGTTCTATATTAATACTGTGAAAGTATCAAAGCCTCAGTCCACAGAGAAATGCACACAGCCTGTATTCAGAAACTGAGCCTTAAAACCAGCCGTCAGGACTTCTGGAACTTTGTGATGTCACAACAAAGCAGTCGCCGCCCTCGGCCACACCCCAAGCCCCGCCCACCTTGACCCACCATCCAACCTTGCAGGATTTGGTTTCTCTGAGTGTTTACCTGAAATCTGACCTGACCCTGTAAAGAGCCTTGAGATAATGTATATCATGATTTGGCGCAATACAAATAAAACTGAATTGAATTGAATTGAATATGTTATATTTTTATTGGATCACTCAGAAAACAGTCAGCCAGAGACTGAAGAGAGACTCAGATCCTCTCTTCTGATTGGCTGACTGACCTGTTGTTACTAGAGCTCCAGAGAGAAGCCTGAGAGAGGAGATGTAAAACTGCACTGAGATGATTTTTGGTTCTTAAAACCACAGATATATCTTCTGATGGAGATCAACACTTCAGAAAACCACAGAAGAAGAGTGAAATATGGGACCTTTAAAAGAAAAAGTGCCACCTACAGAAACTCTGACACTAAACACCACAGTAACAAAAACCATTAAATACTGTGATGCCACTCGCTGGCTGCTAAAGGGTTGGCAGGGATGAGACATGTTGGATTCCCCTTTCTGCTTTTAATGTCACATTTCCTTCCACTGCTCGTTGGAAGCCACTCATATTGAAAGTCAATCAAATATCCTGGAACCAGACGGCTCCATCATTCTTTTTCTGATTAACGGCCCCCTTCTTCTTTTCAGGCAGTAACTGGGAAGAGTGGAATAATATTTTCTGTATTTGAACCCCTGGCTCTAAACTGTTTCTCTCTTAGTTTGTTGGATCCTTATTTGGAAAATGGCCAGTTTTCCACTGAACAACATAGTCATGCTCAGAGTCTATTTAGGACGTCACACACTCTATAACGTGCTTTGAGACCTTATTTCCTTTCTCACCAATCACAGCAGTACTGAGGATGAGGATTGGTCCACTCTGACTCAACTGCAAAATATTGAAGTGGACTGAATCAGTTTACTGTACATTCTTTACATTCATGACCTAACTCAGGTGCCTGGAAGTGGAGCCAGGCAGCTTTCACTTCTAATCACCCCTAAAACCTGAGTTTTATCTTTGCATCTCTGGCTGTTTTTATGACTTCTGATAACATCACACATCACGAGGCTGCAGTGACATCATTAAAAATAGACCCAACAGGAAAAGACCTGAGAGAAATCAGGCAATCAGACAAATCCATGAGATAACCAAACTTCCAACCTGTCTGATCATCTGACTGCTCGTCTGTCATGAGCAGCTGGAACCTGGTTTCAGTGACGTCACCACATCCTGCATCGCAGTGATTACTTTAGTGACCACGGTGTTATAATCAATAAATCCAAAGGCCAGAGCTACAAAACTAAAAGACGAGCTGTAAACTGTGAAGAACTGTTTTAGCAGCTGACCTGCAGACCCAGTTCACATCTGGTCTGGTGTCACCCATGTGATCAGAATGTGGATCAGAAAAAACAGTGTGTTAATGTAGGTGTAAACACAAACAGAGTGGGTCAGAATCAGAGCGCAGTCACATCTGACAGACCACATCTGGAGGTGCTCAGACCACATCTGGAGGTGGTCTGGCTTACACTGTGATCAGATCTCAGCCAGGTGTAAATGACACCCATACAGTGTGACCACATTCTTTCTCAACCCCCTCTCTCTCGTTCTCTCTCTCTCTTTCTCCCTCAACCCAACCAGTCTGAACCAAAACAGCAAATCTGTGAAACCAAAACAATGAACTGAAAGAGGCTAAAAGGCTCTGAGGACGGAAACTGAAGAGTGGGTGTTGAAACTCTTTGGTTTAGTGTCTCTACTAATGAGGCCTTTCACATCACACACAGGAGACCATGCAGCGGCACCTCCCCACGATACTCTCCAAGGTGAGGGTCACATGACCGACAGGGCTGAGCTGAACCTGCACTGGTGCTAGCAAGCCGCTCCGCTGTCTCCCTTCCTGCAGCGTACGCATCATGTTGTGCTAGAGAAGGACTGGTTCTCACAGCCACATCAGAGGGAAGTCTTTGTAGGTGGCCGTTTGAATCTGGGGATAATGGGGCACTTTTTCAGACAGTCTCCACTGACTCACTCGCTGTGATCGCCACGGCAAGATCGCTTCGCAGCTCTTGCTAGATTCCTGGGGGGCTTGGAGGGTATTTTAGGAACGTGAGCCTAGCTGGCACGGCTAACACTGTGTGCAGTGCAAATGCAGAGTCCTGTGATGGGACGCCATTGACCAGATAATGCACCAGATGCAGAATAAATGTTAATACCAGAAAACAACCCTGTAATGAAAACTGATAGACTGGCCTGTGCTTACAGTCTGGGATGGAGAGATGGGGAAAGCCAATAGCTGAACACCTTTTGAATGCTTCACACCTATGGATATAATCTTTTTTTGTTTTCTCTTGTCACTGCATGTAAAGGAAGCAGGGCTGGATTACAAACCGAACACCTGACCTCATGATAATGTGAAACAGAAGTACATCCAAGAAGAGCCTGTATTTTGAATTAACTGTAAGCTTCACATCTATGTGTGGATTGTTTCGGGAGCTCTATGAAATATTCATTCTTCACATAAAGTGATTCATGCTTCTCTGATGATGCACAGAGGCTCTCCTCAGGACCTGCCCCAGGCCACATAGCTGCACTGACCTTTCTTTCATGTGGTTTTGGTGCAGAAGTGCTACAGGCCCACAGTGACACCGTGACGGATGGAGGCTCTCGGTCCAGCAGCGGGAACAGGAGGCCCTCTGCTAACCATCCCTCCGTCACCTCTGACCTCCGCTTCGCTCCAACTTAAACAGTGTCACAAAGCCAGGACTCAGCAGCCGCCAGCCTCTGGACTGCAGCACATAGGTGAAGGAGACTTCCAGAGAAGAGGAGGCGCTCAGGAGCCAATGATAACACCGCAGGTCATGTTTCAAGAGCTGTGACAGGGAGAAATTTAACATCAGTATGAATGAGCACAAATTTCCACCAAATTATATCATGGCAGGATATAAAGTCCCATTAAATTTGTTCTGGAGCTGATATCAGATATCAAGTTTCCCCCAGGTTGTCCTAGCAACTTCTGTTTTTATTGTGTGGCACATTGTTGTTATGCCCCGTGTGTATCCCTGTGTCAGCGCGTGCTTTTTTCCAATACGTTTGTGTCTAGACTGCATGCAGTGCAGGGGTGAGTCAGTGTTAATGAAGTTGACTTGAGCGCCCAGCTGGCCTCTCCTTACAGTCTGAGGTGGAGAGAAGAGGAAACATTGTAGTGTAACACCTTTTAGGATGACACAAAGCAGGCAAGTGCCCCAGGACCCCAGAAAATCCAGAGGCCCTGGAAGCTCACGCCTTACTGCCCTAATCCTCCATCACTGCTTTAGTTGCCTTGAAGCAACAGAAAGTCTTTTTGACCCTCACACCCCTCCCAAATATTTTTTTTTACATGTTATAGCACATGACGTGTGTCTGATGAAGAAAACGAGGTGATGAAAGTTGCACAAAAACTACAGATTGAGGGAAAGATCACAATTTGGATTAAATCAAATATTGAAGAATAAAGAATGTAGAAAACAGAACAAAGAAGAGCTCTGACTACCGGGTTCACTCAGGACATGAACAGCGTTCTCCTGTGGTAACAGTTTGTGGACCCATCCCTCCACCCCCACCTCCTCCTCACAGAGACTGCGCTGTGCTTTAAACTACAGCTCCTGACTT
Source organism: Trachinotus anak (assembly GCF_046630095.1). NCBI lineage: Eukaryota > Metazoa > Chordata > Actinopteri > Carangiformes > Carangidae > Trachinotus > Trachinotus anak. The sequence continues at coordinate 14,168,280 of NW_027273877.1, forward strand.
CCTCCTTTGCTCCTGTCATAAATGCAGCCATTAGAGGACCCTGTCACTTGGAGCTTGTTGTTTGGGGCTTGTGCTGAAAAGACTGATGCTGTCTCGCGTCACTAAATGTCACTTAACAATAGAACTGACTGTGGGTCGTTGTGAGCTCCTCGCACAGGCGACCAGTGGGGTCGCAGGTACTCTGCTTGTAATTACCATCTGTAATTTAGGTTGAAGCACAGTGTTTGGACGATTCCTTCATTTATTTCAACACCACCACTTCAGTGCTCATCAACAAGAGCTGCGTCATGAGGCCTACAAGCAAAGAAGCAGCTGCTTCAGGTCATGTGACCATCAAAGGACCCTAGTGTGCTTTTTGAGTGGTCCACTTTCTGCTTCTGGTTTGGCACGCAGCAGCGTCCCGACTCAACTGTAAACTGCAGCGACTTTCTCTGCAACAGAGGTGAGCTGAAAATTTAATTTAGCGTTCATTTTTTTTATTATATACAGAGTTTTACAGTCAGTTTACCTGAAATCTCCTCACATGACCAGTAAAGCCCAGTGACTGTTAAAATATTTCGCCGATGACACTTCGTCCCACGCTCATTCTGAGATGGTGACTGCATCAGAAGAAAATCTGTTCTGCATGTGTGTCTGGCCCAAACTTGGGCCTCATGCTTGTTTTCTTCTGGCCCAGAATGTGCCCAGTTCCATGGCCCGAATCTGTCCCACATACAGAATGACTGTCAGATACTACTTCCACATCAGAAAATCTTGCAGCTGTCAGAAAATACCAGAGGATAACAGCTGGAGCCGGCCCAGATGTGGAAGTATATGAGCCAGGACTCAGGCATGTTGGGCCAGAAGTTTAAATGTTACTATCTGGGCTGGTCCCACAGTCCACACACATGCTGGTTCACTTAACTGGTGACTCCAAACTGCCTGTAGGTGTAAATGGTTGTTTGTGTCCGTGTCAGCCCTGTGATAGACTGGTGTCCTAGCCTACCCCACCTCTGGCCCAACATCAGCTTTTTAGATTGGCTCCACCTCTTAAAGGATAATGGTATGGATGGATGTCCTGTGCTGTCAGTACTTGTCAAAGATTGTGAGGGAAGAACCCGACTGAAGCTTCATTCTTATCAATAACTTAAGGTTATAAACTTTATACCTCACAAAATATAAGGTGTGTGAGAGGAACCGCTCTACAGCTGTGAGGGGGGAAAATAAAAACAGATCATAGTTTATTTAGCTTCAGATTACCTCCTGCTTCTCCCATCCAGCTGGTCCTGAAACCTCAGCTATTGAGCTGAATCTAATTTCTCATGGTTTGAGTGTGACTCACCGAATGCATCCCAGCGACATCAACACACACTCAGCAGCATGAGTGTGTGCTTGGCTGTGTTACAGTATCGTATTCTCAGTGGAGTCCCACTGAAGAACTCCCACTGAAAGCTCTCTGCAGCCTCTTGTGTCCTGTAGGAAAAGCCGTGGCTCCTCCTGTTGCGCCTCCACAGTGCGCGCTGCGGAGCCGCTCTCAGTGCTTCTGGAGCTCCACGGCGCACACTGGCACTGAGGAGTGCTGCACATGAAGTCTGTGCTCATTTCTCTTCTGTGCTTACTTACTTTTCTTTTCTCTTCCGTCTTTTCTTTTTCTCTGTAACACCTACTTTGTTTCCTTCGTCTGATAAGTTTCACTTTTTTCCTCGACTTCTACTCCAACTGTGCGGTTTCCTGATTCAGTCCATGTTGGAATGGAACATGAGGAGATCCCTAGAGGAAGGCTATCAAGGGTTTGAGGTAAGAGCATCTATATTTCAATACAACGAAATAAGCTTAAGTTAAAATGAAATATGTAGGAAGCCCTTTGGCTGCAGCGCAGTGTGCGCATAGTCACCGCAGTTGATCGGTGATGGGGCGGAGGGCCCCCCCCCCGGACCTGCAGCCAGACGCGGGTCCCCTCTCATCTGAGAGGTTTAATAACCACTCCAATTACTATTGTTTTCACAAGACTATAATAATGCCGATGATGATGATGCCGATGATGATGATGCCGATGATGATGATGATGATGATGCCGATGATGATGATGATGATGATGATGATGATGATGATGATGATGATGCCGATGATGATGATGATGATGATGATGATGATGATGATGATGACGATGATGATGATGATGCCGATGATGATGATGATGATGATGATGATGATGATGATGATGATGACGATGATGATGATGATGATGATGATGCCGATGATGATGATGATGATGATGATGATGACGATGATGATGATGATGATGATGATGATGACGATGATGATGATGATGATGATGATGATGATGACGATGATGATGATGATGCCGATGATGATGATGATGATGATGATGATGATGATGATGATGATGACGATGATGATGATGATGATGACGATGATGATGATGATGCCGATGATGATGATGATGATGATGATGATGATGATGATGATGATGATGATGACAGCCAGTAGTGCCAGGCTTGGTAACATTACTGCTGTCACACCGACAGCTCCTGTGATTGCTCCTCCCGCGGATGAAGATGGACCCTCCCGCCTTGTGCGTCCTCCAGACCCTGCTGGTGCTGGTGATCTTGCCCCCGGTTGCTACTGTCTCCTGCCCCCGGCCCTGCTCCTGCCCCCAGCCCACAGAGCTCCACTGCACTTTCCGCTCCCTCATCACCATCCCAGCGGCTGTATCGAAACATGTGGAACGCATGAACCTCGGGTCTGTAGCAGGGATGGCACATCCAGGCCTAGTATCGTTTCTCCTCAGTGGGTCTAATGTTCATTACCCCGCCCTTTGTGGTTTTGTTGCCCCAGGTTCAACAGCATTAATAAGGTCACAGATGAATCACTGGCTGGTCTGAGGAAGCTGGAGCTGCTGATGGTTCATGGAAATGACATCCACACTCTACCTGATGGAGCGTTCAGGGACCTCGTATCACTACAGGTACGCTGGCTTAACACGCCTGAATGAATGAATGAATGAATGAATGAATGTAGCTCAGGTTTAAGCATCCCTGAGCAAGACACTGAACCTCAATGACTTTCACTTTCTTTGTGTGGGCCCTTTGTCATGTTTTCACAGAGATGTGCATGTTTTGAATTTATTTTATTTATTTTTTTTATGACGTTTTATAGTGCCCCTGAGGAGTGTAGACAGCACTGACTGTTAAACTGTGGTGCTACAATCACCATATTTGGAACAGGATGTGTCCAAATTTGTGACCATGGCTCTGTTGTGTTTCTAGGCTGACCAGGTAAAAAAAAAGTCACCTTTATGGATCATGAAGATCCCATATTTTACACTTTTGTGCTGTTACATTTGAAGTGTTAATATCCATAAGAAAATATATTTGTGGTTTTAACAACCAAAACCATCTCGATGTAGTTTTAACATTTCCTCAAGAGAGGCCCTGAGCCTCTCTTCTGATTGGCTCTCTGTTTTCTGATTAAAATAGAGACGATTTCAGGTAAACACTCGGCGAAACCATATCCTGCAAGGTGGGATGGTGGGTCCAGGTGGGCGGGGCTTGGGACATGGTTGAGAGCGGTGACTGCTTTGTTGTGACATCACAAAGTTACAGAAGTCCTGACAGCTCGTTTTAAGGCTCAGTTCTGTGGACTGAGTGCTGTGATACTTTAACAGTATTAATAGAGAACCTAAACCTGCTTTAAAATCCAAAACACGTCTACCTTTATACAATGTGAGACCTTTAAAAAGTGTTAGAGAACAGCATTCATCTTCTCTCTTTACATGCTACCTTACTCTGCCTTTTTTCTTTAATCATATTCTTCTTCAGTTGGAATATGGATCAAAATGTGAATCTAAAGGAGCATTTAAAAATAGCCTTGACATTATAAAACCTTTGATAACACTTGTATCTACATAATAACTTAACAACTATATGAGAGAAAGAGAGAAAAAATATTTGTTTCAAATTATGTCCTTAAATATTCTTTTAACAGACAATCACTTACATATATGTTCAGGAACTGCTTCTTTCCGCGTCACTGCATTTAATAGAAATATTCTAAATGTACTGATGAAGATTTCTACCCTGTTCACCATCACAAGTGTCTCACCTCAGGAAAATCTAGGATCTGATGGATGTCTGTGATTGGGTGTGGCATGGTTTAAGAGATTCATAATGTCATGATCACTCATGATGACTTCCTTTTTCCTTGCTGCTCATTGGTTTAGATGTTGAAGATTAGCTACAACAAGCTGAAGGAGATCAACAGACATACCCTTCAGGGTCTTTGGTCTTTGGCCCGGTTACACCTGGACCACAACCAACTGGAGTTCATCCACCCAGATGCCTTCCAGGGCCTCACCTCTCTGCGACTTCTGCAGCTGGAAGGCAACAAACTTCAGCAGCTGCACCCAGCGACATTCACCACCTTCACGTTAATGAGCCACTTCCATATCTCCACCCTGAGGCACCTCTACCTGTCAGACAATGGATTGACATCACTTCCCTCCAGGCTGGTGGCAACCATGCCTCACCTAGAGAGTCTGTTCCTCCATGGGAACCCGTGGTCCTGTGACTGCAACATGAGGTGGCTCCATGACTGGGATAAAACCTCACCAGGTTAGACCTTTCATTTCTGTGCTGCAATTTCGTTCCGACCTTTCTTTATTCTTGTGGAAAAACATGAGCGGACTGAGAATGTCCAATGATTTATACTGAACATTCAAAGATGATAAGTCAAGACTGCTTCATGGTCTGATTTTAGAACATTTTTTTTATTTCCCTTCACTCCAGGTGTCTTGAAATGTAAAAAGGACAAGGCCCTTCCTGGTGGCCAGCTGTGTCCTATGTGTTACTCTCCCAGGCACCTCCAGAAGAAAGAGCTCCAGGCTGTGGAGAACCTGGCCTGCAGCAGTCCAATCATCAGCTCTCCCAACAGGACTTCCCCACCTGAGGACAATGAAAGTGAGGTCGTGACCATAGACAACTTCAGGGAACCATTTGGAAACATCTCCCTGGGCCTGTCTGATGAACATGGGAATGAGGTGGATCTGGAATGTAGCATTGGTGAGCCAAAAGAGATCAGCAAGATCAGCTGGGAGCAGGTCAACCAACTCCAGCTGGCCTCCAACATCACTTTGTCAGTGGATCTCGAATGTCCGGTTGATAGAGAAAAGTATGAGCAACTGTGGAGGCTGATTGCTTACTACAGCAATGTGCCAGCCCACCTACAAAGGGGGATTATGCTCAGCAAAGAGCCTCATCTAACTTATGTGTATAGACAGGACTCTGAGAAGGATGCCCTCTACTACACAGGTGTTAAAGTTAATGTCATGGCCCAGCCAGCATGGCTGATGCAGTCATCTGCAGATCTTCAGCTGAACAGACTTCAGTCATCAGCCAAGGTGGTGAAACTGATCCTGAGCACAGAACTCTCAGAGACAGTGGAGGCAGAGCTGGTGCGGAGACAGAGAAGGACGTGGGTTTTGATTGATTCAACAAACAAGACCCAAAAAGCGTTGAGTGCTATCCTAGGAAGCCAAAGTCAAATGTACTGTGATGTGCACAGTTCTGGCCAACCAATAATTTACTGGATGTTGCCAGACGGCTCCAAACTGGAGGCACCATACAGCAGTCCAGACAACAGGGTGTCTGTGTCCAGTGATGGACGGCTGGTCATTAAATCTGTCAGCCATACGGACACAGGAATTTACTACTGCATTGCCAAGGTTCATGGAGATCTGGATGTCCTGCCATTCCATCTGTCAGTGCATGAATCCTCCAGCCCTCTCCCAGGACAGGATGCCTCAATTACACCTACTGAGGGATTTGCTGGGAACCCCATCTCCCTGCCTTGCATGGCATCTGGCACCCCTGATGCTGAGATCAACTGGATTCTACCAAGCAACAACATAGTTAGCTTCAAAGCCAAATCCTCCAGAACATTGGTCTATTCCAATGGCACTCTACACATCCCACACACCCAGTTATTAGACAGTGGTTATTATAAATGCATTGCCATTAATCAACATGGTGTGGATACGCTGGCTGCAAAAATTGCTGTTGTCAGGCGCAAAGGGCTGGTAAGGCCTTTGAGGAAGGTTCTACCAAGACCTCAGTCAGCCTCAGGGGTCAACACTCAGATTAAAGTCCTCACAGAGGATACAGAGGAGGCATCGGGGGGCACTGAAGTAACTCAGGAGGTGTCTCCAATTAATCGGCAGGATCCTCAGAGAAGAAGAATTCCAGAAGGTGTGGCCCCAGGAAGGAGGGGGCTCCATCCATCAAGGAATATGTGGCGGAGGCCACCAGTGCTTCGAAAACCAGCAGGACCCCGTGTTGAAGACAGGAAGAATATAATTGAGAGCAGGAGGAGGATTAATATGACAAAGAGTAAAATAGACCCAGAGAAATGGGCTGACATTTTGGCTAAGATTAGAGATAGAAACGTTCAGAATACTGTGACCCCACTGCCAGTTCAGCACACAACAGAGCCGACACTGGCAGAGCAGACAACACAGTCACAAGAAACTATTGAAGGATCATCAGATGGCGTGACTGCGCCGGAGAGAGAGAGCCAGGATTACCTCACAACACCACACACTCCAGTACCACACACACAAATGAAAACTAATAAACACAGTACACAAGGCCAGGGAAGTCATGTGACATCTTATCACTACACTATAGATCATACACATGATATGACCTCAAACAGGGAGCACACACACACAGTAGATGCTACAACAGAGCCACACACAACGCAGACTACATACAATATACAGCACACAACCCATGATGCAAACTTGGATCTATACACAACTTCAAACAGTGTATTTTTCCTCCCACAGACCACATCTGTTCCCCTCCATGCTGTCACTTTCTGGCAGGCGAACACAAACAGCGCAAGCAGCAGCAGTACATTTTCTCTACAAGAGAACCATAGCACAAACACAGATGTTGATGGAGTCAAAACAGCTGATTGGTCCAAGGCATCAGAGAGGAGCGAGAACACTGATAAACCCAACGTTGTTGCCAGCTCTAATAATGACTATGAGCTTTCTTCGAGTGGAAGTCAAATTATCCCTTCAGTCAACCCAAATGAATCCGAGACAGGCCAAGAAGAAAATGGAAAATATATTAGTGAGACTGCAACAACGCCACAGCTACAAACTCAGCCAAAGGATACAGCACTTAAGTATTTGGAATCCCAAGCAATGCTCACAACAGCATCTCCAACAACAACACTTGTGCCCTCCACTACAAGGAGGGGGCCTAAAGGACAATTGCCCCCGCGCTTCCGGCAGCCTAACTCCAGGAGAAGGAATGGGGATCGGAGAAAAAGACCAAACAGAAGGAAACAAAAGCTGAGTGAACCCACCCAGTTTATTGCCACCACACCTGAAAATGCTCCCCTGGCAACAGTCAGGACCACCGCTCCCACAGAGCTAAAAATAGAACCATTACAAGTTACAACAGCCAAATTCAATACCACTGTTCCATTCACTGGCAGCCAAGTGGCGTCATCAGACAGACTGAGTCATACAGAAAGCACAGTCTCCGGGCATGACAACGAGGTAGCCACCAAACCCACTTTACTACCAGCCAAAACTAAGGACAGCCTTCTACCCCCAGCCAAACCACTATTCACAGGCATATCGGCGGCACCATCATTTCCAACAACCTCTCCAGGAGTGGGTCACGGAAAGACGATTTCTCAAACAACCTTAAGAACTGTAGAGAATGCGTCTCCTCCTGAGATCTTGGATATGCTCACATCAACCACTCAGCAGAGGTTTACAGACAGCCCTCTTCCCCCTGTTAGACTTTCAGAGACACAGAGGGCAAGCGTTAAAGGAGACCTTGGATCTGAACCATTTTCTAACAGTTCCTTTGGGGCCACTGCAACAGTGGAAACAGATGTCAAGGACAATCAATCAGACTCTCAATACACACCTACCAAAAAGATGCCCTCCCCATCTGCTTCAGCTGCTTCACCGATCGAACATGAAATCAAGACAACTTCTGGATACATTTCGAGCAGCTTAATTACAACACTGAGTAGAGTTTCTGAAGATGATTTGGAGACAGAACAGGTTACCACAAAGACCATTCAGCCTACTGAGCCCGAAAGATATTATTATAGTTCCAGTCAAAATAACACTACTAGCAGTGAGTCAGAGGTAGATCTGCATCTTGAAGAAACTGCAAACATAGGAGTTATTGTTCCTATCACAAGTACACCCATAACAACGCCTGCTCCTGTTACATCATCAAGTACTGATCCTGTGATCCCATCCAGAGAGGTGTCACATGTCACGCTACCCAAAACATCTCCAACAGGAACTAAAACAGGACTTACATTGAAGGCCACTACCCAGGAGGCTCCCAGGATCACAGTCAACCACAGTCAAGACCAACAAGTCAAACCAATCATCACCACATCCGACCCTAGGAGAGAATCAGACTTCCATCCCACAACCCAGTCCCCTCACCACACGCTGACTTCCCCAGCTTTACAACCAACCATTAGGCAGACGATCAAGCAGACGGCCACTCCTGCCCCAACAATTACTGCAACCCAAACTAATCCATTCAGAGAGAGACCGCTAGCAAGCACTCAGGAAGTCTCCAGAATGCTCCAGCTACCTGGACGAGTGTCCATTCCAAGAGGGAAGCCAAGGATAACTAAGAGCAATTTCCAGACTTTCACTGTGAAAGCTGAAACAGATGCTCAGCTTCCCTGCGAGGCTATAGGCGAGCCAAAGCCCTTCCTGTCATGGACTAAAGTTGCTAGTGGTATGTATGACTCAGACTCAAAATTTTTTACGTACATTTACATTTACAAACACTGTTGTGGGAAATATTAAATGGTTAAATAATTGGAATATTATCATATATTAAGTATATATCTAATGATATAATATTTTGACACTGAGCAGATGCTGATACAACATTGTGATATATACCTATATATATAAACCCTATATTAGATAAAACAAGAGATGTCTGAATGGAAATGTTTTCACATATATCTCTTAGTGGAGTCCTTGTTGTTAGATGTTCAACATAGTTGGACATTCATCATAAGTAAAGATAAATTTCCTATATGGTCATGAAAACTACAGATCCATAAAGAATAACAATGAAAAATATATATGACATATTAAATGGATCATGTACATGGTACGAAAGCTATAATCTACCACCAGCTCCTTTGATATTTCCATAACTGTAGGAGTAGATGATCTTGCTTATAAAATTGACAACTTACACCAAACAACTTTTGAAGTGATTTCACTGTGACAGACCAAATTTCCAATGTCAGAGTAGAATCATGAGCGTTTTTCATCATGATGTTTCAATGAAATCAAATATGTTTGATGTTATCTTACCTCTGTAGTCTTGGCTCATGCAAATAGTGACGTTAAATTACACCGTCGACTTCTCCAGCACCAAACAGGAAGCAGCAAATATGCATTAAATATGCATTAAATACGTAAGGGAGGCAAGGATGATTGGACACAAGGAAAATCATTTCAAAATAAAACAGGAAATCATAAATGCAAAGTCCAACACAGTCTTTTTAGATGCAAATGATGACAATTAGAGTGTGTTATGTTACTCACTTTATACAACAATAATAAGCAGAAGAAGAAGAATGGAGAATTTCAAAGAGCATAAAAGTCATGAAAAAATCTTGTAAAGACTGCGGATCTTGCAGAGTCACTATTTGCAAGACTAGATTCCTTTGCGATTATTTCCCATCGTGCTCTGTGTAGAGATTTACAGGGAAAAAAACCCAGACTTTTTCCAGACTTTTTTGATCTTTGAAATTCTACATTATTAGAGAGACTAAAAACATAAAATGAGCCCTATCACTAGACAGAAAGCTGATACTGAATGAATCCAAAGTTGCAGAACTCTGCATTACAACCAACTGTGTTTTTTCATAGGGAAATCACAGTATGAAAATATCATGGTTATGACAAATGTAGTATGTTTAATGTATCCTTAAGAATAAGAAAAAAGTTAAGGTGAGGGAACAATTGTGGTCATAGTTTTTTTTAAAATGTAACATGAATGGAAGAACATTCAGGACTTAAGAAAAAGTGGCTGAAGCTCAATTTTTCTTTTTTGTTTGTCTCATGACTCTCTTTCCTTTTATTTCATCCTGTTGCTAACCAGCTGTCCATTTTTGTACAATGTGGTCCCACACTGACAACATAATTAATACAGGGAAAAAAATTACAACAGGAGTTTTTAAACATGATTTGCCAGCCCACTTGCAATACCTTCGTCGCCCATCAGTGACCCACAGCATATTGTTTATTTTCTTTTCTACTTTCTAACTCACTTTGAATGTGTGAAAAAACACTGTTATATATGAAATCTCTGTCTCTTCATTCACACAGGGCCAAGTATAGCTCAGAACACCAGGGTTCAGAGGTTTGAGGTCCATCCCAATGGTACATTAATCATCAGGAACACACAGCACATGGATGGGGGCCAGTACCTGTGCATGGTCCAGAACCAGTATGGTACAGACAATATGGTGGTCAACCTTGTGGTCCTGTCTCAGCATCCGCGGGTGCTCCAGCCTCGGAACAGAGACATCACAGTGCCTCTTGGCGGCAAAGTGGATTTGGAGTGTAAAGTGGAGGGGTATCCTATACCTAGAGTCACATGGGTGCTCCCTAACCAGGTGCACATGGCTGCTGCCCCACTTGGTGTGTCACTTCAGCAGCGTGTGGCTGTCCTAAGTAACGGAACCCTCCGGATCAGCCAGGCCAGTTACACAGACAGAGGGATTTATAAGTGCATTGGCAGCAGTGTAGCTGGAGCTGACACTGTCTCAGTCCACCTCTATGTCTCAGCATTGCCACCTGTGATTCAACAAACACACCTTGAAAACACCACCCTCCCAGAGGGCAGCATGGCCTACATCCACTGCACTGCCACAGGGGCCCCACCACCTGTCATCCACTGGATTACACCTGACGGTGTACAGCTCGCTGCCTCCCAGGTTTTTACAAAGCGCAACCTTATCGTCTTCCCCAATGGGACCCTCTACATACGGGGACTGGGCCCAGGAAATGCTGGGAGATACGAGTGTTCAGCCAGTAATGCAGTGGCATCCAGCAGGAGAACCGTGTTCTTGACCACAAGAGGGAATCCGTCCTCTTCCAAGGCCAGTATCACCTCATCATCCCCCCAGAGAACAGATGTGATCTATGGGAGTAAGCTGCTGCTCAACTGTGTGGCAACAGGAAAGCCAGATCCCTGGATCATCTGGAGGACACCCTCTAAGAAGCTGGTAGATGCTCAGTACAGGTAAAAGCACAAGCTAAATAACATTTTTTCTACATCCTCACTTAAATGTTTAATGTTAAATGTCCTGTGGATACTGTTATTTCTATTGTTTTTGTAGTTTTGACCCCAGGATCAAGGTCTTCCGCAACGGCACTATAACCATTCATCCTGTGACAGTGGAGGACAGTGGTGACTACATGTGTGTGGCACGTAACAAGATGGGTGATGACTATGTTCTGCTGCGGGTCAACGTGCTGACCAGGCCGGCCAAAATAGAACAGAAGCAGCAGCGATCCAGTCAGGAGGTGGTGTACGGTGGAGACTTGAAGGTGGACTGCGTGGCCTCTGGGCTCCCCAACCCTGACATCAGCTGGGCACTGCCAGATGGCACCATGGTCAACCCGGTCAAACAGAAAGACCATGTCAGTGGAGGACGCAGTCGCAGGTATGCTTGGGCCAATCGTCAGTAATACAGAATATCGTAATATTTCCAGCCATATTTTTCATAATATGGAAAAAAAAGGCTGATGGGTGCGACCCTCATTTAACTGCTTTACCTACTGTTCATGGTACCTTGGCATGTGACAAATAAAACTGTTCTGTAGTGGCAGCATAAAATAATATACAAATAAGAATAAAATAAAAATAAAATACAGTAATATTGTATATCACAATATTTGGGCTGGACTGTATTGCAATATCATGTTTTGGATATTACCCAGGCCTGGTCGCAGGTATGAGCTGTTGCTGGCCTGCATCACAAAGGGACTTAGTCTGCCTCTCTTTCTTAAAAACCAAGAAGTTCAAAAAAGTCAAAAGAAATCCTCCAACTTCTGCTTAATGGTGCAATTAAAAAGACATAGGTAAAACAGGACTTACATAAAATCTGAGTATCCAGCCTTAAACCTTGATGTTTCTGGTCAGTTTTGTTGTTTTCTAAATCTAGTCAAATTGTGCAGCTTTAGATTAGGTGCACAGGAATTCTTCAGCCTTTGATGCTGAACCAAACTCCCTAAAATGAAGAAGATTAGGCTTTGCAGCTCATGCATGATCTGCACAAAGATCGTCATCGCCTCCTCCCACCCCACACACTCTCATGTGTAGATCAAAACTTTGCAGTTTGATAAAATCCATTCAGAGCTGCTTAATCAACTGAAGAGGTTGCAGTAGAAGTTGTAGTTTGTGGTAACACTGAATGAATGAAAAAGGATATAAATGTGTTTTTTTTAGCCAAGTTATTGCCAAGGAAGGAAAATGTGAGCTGTCTTTATTGTAAACACTGCTGTGTTTATGAGCACGTCTCTTCACCACAGGCCAGTGTAACATAAAACTGATTTGACATGTAGATTCACTTCTGTTGGTGACCCAGGTCGACCTGCTCTCTTAAAACTACCATTAGTGGTGGTGTTTAAAAAACCCAAATCCTTTGACTTACTTAACAACAGACCTGCAATTAATCAATTAAGACATTTAAAGATTCATTAGAAGTGTCCATATGCCATTACCTCATCAAATTAAGAGCAGGCTCATTATTATTATTGGAAAGTACTCCCTGACTCTGTGCTGAAATGGCGGCACACCGCCCTGAGATTAACAGCTCTCAACTTCCACAGAAAATTACTTCATGAACCAATTCTGGCATGTGCTACTACAGGCCAAAAACTCCTTCGTATTTCAGCTGAATTTATTGTTTCCTGCTACGACACATGGAACAAACTGTAAATACTACTTGTCAGTTTATTAAGGTTGGGCATTCAAACGTAAAAAGAGAGAGAGTGAGAGAGAGTGAGAGAGAGAGAGAGAGAGAAAAGGAGAGAAGGCTAGCAGGAGGAAAGACAACACAAGAGGTTCATTATAGACATGTATAATACTAATACAACTACTACTACTAATAATAATAATAATAATACTAATAATAATAATAATGATAATAATAATAGTTATCATTTTTATAAGACTAATACTAAGTAACTAATACTAATACTTGTACTACTAGTTATAGTAGTATAAGTATTAGTAGTTATAAGACCAATAATAATGTAGCAGAGGGTGTTGAGCAGGATGATGAGGGCTAATCGTGGGCTTCAGTCACAGATCCAGACTCAAAAATACACATGCATCAGTTCAGCAAGGTAGCCTTCATGCACAGGTAAGGTGATGCAGAGGAAATGTCTCTGTGCTCCAGACAGGCTGTCCACCGCTGCACAGGGTGTTTTCACATGTAGTCTTTTTTTAAATGAACCAAACTCAGTCCTCTTAAAGTGGATTTATTTAGGCTAACATTGTCATCATGATGCAACCAGATTTCAGACCAGGTCCCCCAGAAAGTCCCCCAGTTATCTACAAAGCTCATGTGATATGTTAGACACCACCTTGATAGCTAGAGGGTGAATGATATACATGTTATCCCTGGCCATATTAGGACACAGGTCCTAATAGCATATATACGACTGTGGGATTAGCCAGAAAATAGCTAAAAGAGGGAGAAAGCTATTAAGTGCTTGGTCTCAACTAAGTTTAAAAGTACGGAATAGCAAAATTAACTCAATAAAGGCAGAGCAGCAAAACATACTACCAGAAACACCAACAACCAGAAATGAGACAATACGATTCCAGTAGCACATCAGCACATCCAATGTAAAGAAAGCTGTTGGTCATAATGTGTGATGTCTAAATCCACACAATTGTATATAATTAAAAAGGTGCTATTCCATTGCATTAATGCACATTTAACAGACCGATCCAGTGTAACAATCTGTATCCTTCTCCTCCCCTTCCCTTCCTGCACCTATGTACTGTAGGTACCTTGTATTCGACAATGGGACGTTGTATTTCAACGATGTGGGCATGCCAGAAGAAGGTGACTACACCTGCTACGCTGAGAACCAACTCGGCAAGGATGAGATGAAAGTCAGAGTCAAGGTCAAGGTTGCAACTTCCCCACCAAAAATTCAGGACAGAGATCAAAAGATTGTCAGGGTTTTCTATGGTGAGACCGTTACACTGAGATGTAACACCAAAGGGGAACCAAAGCCAGTCAAAACATGGATATCCCCCACAAATAGAGTGATATCCCCTGAATTAGACAAATACCAGGTCCTGGATGACGGGACACTGGTGGTTCAAAAGGTTCAGCGTTTTGATGGCGGTAACTACACTTGCATTGCAAGGAACAGTGCAGGACAAGACCATAAAGTCATCAAGCTGGAAGTCCTGGTAACACCTCCGATGATCAATGGCCTAAGAGAAACTGCCAGTGCCGTCAAAATAACCGCTGTCCAGGATCAGCGGAAGCTGGTGGACTGTGTTGCAAAGGGAACCCCCACCCCTCGCATCATGTGGGTTCTACCGGGAAATGTGATCCTCCCTGCACCATACTACAGCAACAGAATGACTGTTCACCAGAACGGTACCTTGGAAATCCGCTCAGCCAAGAGGACAGACTCAGGGCAGCTGGCTTGTATAGCTCGTAATGAAGGAGGGGAGGTCAGGCTGGTGGTTAATTTGGATGTGAAAGAGGTTGTTGAGAGGCCACAAATTAGAGGCCCAAAAACCAATAGCCTGTCACTGACTGTGGGGAATGCCATGGCTTTGAATTGCTCCTTTGAGGGCTCAAAACTACCTCACATCACTTGGATCTTACCCAATGGAACACCTTTGCGTAGTGGTGCTAGATACTCTAAGTTTTTCCATCACCCTGACGGGTCTTTGATCATCAGTAACCCATCTGTTGGTGAAGCTGGTATGTACCGCTGCCTGGGGCATAATTCTGGAGGGCTTGTGGAACGTATAATCACATTGTCGCCTGGAAGAAAGCCAGAGATCCACAACAAATACAACTCTCCTGTTAGCATCATGAATGGGGAAACACTTTTGCTCCATTGTCTAACCAATGGCAAACCCCTCAGACTAACATGGACCCTACCCAGTGGAGTTGTCCTCAACACGCCACAGAGAGCTGGACGATATTCTGTACTGCCTAATGGGACACTTGCAATTCAACAAGTGACAGTCTATGATCGGGGCTCCTATGTATGCCGAGCAGCAAATGAGTATGGTAGCTCTCTGCTTCCTGTATCAGTGACTGTAACTGCATACCCACCACAAATTACCAATGGCCCTCCCTCTGTAACTTACGCTAAACATGGAGTTGCTGTTCAGCTAAACTGTGTAGCAACTGGGATTCCTAGAGTGGAGGTAGCATGGGAAACACCTGATAAAACCCGCTTGGCTGTCAGTGCACAGCCACGCGTGTTTGGAAACAAGTACCTCCACCCACAAGGTTCCCTCATCATCCAGAACCCGACTCAAAGAGATGCTGGTGTCTACAGATGCACAGCCAGGAATGCCATTGGTGTAGACTCTAAGGCTACATTTCTCAATGTGTTCTGAAGAAATTCACTGTTCATCATGGTCAATGTCATACTGTATGCCCAAGCAACTGCCCTTTGAAAGCAGCTAAAGATTTTATTGATCCAAATGTAAAAACTGCTGTCACAATGATGAAATAATAAGTTGAAAGCTTAAAACCTGCAGTGGTGCTTTGAGTGTGTGCTGTATAGAGGTCAAAAGAGGTCACCATTCTGTGTATAATCCACATCACTGGGACATATCAATGGGCCTCCCTTCTTTGGTTCGCTTTATTTGTTTTGTTGAGTAATTTAACTTTAGGTTTATGACTTATACAGTCCCTTCGGACAGTACAGCATATCACCCTTAACCAAGTGATATCCATTTTACTAGGGGAAAAATACCAATGAACCAAGTAACAACTACCGGTTTTCTATGTGACGACTCAGTAAATAGTTACTAAAGGGTATAATTTGACCAAGACAATGTTGATTTTATTGAGATTGAAATTATTTTTGTTTGTGTCATATAGTCATGCTCAATCATTCAGATGAGCTGTAGCTATTTAAACAGTAAGTTGTCTTTGTTGACCTGAACTTCTCACCTTGCTATAGTAATGTACAGGTCCACACAAACTGTGACATGACTGGGTGTGGTCTGCTGTAAATCTTGTTTGTGAAGAACCACCTTTAGGTGAAATGTTACCTTTCAGAGCTTGGTTGCTTGATGCTCAAGAATCATGCCAATCTGTTTAATAGGACACACACGTTTGTCAGATAATAACTCAAAAACAGAATGGAGCATCCCGGCAGGCACGAAGCTGGCCACCAAAGGCATTAGATGTTGGTATTTAGTTGAATGTAGGCTGTGACGTCAGGTGACCAAAATTCAATGTCACTTAGTAAATGTTGGGTTTTGATGTCAACCTGTCTGTCCGACGTTAGAGTTGTAAGAGTCAAACATCTTTCTGACGTTACATTGATGTCCGGTGCCGGGGGATAGAACAAATGAGTTATTTTTGATAAATGAAACCAATTCTCCCACTATGCAGTTCTTGTGTAATTAATGTAAATCAGTGCTTTACAAATGACGACAAATCCTCTATAACAAAATTATTCACATTCGCCTTGACCAGTTTCCCCATAAAAGTAAAATTGTTTTCACTAGTTTTTGAAATGGTGCTCTTTGTTCATAATTACCGCCAACAACCAGACAAATATGACCAAACACATAAAGGGTAAAACATATTTAATAATTAACCATAAAGCAGGGAAGAGTGGAAACTGTGGGGTGAAGTAACAATCCTTAGCTCTACATGTACCTTTGCTTTGATGACACAGGAAGTTGTTTCTGACAGTAACAGATTATGTCAAGGAGTTTGGAAATACATAGCTTCCCATTTTCTAACAAGGAAATATGGTTTAACTTAATTACAGAATTGATCAAAGATATGTCTAATGTGGATTTTTTATAAGGTGTGAATTGAGAAATCTGTGCCTTTTTGGAAATGTCCATCTAAAGTATTTTCTGTGTTCCTGTTCCTGCAGTCAGATGTTTCAATAACTGCTTGTTTCCTGCTTTCACTGGTGTGCACCATCTTTGAATCTGCATCTGAAAAGTGTTGATACAGGTTCTATGTCCTCATTTGTAAATTATATCTTTGACAGACTGTGATGCAAAGCAGTTTTCCCATAGTTTAATAAATAGTTTAATAAAAGATTTCCACTCTTTTCTACAGAGTTCAGAGTCAAAAACAAAAACTTTTTTATTGCTGAGGCAGGGAAAGCAAAATATTGGAAAAAAAAAGAAGATGATGATTCAAGAGTGTTTGTCACTGTACTATAAATGACATCCATGAGTGAGATTAATGTTTTTAAAAACACTTGGAAAAAGCCAAAAAAGCTTCAAATCTGCAAACGTTTGTTCTTCATAATGAAATTATTGAAAGGTAAATGTAGTTTTTGTTCAGTCAGCTTTGCAGGGCAGATAAACATCTGAGAAAATACTTAACTTAGCACTTTGGATGAAGGAAGTAGGTCACCATGATTCTCTAAGACTAGAAACTTGCAATCATTGCTCTGGGAATCAGCCGCAGTCTTGTCTTCCAGAAAGACAAAACATCTGGAGCCCTGAGGAAATCTCCCATTAGTTCAGCAGATTTGACCTGTAAGGGTCACTTCTTGGGAAGTTTTAGTATTTGTGACTCCTTTTTTAAAACCTGGTCTTCATCATAACAGGGCAGCAGGGTTAGCCAGTGCTACACTGTGCTGCCTCATCTAACTTCCTCCAAAATGATCTTTAGCTTTCTTCTTGCAGATGAAGTCAACATTTTCCACCCTGAAAACTGATTAGACTGCAGTGATTAGCTAAAGTGGACCACTCACTTTGCCATGACCTCATTTTGTTATAGAGCTGTCCGTTTGTGACCCACAACCTGTGTTCATAGAGTTTGGAAAAGCTCACATCTTGTGCCCACCTGTTTTTCCCCAAGTGTGACTGTAGTTTCCCCTCATTACAGAAAGAGACAGTCATCAGAATTAAAGGTGCCATATTGTATAAAGGTAGATGTCCATGTGCTTGTGATTATAAAGCAGGTCTAGGTTCTATATTAATAGTTACAACAAAGCAGTCACCGCCCTCAGCCAGGCCCCAAGCCCGCCCACCTGGACTCACCATCTAGCTGTGCAGGATTTGGTTTCTCTGGGTGTTTACCTGAAATCTTTTATTGGATCACTCAGAAAACAGTTAGCCAATCAGAACAAAGGCTTAGATTCTCTCTTCTGATTGGCTACCAGAGCTCCAGAGAGACGACTGAGAGAGGAGATGTAAAACTACACTTGATGGTTTTTGGTTCTTAAAACCACAGATATATCTTCTGATGGAGATCAACACTTCAGAAAAACCACAGAAGAAGTGTGAAGTATGGGACCTTTAAGTCATGCCACGTTTACAGATGTTTATGCTGCTCACAGGGAGTGACTTTCCCGTGCGCAGCTGCTCTTCAGATAGTTCACTAAAGAAACTGACATCATGGGAAATTGAAAAAGAAGTCCCTTTTAGTAGGTCAGTTGTAATCGAATCATATACTCTTCAGCTCAGATGGAACAAAATGAAGAGAAGCTTTAGTGGATGAACCTACTGTGATCGGTGAATCACTGGAAATTTTTACATGACGCTGCAGCTGATGAATGATGATGATGAATCAAAGATTCAGCTGTGGAGAATCTGTGTCCTACAGCAACGCTATCAATACATCTGAACATCAAGGCAACAGAGAAACTACACTTGAAGGAAAAGTGAAAGGACTGCTCCCTTCTCCAGTGCATGAGAGCACAGCGTCCTCCTCTGTGGCTGCTGTGATGTTGATGACAAGATTTCCATCAGGCTCAGATTCAGCGCTCTGCACAAATTGTAAGCATGCGTGTTTAATATACTGCTTGTTTTTCACAGTGTTCTCACACGTGGCCATGAGTGCTAGTCTTCGTTGTAAATCATTCGATCATCAGCGTCAGTAAATAAGCTGCTAAATTGGAAAGATGTGACACTAAACTTTTACGGCCTTGATGGTATTTGGTGCTCAGTGCTCAGTAAATCTGGCTGCTGAGAGTTCAATTTACCAATATTCAACCAGTCACATGAGAATTTCTGAGTATTTTCACTGCACCTAAAACAAGCCACCAGTCACCAACACTTCAGAGGTTGACTCCTGAGAAACGCATCAGTATTTGTGTAGGACCCACTTGGCCTCCCTCAGAGCTGCTTCTTGCAGAATGGATCCTGGGATATGTGTTTAACTAACTGTCAGTTAACTCTGCATTTATTAACTGCCAGTCGGGGAGGGTTTTGGTCTCACTGTGAAAACCAAGTTCACATCTAAATTTTCACAGTGAAGGGGGTGCTGTGCGAAGCTTCAGGTTCAGGATTAGCCTGTTACAATTTGCCATAATATTTGCCATGCTATTATTTGCCATAATAGACATATATCCATTACCATAAGGTAATGGATATATGTCTATCCATTACCTTATTTTCAGTCTCTTCACTCCTTTCGTCTCTTCCTCATGTTAAATAAGCAAATGTTTTTTACACCATTATTTACACAAATCGTAGACATTGAATCTTAAGTTTGATGTGGAGCTAAAACAACTTCACCGGTTGTTAGACTTAAAGTCTGGTCTGACGTGGAGCAGGAGCCAATGAACAGAAGCTAAAATTGGTGTAATATGGTCACATTTTCTGGATCTAACTACAACTCTAGCTGCAGAATTCTGAAGAAAACAAAATGCCATAATTGAGTCTTCTGAGAATCGTTGTTATTTGGTCAAAGTGGTGTCTCTGCAGTGGTCCAAAAGGGTTGTTCTTAATCTCTTAATTTTCATGGGAGTGTTCTGGTGTAGCATAGCCTACAGTGAACTAATCAGAGTGCCATCTCCCATTCCCTGTAAAAGCTAGGCACACTTGCAGCTTGGTGGATTGTTAATGGTGCAGTGTTTCTCACAGAACTCAATTCTGTTTGTGCTGACTTGATTATAAATTGCGACTGGACCAGTGAGTCCAATCCTGACGCACGGAGGGGCTGAGTGAATCAGTGCGCTGCACACAGCTCTGCAGGGAAGTAAGGGCACAAATTACAGTGTTAGACATATTTTATATTATATGATGAGAAGTGCAGGTAAATCTTCGGTTCATTATGAAACTATGGACACATTTAGGGGAAGCACGGGCAACACTGTAGTGGATTTACCAGGTAATAAGAAAGAGAGCGTCTCTGCAGAGCCTCATGTGTCATGGACATAGCAGTGTTGTACAACATACAATGTGTCACAAAGATCTGACCACACATCGTTTTAAGACCAACACGCCCATGGGTGCAGCTGTATTTACAATTCAAACAACGCGGGCGCTGGACGGTGAAATGTGTTGGTCTGAAACTAGCAAACACACTTGTGTTGTGTGGCTTTTCATCGCTTTGTGCCGGGTGTATGACAAGAGCTGTAGTCTCAAACTTTGTTACAGCAGAAACCGAACACGTGAGACTCAACATAATGTTCAACTGGTTCTGCAGAGGAAGCTGGAGGAAGACGTTTAGCTACAGTGTCCACAAAATCCAGGATTGTGTTTATATATATATATATATATATATATATATATGTGTGTGTGTGTGTGAGAGAGAGAGAGAGAGAGAGAGAGAGACAGAGTGAGAGAAAGACATAGACAAAGCAAAGGTTTATGAAAACTGAAATATAATTTCATCAATGTTGTGTGTGAGAAAATATTGTTAGGGAATCTCAGACAAAGTGTGATTCACGTTTCTGCAGAATCTTCCTCTTGGAGTCTGGCTGGACCCGGAGCTGGAAGATGAATCACTTTATGATGATATTTTAGCCCTATCTGCCTGGTTTGTGAAGGATTTTCACCCAGATTGGTTGAGGACTGCGGGTTAGGATTTTCATCAGAAATGGTTGAGGGCCGCAGCGGGGGATTTACATCCCCATTACTTTCCTGCATACACCAATCAGAGGGCTGTCCCAAGGGTGTAAGACATGCCTAAAGCTCATCCAAACACTGATGAAACAGAGAGAGAAGTCAGATTTAGAACTAATGTTTAATAAAGACATAAATAAAAAAGTTAAAATCCAGGATATTATATATAAGTGCCTTCAGGAAGTGTAGGCTGAGGGAGTTTCTGTCTGAAAAGAGTGAAAATGAAAAGAGATGCCTTTAGATTCAAGCCACATCTTTTAAAACATCACATTAACCTGCTGTCTTGGTTGACAGACCATATGCAAAGAAAAAAAGAAAAAAAATGGTGTCACCTCAGTCTTTTGCATTATCTTACATCCAAGTCCTTCCACAAAGTTTTTTTCTGGCATTCACAACCAATCAAAGCATTTCCTCCAGAGAAGTTGTTAGTTGCCTGGCAGCTGGACTTACATTGGTACTTGTGGTACGAGCCACATATAGAACATGTATAAACAACAAAGTCTTCAAGTTGTGTTGCACTATTCACAATTTAGGGTAAGACCCGGCGTAGAGCTAGAGTTCATCTCAACTACAAATAACGTGTTCACACAGTAACGTGACAAAATCTCAGGGATGCTGGGAGCCAGGGGTCGGACACGGTACTGGAGCACTGGGGATGAGTTAACCACAGGCACAACACCTTACAGACAGGAGAGAGTGAGAGAGGAGGAGCAGTGACCTTTGACCTAGATGTAATTAGCTTACATGCTGGTTGATGACTTGTGGGCTGTTTATTCCCTCTACTCTGTCTAAAACAGACAAAAATGTCTGTGGTCTGGTTTTGTGGACACATTTTTGATGAGCGATCAGCTCGTTAAAGCTCGTTAAGCATACAGCTCTTAAATAGTCCTAAATAGTCTGTAGGTACAGAACCTGTTTGTGGTATTGAGAAGAAATTGTCGCAGGTGTCTACAGTTAGCGTCTCCCTCACATCTCGCTCTTGGTCACACAGAACATGTCACAGTGGGAATACAGCATATTCTACCTCCACATGCTCATTTTCATTCAAGGATTACTTACTTACAGATTAGCTCCAATCTTACATTTAAGAGGTTGTGTTTTTTTTAAGTTTTTAAGAAAGATGCTTAAGATTTAAAAAGACTTAAAAGATTTTTGTTCACGTATCAGCTTTGCCTCCAGGTCCAGAAACCACCACTGCTTTGAAGGCCAACAACTTCTCCAGGCACTCAAACTCCTCCAGGCCCTACAGCACAGTCTCAACGGCCGAGAGGATCCCATGCAACAGTTGTCTTTGCCCTGCAGGACACAAATGATGTGGATTTCCCACATCAGAGAGAGAGTGGGAAGCCATGAAAGTTGCTCCAGAGGAATGGAGACGCTGGCTGGAGGAGGCTGGAGGAGGCAGAAAAGCCCCAGTTTCAGTCGGCTTCCTGCCACTGCAAGGACCAACTCCACCCGTCTGCTCCACCCCGTCAGGAGCCTTGTAACGAGCTCACCCTATATTCCCCTCCACAGCTGACTGTCATTACGCTCACAATCCCCAATTAGCCCGATCGCAGAAATTGCGGGTCATTAGAATGCGAAGCCTCTGGTTGAACCACGGATCAAATTAGCCGAGTGGCTCAAAGCATGAATCCAGATAGTCATGAGACGCCTCGCACAAATGATGAAGGCGGCTCCAAGCAGTTAACCCAAAACATATGGAGGTGCTTAGGATTCTCTGACGGTTAACACATTTCCCTCTCTGTGTGTAGGCAATCACAGTACAGCAGGAATGTGTAGCCTACACCTGTACACACCCATTTCCTCTTCTTCCTTTTCTCCCTCACACAGCCTCATCCACAGTCATCACCAAATCACAAACACGCTATCAAGCAGAAAGCTGCTGTACTCATCAACCTACAGAGGAGTTCCAGATAGGGACATTATCAGGACTATCTGTTCATCTGAACAGACTCAAGGAAGAGGCAGAGGGGGAGCTCTTTGGTTGAAAATAAAGAATAAACAAGTCAGGTCAGGTCAGGTCAATCTTTATTGTCCTTCATCTGCATACGAGTACACAGCTTGAACAAAATATCGTTCCATACGGACCAGGGTGCAAAACAATAATGGACACAGACAGTAATGGACATATCCACAGTAAACAAAAGGTGCAAAAAGGTAGGAAGTAGGTGGAGTAGTGCAAAATAGTCCAGTCTATTGAGAATCTCAATAAGGTGCTGGTGCTGCATTGAATGTCCACTTAAAAGAGGTATTTCACAGACCATTGTCCATTTGAAGAGATATTGCACAGTCACATGGTATTCAGGGCTCGGACAGCTTGGGGAAAAGAAGCAGTTACAGAACCTTGCAGTGCGGGTACTAATGCTGCAGCACCTTTTACCAGATGGTGGAGGGACAAACAGACTGTGAGAGGGCTGAGAAGGGACTTTAACAACTGCGCACACAGCGTGTCTGGAAGATGTCCTGGATCGCGGGGAGGGAGACCCCTGTGGTCTTTTCAGCTGCGCTCACTATGCGCTGCAGAGACTTGTGTTCCTGCGCTTTGCAGTTTCCGTACCACACAGTGATGTAGCTGGTCAGGACACCGCCCACAGCTCCTCTGTGGAAGGTGGTGAGGGCTGGTGCTGGGAGACTGGCTCCCTTCAGTCTCTGCAGGAAGTGAAGGCGCTGCTGAGCCTTCTTCACTGTTGAGCTGGACCAGGTGAGGTCGTCGGATATGTGCACACCAAGGAACCTGGTGCGTTCGACTCTCTCCACTTCAGAGCCACTGATGAGCAGGGGAGGGGGGTCAGCCTGCCTTCTCCAGAAGTCCACAACCATCTCTTTAGTTTTGTCTACATTTAGAGACAGGTTGTTGATGTGACACCAGTTTACTAGATGACCCACCTCCTCTCTGTATGGTGGGTCATTGTTGCCGCTGATGAGGCCCACTGCAGTTGTGTCATCAGGGAACTTGATGATGAGGTTGGATTCTGATGTGGCAGCCTGCTGGTGGTTGAAGGTCTGCTGCCGATGCACAGTGACAGAGATCTCCCAGTCAGGGACTCTACAGTCCAATTACAGATTGGAGCGTTGAGGCCCAGCAGACAGAGTTGCTGCACCAGCTGCTGGGGGGTGGTAGCGTTGAATTGTGAGCTTGAACATCAGCATGCTAACATTGTCATAGGGAGCATGTCAGTTTGGTGATGTTAGCATTTATCATTTAGTTAGCATGTTAGCATTTAGCTCCAACCACTGCTGCACTACTCTCAGTACTGTTTATACATATGTGCCTGTGTCAGTTAGCATGTTAGCTCTGATTCTTCAGGGCTGCTCCACTAGTCTGCACAAAACACTCCGCTATCAGGACGCAGAAACCTGTTTGAAACTACATGAGGAGAATCAATACTGGACAGCAGTGGCCTCCCATGCTTTCAAAAATCTGTCCTTCACCGTTTCGAGACAGCCAATTAGCAGGCCTGTCTCGACTGCTTCTTGTCAAATCTCATTTTCCTCCTGACTTTGTTTATGGTGACTCACAGTGCAGTTCTGTAATGAACATGCCCTCCTTTACTCCTCCTCAGCTTGGTAATTCTTAACATAATTCTGGCTTCAGCGTAGCTTCGTACTGGGCCAGCTGTCACTGGAGCCAGCAGAGCATTGCTGCATTCAGATATCACATATTTCTGCATGTGTTGACTATGACACATCCAAACTTTAATTTTTATTTTTTGAACCGTGAAGGGACTTATGTTGATTTCTATTCATGATTTCTAACTGGTTTAAATAATTTTTCCTGTGATTATATATAACATTTAATTTTGTCTTTAATTATATTGGACTGCCTCACTGCTTAATTGATATCAGTGTTTGCTGCATGTGTCGACACACTTTGACAATCCCTGCTTGTAATTAGCACTGGGAGGCTGACGTGACTGAATTCTCCCAGTTGACAGCTCATATTTACACTAACATGAATGCAGCCAGTCATCACAGCAGCTGATTCTACAGATTAATACACATTCAGCTGGAGAGGGCTTCACTCAGTCGCTGGTTGTTTGAGAGAATAAAATCTTGCAGACTCTCTGGCACAATAGAGGCAAAAAGATGTCACTGTTCCTTCTGTTTGCAGTTGACTTGGGGTAAAGCTGTTGAACAGAGTTATTTCTAAATGGACTGCACTTATGAATATTTTTCTATTCTTATTGACTCAAAGCTCCTTTATCACACCCACAGTCACACACACAATACGTCAGGGTCAATTTAGGGTTCAGTGTCATGCTCAAGGACAAGTCCACATGTGGACTGGAGGAACCAGGAATCAAACCATCAACCTAAAGCCTAAGCTCTAATGTCAGTATCTGCAGGGACTGGTCTCTGATTCCTTCGGCCTTTTCAGATCTTAATGAATGAGGCAGTCACAGGGAACCAGCAACTTATCCCAGACTGGTGCTTGCTCTTTAATCTTGATGAATCAGAGTCAAGCGGGAGCCGCTCGGCCGAGAGCAGTGCACCAGGTTGTCTTTCAAAGCAATCATCACAAGGCCTTTCCACTGACAGCCCGAGCTCCGCCCGGACCCTGAGCCCACCTCCTGACATTTTGCTTTGTATTCTACACACTATCTTCCATCGCTGTGTCACAACATCATGAGGGGAATGCCAATGAAAATTACATGCACTGTGTGCCCGGTGGATAAGGATCACATAGCATAGTGTTGCAGTCAAACATCCGTTAATCTGTGTCCCTGCTTCTCTGCTGCGCTGCCAGGGAGCGCTGACAGAAGAGCCACAGCGCCCCCTGGTGGAGGAATCAGCACACAACCGCATGCAGAAAGATGTGAATGTGCAGTGAGTGTGTGTGTGTGTGTGTGTGTGTGTGTGTGTGTGTGTGTGTGTGTGTGTGAACCAAAATTACACAAGGAAATTTGGTTTGAAAAGATTTGTATTTAGTTCAACAAAAGCAACATCTTTTCCCAAAGAGAGAAAAAAGAAATAACATATATTATATGTGTCATCATACTGAGTAGATCACATCAGAGCACTCGTATCACCCAGTTTAATTATGAACCACGGTGTAGGGAAGACAGTTGGTGGTGTGAAAGTTGGTGTGGCAGATGAGAAAGAAAGATTCCCTGCAGCGTTCATTCTTTGTTTGATTACAGATGATTGTTTGATTGCAACTGTAATAACACAATATAAATGCACGTTTTACTGTGACGTTCCAATAATTCATCAACAACTCAACACGAGTGTAAAAAATAAGTGAGGTAATGAGTCAGCCTGTCGCCCGGGGTGACATGTTCCTTCATCACCATGAACATACACTGTGGTTTATTTTGGCTCAGTCCTACACACACACACACACACACACACACACACACACACACAATATCAATTCATCCACCACTGAAAATAGACCCCAGCAGATTTACTTTTCTTTGCCTGAGGTGTGTTACACTACAACAAGCAGCTGTTGTAGGAAATTACCGAGCCTTTTTAAAACATCTGTGAGGTGTTGGTTTTGATGTTTTCAGTCTTACTCTTGAACTTGGCACTGAGAAAGCTGGTGTGAGCTTTTCATGGGACAACGGCTGCCTAATTAAAATTCTACTGGACAAAAACAGAAAGTTCTCAGTGGTGGTTTCTAGTGTTTTGATACTCAACTCAGAGTTTATTGACAGTGGCACAAAATATCAGTGTTAAAAGGAAGACTTGTGTGATTGCATCATCTTGTTGGTTTCAGTCCTCATGAAGACAGGCAGGAGTGGTACACAGAGGTGTTCTTATATGTGGCGTTCTAATCCAGGAAGCGGTCCAGCTTCCTCTGGATGTTTTCGAAGGCATCTCTGCCCAGGTAGTCGGCCTGTCCAGCCTCCCACAGCCTGCGATGCTCCAGCTGCTCTCGCTCTCTGTCTGCAGCCCTCTGCCCCGACCAGGAGGGAGAATAACAAATCAGCCTTCAAAGAGAATTTATCCCGGGGAGCATCAGACTCTCTTTTCAGGGCTGAATTTGAGGTTCTAGTCTCAAGCTCTCATCTTTTTGCACAAACAGAATAAGCAGTTCAAAATCTGTAGGTTTTCATTTTTCTCTCACACTCATCATCTGAACACTTTCAACTAAGATGAGTCTGATTAGTATTACATTCATCATCGTCTCTTCAGCCCTGGACAGAAGGCATTTTCTGATAAGGTGCCATTTGTAAAGACTTTATTAAAGGTTAACAAATCATTAACTAATGCATAATATATGCTTAAGTAATAAAGCAATAACAACAAGGGATTATATTTATAATGAACAATAATTAGACTTTATTATACTTAAATAAAGCCATTAGTTGCAATTTATAAACCATTCTCAAATGGCTCTATGTTAGGAAATGGTACATTTTGGGATTTGGATGCCACTGTGTGTCAAAATTAGAGAGTGTACCATTGTTGATTGCTCTGTCAACATCATAGTATTATTGCACTTAAGATGAAGATGAGCTTGTAAGTGAAGCCATATGTGCTTTACATGGAAAGGCAGTTTGGAAAAGCTGGGATTTGACTTTGAGGACTGTGTGGAATGCTACAGTCACGGGGCTGGAGCTACGGAGGAGTGTTACCCAGAACATGTTTAGATAGAAAACCTGGAGTCAGCAGGAATGATCACAACGTCTGTGCTGTCAGGCAGGGAACTCAAGTGATGCCTCATGTGAAAATACAGATCACATTCAAATTCATGAAGATAAAGATGTATCTTGTTATCTTGTGTCGCAGCACAACTCATATATTTTCCCCAGTTAATCACTTAGTTTGCTGGATGGCTCTAAATATTGTAAGAGCCTTGACCAGTGGTGGAGAGTAACTGGCTGCATTTACTCAAGTGCTTTGCTTAAAGGTCCCATATTGTCTAAATGTAGATGTCCATGTGTTTGTGATCATAAAGCAGGTCTAGGTTCTATATTATTACTGTGAAAGTATCAAAGCTCACTGCTCTCAGCTATGCCCCAAGCCCCACCCACCTGGACCCACCATCCAGCCTAGGATTTGGTTTCTTTGAGCGTTTACCTGAAATCTGCTGTATTTTTATTAGATCACTCAGAAAACCATCAGCCTGTTATTATTATTATTATTATTATTAAACACTCAAATATGGGACCTTTAAGTATAACTTTTGATACTTTATACTTCTACTTTGTTACACTCCAGAGGAGTACTTGTACTTTTTACTTCACTACAGCTGCTAGCTACTGCTCACATCACATTTGATGTGTAAAACATATGATGAATTCATAAATGGACATAAATATACACAATGCTGGGACCATCTCACGGTGCCTCTGTTACTGAATTCGTCCAGAAGAGTCCCAGAATCTATCCAGCCGCTATCAGGTGGCTACACTGTTCATCTCTTATTGGAAGATTTCCCACCAAGCTGCTCCTTGGTGGGCAAAGTTAGTTTTAGTCTTTGGCATTTTATCAAAGAACCAGATATTTTCTAACACACTTGTTTATCTTTGTGTACTTTGTACCACAAGAGTTTAAAGTGCTCCAATTCTCAGTCATCTATCATTGTTTATTAGAAAATAAGATGGACATAGAACCCTGGACCCCTGAAATAACCCCTCCCACTTTGAAACTCTACTAAATTGCACAAATGAGTTTCAACATATCTAATACTATCAGATGACATGATGAATGTATGTTAATGCAGGAGAAGCAGGGGGATACAGGAGCCAGAGTGAGGAGAGGTTTACGTACAGGATGCGTCCCAGCGTCTGCAGTGTCCTGGCTGTCCTCCAACCCCGCTGCACCCAAATCCTGGATCTCTGTCCTCTCACATGATCCGGACTCTTCCTCAACCTCTGCGTCATCTTGGTAGGAGGACTGAGGACAGAGAAGTCATGTTACTCATCAGTGCACTGCAGCTCATGTTGTACACTGATGTAACTAAAGGAGGGACATCATAGCATCAGAGTGATGTTGGAACAGCCGCAGTCTCGCTGTGGAGAGCTTGATGGCTGTTGTCACACTGGAGTGTGTGTGTGTGTGTCTGTTCAGGCTAATCTTACAAGCTTGTATAAACACAATGCATCAAGCTGGGATGAATGAAACAAATGACAGAAATGCAATGAGAAGCTCAGAGGCCTGTGGCAGATAATGGGCTCTGTGTCCCTGTGTTCTTCATTTCTGCTGGAGTCAAAAGCAGTCAAGCAGAAATACTCATAAATTAACAGTCTCATCTACTGGAACTAACAAGAGGCACTCAAGCTGCCTAATAACCCACCATAACAATCACCATGATATATCATAAACACCAGCAGCTATGCTAATAAGTCCATTCATTAAGCTAATTAATGGATTGATTAGCAAATATTTCTAATGACTACGTCCTCCGCTTCACAGTAAATGTGTGACTTCAAATTAAAGGGATAGTTGGGGTTATTTGGCGTGGGGTTGTGTGAGGTAGTCATGCATAGTCAGTAGGTGCACGTGTGCACAGGAATACAGTAGTTAGGTGGTTGAAAAACAATGCTGTGTTTGGTTGCTCCCAGAATATGTTTACATGCTTTAAAGGTCCCAGATTGTATAAGGATAGATGTCCATGTGTTTGTGATCATAAAGCAGGTCTAGGTTCTATATTAATACTGTGAAAGTATCAAAGCCTCAGTCCACAGAGAAATGCACACAGCCTGTATTCAGAAACTGAGCCTTAAAACCAGCCGTCAGGACTTCTGGAACTTTGTGATGTCACAACAAAGCAGTCAACAAAACACTGCAGGTCAGCTCACAGCTCCTCAGCATCAAAGAGACCCTGAAACTGCTTCATTCAGTGTTTTTACTGGATTGAAGCACCTGGTCTGTTTGTTCCAGAGAGGAGGAGACCTCTGTGGAGAACTGAGCGTCAGCATGAATCCCTTCAGATTTCTGTTTATCTGGTTGGAAAGCGTCATCAGCAGCGCTACAGTCAAAGCAGACCAGAGCCCGATGTGGTGAGAGCGTGTTGCTGAGACACTTAGGTCTGGAACGATTCTAATTTTCTGCTGAATTCTCTGTCTGTGAAAAATGCCTTTTCAGTGTCAGAATGTGTGGAAGATATGTTGCTCGTATCAAATTGATCCGGTCTTTACTTTCACATCCACTGCTCCCATTGGACTGAAACCTGCTGCTAGGCTCCTAAAGGGGCAGGGCAGTGGCCAAACTCATGTGACACAGATACAGGAAATGGTCACGCCCAACACAATGACAGAATGACACAATGGCTGGAAGTCAAGCTAGCTTCCAGAGCCAGTAGTAGTGCCCAGTGGGCAGTAAATTACAAGATAAATGCAAACAGGTGTCATCAGATCCTTCATGGGACCAGGAAGAGTCCTAGTTGATCCAACGTCTTCTCTTTAGGAGTCGTGGAGGCCACTGTGCTCTTGGGAGCATTCAGTGCAGCAGAAATTCTGCTATATGGATGTTCTGTATTTGTTTGGGTACTATATGTATCAAAATCTCTAAATAGACACTGTGTGTATACTTTGTACACTGTATCTATGTACTGTGTATCTATGGAGCAGTGCAAACCTGACGCTGTCTCTGTGTAGTTCACAGGCTTGAGCCTGTCCTCCCAGCATGGGATTGAAATTGTATGTCCCACAAAGAGCTTAAACAAGCAGTCAGCTAAGTGATTAATTGATCAAACATTAATGAGCAATAATTGTGATAAGTGATTAATCGTTTCAGGCAATCTTCAAGCAGCGAGGCTGTGTCTGATCAGGGCCTGACTGCAGGTAATGCACAGTGGCAGCTTCCTCTCCTTTGTCCACCATAAAACCAAAACAATGAGCTAAAAGAGGTTAAAAAGCTGAGGAGAACTGCAGAGCTGGTGATTATTCTCTGTTGGTTTGTTCACTATGAGCAACATCTTGCTGATAGAAGAGTATTGATTGATTACAACTTCAGAGTGAGGAGTTATGGTTTCTGAAAAGCTGAATTGTGTTTTTATTTACTTCAATACAAACTCATGTAGCAAGAGGCTTCCCAATGTGGGAGAATAATGTTTCCATTATGTTTTCTATGGTTGAGGTCCTCTGCTCTCAAGAATATGTCTATACACACAAACACACAAACACACATTCAAGATACCTCAGCCATAAACAACTAACAGTGGCTCAGAAGAAGAGACGTGATCAGACAATAGTTTGGTGTCTCAGTTTACCGTCTTCGGTTCAGCCGGTGGATGAAGCTCCTCAGCTGGGGGTGAAAAGTGTGCGAGCAGTGACTTGGAGCTGTCCAAGTTTTCTTTAAACGGCATCTTGGCTTCCGGTTCTCGGATCTGTAAAACAAGAGGATGTTGAGTGCTGGGACAACAACCAAGACCAGGGCTGGGCAGCCATGTGTGGTGTCTGGCTGCCAGTCTGCATGTTTATGTTGCAGCCAGCTTATGTAGCTGATTAGCAAACCGTCAGCTAGAGAGGGGAAGTCATCAGTGAAACGTACCGCTGGAGTGTTTGGAGGGAAATCCTGCAGAGCTTCTGCCAAACATGGCCGACTTCCTACTCTACAGTTCAGCAACACTGACACTGCTGAAGATTTGAAATCATTGTAGACAGTAGGAACCACCAGTCAGTCAAACAACTACCTCTGATCACCATGAACACACACTGTGGTTTATTTTGACTCAGTCCCCCGCTAATGCCCCATTTGCTCCTTTTGGAGTTCTGATATCTGTTCGAAACTACAGGGCCGGTTGTTTTAGGGGATGACTGAACCTTTTAAAGAATGAAACTATGTTTGTGAGGTTTGTAAATATTCACCTGTTCAGGAGGAACCACTGAGCTTAGATCCACAAACAGAGTCCGGCCTGTATCTGTCCATCACAACCTTTCAGGTACATTATTCTATATTTCTCTCTCATTAAGCTCCAGTGGCAGTTGAAAAGCCAGAGAATGTGCTTGTTTCTGTTATTGTGTAAAATGCAGATGAAGATCATATTCAAATATTGACAAATAAATGTGCTGGCTTTAGTTAATGTCTAAATTAAAATAAGCAAAGTGCAGAAAATGAACAGACCTGAGTCTGAGGACGTTTTACTTTATATTTCATAAAATATTTGCGTCTCAGTGTGGTGAGTTCTCATGTCAGAGAGACGCTGCTACCTGCTGCTGCTGTGGTTTCTCCCAGTCTTCACTGGGCTGCTTCCCTGGTGCAGGGGGTGTTGTGTGACTGAGGTATTCCTTCCACCACAGAGTCACAAACCGTTCCATGGTGTGTGAGGTGTCGTCGTCCCTCTGGCTGCTGCAGCTCCAGGGTTTCATTGGTCCGAGGAAATGGACGATCTTTGCATTGTGGCCAAACCTGCAGGAACCAAAACCATTCGATCTGTACCTATTTCATTTGGTTTACATGAAGATATATCAGTCAATTACACACTAATTCAATGGAAGGATGCAAATGAATTCAAATAGAGCTCATCCTGAAGGTTTTCTGTACACATACAGAGACGGAGGAAAATAGAGAGCGACTGGAGGAATTACTGCCTCCTGCAGCCAGCCGGTCACAACCTCCCCTTCCTGAGTTACAGCATTAAACAATGACCCGAAGTGTTTTTGCAGAACATAATGATGTCACAGTGATGTTGACCTTTGACCTTTTGGGTATAAAATGTCATCACGTCATTATTTTATCCTCTTATAGATATCTGTGTTAAATTGTGCCTTAATTTGTGTATGAACTATGAGTTATGGCCAAAAACATGTTTTGTCACACTGACCTTTGACCTTTGACCTTTGACAACCAAATTCTAATCAGTTCATCCTTCAGTGCAGGTGAATGTTTGTGGCAGGTATTCCTTGAGGAGTTCCTGCATTCACAAGGCCAAAACTTTTGTAAAGTCACCATGACCTTGACCTTTGACCTTTGACAACGAAACTCTAATCGGTTCCTCCTTGAGTTCCCTGTGAGTTATGATGTCAGTCTGAAGATGAAATGCCACAACTAACATTTACAGTCAATGTAGTTTTAATAGAAAACACTTTCATTTTAAAAGACTTTGCTGGAAAAAATCTGTGCATATTATGGAGCCAAAATCTGTAACCATACTACAAAAAGATGGTGCTTATATATATGTAAATATTCTACCACCTTCTGTCAGCAAAATGACCCTGTAACCCTGACCCTACCTGCCGTCTGAGTAGAAAATCAAAGCATATGATAGTTCTTACAGTAGATGTAAAGTATGTACTTGTAGCATGTAAATATTCTAGCTCTTCTATCTGTAACCATAATGTGTGTATTATGTAGTGCATCTGTGCCATGGATGGATGGGTAACTAATCATCACAAATCATAACTAAGGCACTAATCCACAAACAGAACTGAGGTGTATCCTCCCTCCTCTGAGTGTAACGAAAAACAGCCACAGGTGGCGCTGACTCACTCACCGTTGGAAAGCAGGGAGGTAGCTGTAGACGGAGCTGGCACTGAGGTTGTAGACAAACGGCAGGTGTTTACTGATGTCCTCAACGGGCCAGCCACTGAAGAAAGAGTTCAACAGGCCCTGATCCCCTCCTGACAGTGAGCAGACACAGCAGGGGGGGAGAAAAATGCATGTATGTATGTCCTGTGCTCAAAGAAAGGATCATTCTATCAGGATGTCCCTACTCAAATCTTGATTCCAGCCCCTGGAAGACAAACAGAAAGTGTGACTCTGTGTTTACTGATGGAACATATGGGTTCCATAAGAAGCTGCAGTCATAGTCATCAAATCCTCAGTAATGAAAACAACAGTCTAACAATGTGGTGCTTAACCAAAGAAAATCCAACTTTTCCTCTGGTAACAGAAGCACCACATGATAAAGGCCATAACAAAGCTGAATGTGGGTTACGGGAGGTTACACTGTAATACGCCCTCTGAGCCGCGCTGCATCTTCAGGGCTGACTGGAGGCTGCAGTGAATCACTATTGGAAAGTGACTAGACGGGCCAGTTGTTATATATATATCTATATATAGAGATTGTGAATGTGTTTTTCCAGCTGTAAGATGTAAAGCAAAGACCAACGGCAGCCCAGCGAAAGCTGCAGACAGGGTTCGTATTTGATTCAGAACAAACACTGATTGTCGTGGCGACTGGAAAAGGCAGGCCTCAGTGACAGAGGCAATACTGGAGACTGTTTATGACAGGTTGTCAAAGCTGTTAAGCATTGCTCAGTTTTCCTGTGCTGTCAGCTGTCGCAACAACGGATCATTGTCAGAGACAGACACAGGTGTGAGCTACGAGATCAGAACTGTGGACAAACACATCTCCTCTCCTCCGCTTCTCATTTCATATGAACACATTCAGCCGTCAGTATTCAGAGCCCACAGGCGTCCCCTGCTTGTTAGTCTGCTCATGCAGTCATGTGTTACCATCAAAGCTGCCGTGCTGCAGGGCGTGATCCACCAGCCTGGCGTGGGTGTGGAGAGACGGTCTGAGGACAAACACGCCCGAGTTGAAGCAGTCGGGCCAGCCGGGATCAGGAGCCGCCGACAGCTCATCTCTCTCAAACAGCTCGTCCACGTTACACAGAACCTGAGAGGAAACAGCCAATCAGAGGTCAGACGGGTTCGTCTGAGTGCTGCGCTGGTACATGAGTGGCTGTGAGCATATAGGTGTGTGTGTGTGTGTGTGTGAGTGTGTGTTTCCTTCCTACAGTGTGGATAAATGGAATCCAGTCTGTCCAGGTCAACATCTCCAACATCAGTGCTTTAACTTCCTAATATAAGCGATCCCTTCCCTTCATAAATCTTACAGGTTTGCAGAATGTTTCAGGGCTTCAATGATTTCGATTTCCCAACAATTGATCAAAATGGGTTCAACAATTGGAGGTGCCATGTGACAAATGCTATAAAATCACTGCAGGGTAATTAAGTCCCGTGGGCTCCCAGTATATCATTTAAAAAGATAATTCTTTAAAACAGTGCTGTTCTGTCCACTTCTCCTGTTTGTATTGGATGAAAAAACACAGCTATTGATTTGCTTTTGTGATTTTTATGAATCTGCCTATTGTCTCTAGTATAAGGGTTGGTGGTGACGGTCCCTTTAAAAGAGCTTCAGCCGTTGTTATCTTTAAAAGACAAGAGGTTATAATACGTCCTCAGAGCAGCATTCTGTCTCTTGTTGTCCTAGTCCTTTATATATTTTAGTTTTTAGTTAGTTATTGTGTATAAGACAATGCATGTTGAATACGTTCCCTCTCCCCCCCTACATGTCACGCAGCATGTACTCGTACCATGTGCCTGTGAAGGAATTTCTCTCTCTTCGTTCACGAGTCTCTACACACGGGGTCAGTGACAGTTTACTGTGGCTCACTGTGGACCTGCAGCTGAGTGAGCGGAGCAGCCCAGCTCACAGCAGGGCGCCTCATCAGAGGTGGAGGGAGATGCAGACAGTCCCAGGGACAGAGAGTATGCACTGTCCTTACCAGGAAAGACAAAGGAGATCCTCCATGTGAGTTAGGTCAGACGTGAGATCCTGATCAGATTCAGGTAGAATCGTGACCCATGTCTGTGAGAAATACAGAATGGCCTTATTTGGGAAAATAAATGGTGACACGCTTGCACTAGATCACCTAGTAATGTCTGTAACTGCCCATTGCCTGTGTCCTTGATGCATAAAGCTGTAATAAAGCTTGGTTTTAGTGGGTATACTACAACCAGTGCACACATTAGTGTTGCCACCTTCTATGTGAAGATTTTCTGAGAATGTGCTAATAAGCCAACAACCAAAATATGAAGGAGGTAGCACATTTCGTCTAATACTGACTTATAACTAATGTTTGGTTGAGTTTATGTGCACAACCAGCACCATGGTAACATGTTGTGCTTAGTAAATGAACAGTGTTACATACATACACTCATACACATGACTCGGCTCTGCACCTTCTTCTCTGTAAACGTGTAGGCTATGTTTATGAATTATACAGGACAGACCCCTGTGGTTGTTTATGTGGGCATATTAATAAGCCTTTTTCTTTATTCCAGTAGCCACAGTGAGAGAGAGAGACAGGAACGTCAGGGAGAGAGAGGGGATGACGCAGCAGAAGCCCATGGGATGGATTCGAACCTGTACAACATTATTCACAGCACCCATCTAAAGGGTAGTTCCAGCTGATTAAACTCTTATTTTTGCAGTTTTGTCCATCATGAACAGAAACACAGTCCCTGATGTTTGGCTGAAGGTAACACACAGTGCGAGGCTACAGCTGTGCTAATGACAGAAAATCTTCAACAGCTGCCATGTTTTTAGAATAAATTCCCTCAGTGCATTTCACTGCTGCATCACTCGGGAGACAGTAACACAAACATAACTTTGGAAAATGCCAACTTCATTTGACCGACTCATACTGTACTCATACTCATACTGAAGCCTCATATCATATCTGGTTGAACTTTAAAAAGCATTTTTGAACACAAAGACTGGGTTCTGTCAACCATCCCCTGACCTTGGAGAGAAGAAATGAGGAATCACCTCAATGCCAGAACGAACAGGGAAAATGAAACAGACACCAACAACAGCGTGCATATGGGCATGTGAGGGCAGTATTAAGTATTAACCCTAGCACTAAGCTCTGTCCAGACAGAATGACATGAAGCCTCTGAAGAAGTTTAACGGTGCATTAAGTGTATTTAGTCAGAATTAGTGTCAGAGTTCTTGAGCTGTGGAGAAAAACGTGTTTTGTTGTCAGTTCATCCTTGGATCCAAAGGAATGATTGTACCAAAGTTGAAGAACGTGTTCCTGAGATAACAGGGACCTTCAGCCCGACGGTTGCAGGGACTGGTGTGATGTGGATTCTCTCTCCACACCTCCCACCACTGCTGCCCAGCGGTCTACGACAGCAGGCCCGTGGCTCTCCTGTAGCAGACAGCAATGGTAGGAGGTGCTGAGAGAGAATCTGTGCCATCACATCACATCACAGCACCGCTGCTGCTTTGCTTTGTGTTGATGAACAGACAAGATGAAAACTTAATGCCTCCAGCCACAGCTGATTATGTCTTATTTGATTGGTGTGATTTACTAAAAAGTAATAACAAACCTTTTATAACTTGCAAAACAATGGCAAAGATGACATCTGCTCCAGATCCAGCACAGTAGTGACACTTGGTGGTGTTAGACTGGTGATCACACAATTCATGTGCACGTATGACTCAGCCGCTATCTCTGTTGACTGAGCTCGGCTTCAAACGCGTGTGTCTTCTAACATGAGAACATGTTTGCTCTGACTCAACAGAGAGAAGCCTCAGTGACAACATCCTCTAAGACATGTCCTCTAACATCAGAGCCGCTATTGATTTCAATAAGAACACGATTGGCTTTGTTGACCCACGCTGAGACGTTGGCCAACAGTTCAGAGCACGGATGGATGAACTTTAAATGTTGACTCTGGTTCTAACCTCTGCTTTCATCAGCGAGTCAGTTCACGTGCTTTACAGCAATTTGTGCAATATCTGCCGAGGCACAGGGTTGTTTGTGTTTGTTTCTAGGAATGAATCCTCTGAGGAGCGATCAAAGCTGTGGATTGAACTGTGTAAAACACAATGAAGGAATAATCTGTCTTTAAGGTAAGAAGCTTACGTATGTAATTGCTGCTCTTGGTTGTTAGAAGCATGAAAGCTTTCAGACACTGGTATTCTCCTACTACACTGCTAGAGATACTTTTGGTACCATAAACGTTTCTGGTGCCTCTTTTTCTAATAAGGAATCCTTTATTAATAAATCATTTCACCAAGATTATCTCAGAACACCTATGCTATTAGAATGATGTAGTCAACATACTGTATATTACTGTATGTTCAGTGGACTCACGAGTGTGTCAGCATCTAGAAAGACACACTTGCTGTACTGGCTCAGAGTCCAGCAGTGGATCTTGGTGAAGGTGATGCCGAGCTCAGGACGTCCCAGCAGGGACAGGTGGAAACAGTCCTCACTGTCCATCACGTCCACCACGATGACCTCATCAAACACGCTCTCGAGGGCGAGCCTGTTGGATAAGGGTTTATACAGGTGAATATACAGTACGGCGAGGAGACAGTCACTGTTGCCAGGGGACAAGAGGTTATATAACAGTAGGAAAAAGTTGTTAAACAGCAGCAGAAATTGATGAGGGTAAAAGCTGAAAGAAATCAATAAATAATGTAACAGGACAAAATGACATTGAAGCTCAGAGAATTTCTACATAGAACAAATGTAAGACCTGCTGAGGGAAAGCCTTGGATCTTTAACCGTGTTGTTGTCCTGCAAGTTGAACAGCCGCAGTACTAGAGCACCTCATAAGTAAATGACAGCACTGTTCAAATGAACAATTAACACTCAGCAGCATCCCAAAGAGCAGCAGGAAGAGTGGCAGAGTTTGTGTCCAGGCAACCACGTGCACTATGAATGTGATGGGAACTCACGGCATCACGAGTTCAGCTGCATCGGCCTGGATACCTGTAATGTTAGAACGAAATGCAGGTCCTGGTTTGGCAGACGATCTTTTGGCCTGATCGCCCACCCCTGGCCTGCAGTAATGAACTCTACTGAGGGCTAGAAACAAACTATCAGCAGCAGCTTAGGTTCATTCACTTCACGTGTACATGTGGCAGCTTCTGTAACTTAGCTCTTATTAGCAGCACAGGAAAAAGTTGGTTGCTGCTGATAGGCTCAGAGGCAATTGTTAAGACTGACAGTCCATATCAGGGAATCTAGGAAGCTTTTCCACACCTACCTTGACTGTTGTGAGACATTTGGTGTGACCATGACGACGATGCTGCGAGTGGTCCCGTGCCGCCGTAAACTCTTGGCCACCACGGTGGCGCCCATGCAGTAGGAGTCTGTGGTGGCCAGGGTGACGTAGGCCTCGCCAGCTAGAGAATGGTCAAGACGGCAGAATTAGACTGAGGCAGGTATTTGTGTCTCTCAGGACTGATTTGAAGGTTTGTGTCACCGATCAGGTTCTCGTGTCCTCGGCGTCATGGAGCAATATCATAGAGCAATATCATGGAGCAATATCATGGAGGAATGTCATGGAGCAATATCATAGAGCAATATCATGGAGGAATGTCATGGAGCAATGCTGGAAGGCCGTTCATCTGTGGCACAGTCAAA
The DNA here is from genome assembly GCF_046630095.1 of Trachinotus anak. NCBI lineage: Eukaryota > Metazoa > Chordata > Actinopteri > Carangiformes > Carangidae > Trachinotus > Trachinotus anak. Next base: position 14,207,494 of record NW_027273877.1, read on the forward strand.
ACTGTTGGGAAAGAACTTCTTGTCACACTTTATTCTACGGGGCTTTAATTTTCAAATACTGTAGAAGTCTATCATGTTTTAACAAAATGCAACACCCCCCCTTCTTCTACCACACTTGGTTTAGTCTTCTGCCACCCCTCCAGAAATCAGCTTGGACTCCCCCACATTCGGTTTGACAGCATGGACAAGTGGAGGGAGAGTGGGTGGACGGGTGTTTCAGGAAATGTGTCACAGCTGTGTTGCATTCAGGTGATCTCCCACCTGTACTAACGCTGAAGCGTAAGCTCGAAGGAGCTTTTTGAAAGTTCTCAGCCAACATTAGACCCAGCAGCTGTTTACTCACCCGTCTAGAAGAGTTCTGCATCAAACTTCATCCCTTTACTCACTACCCTCTTCTCTTGCTTCTCTTTCTGTCCCTGCTTTTCTTCTTCTGAAGTTAGCATGCTAACCAGCTAGCTCGGACCCAGTCAGCTGGTCTCACTGCTTTCTAATACAGAGTCAATGTGGCATCCAGTCTGCCTTGAAGAAGCCGCACTGCTGATGTGGACAGATGTTAATACTAACCTTATGCAGCTATAGCTCCTTTAATCAGGCTCCCACACCCACTGAGGATCTGAGCACATACTCTAGCTGCAGATTTGTGTGTGGCAGTGAGATGTGTGTGCAGGAGGATCTGGATCCAGTGTCTGTCTTTGCCAGCACCAGGCCGAGCAGCTTCTTGTATCCAAGCAAAAATGGGAAATCTGTGAGTTCTCCTTTTGTATCAAGCTGCAAAATGGTGGAGCTTAAGCTAGCAGGCTGCCCCGCCCACAGGACAGAAACCGGCAGCGGGCTGTGCATTTATATAAATAACTCCCGGTGCACGAACACTTGCCATTATAAATAGACACTGCTGCCCTGACCTGGAATTCATGTTACTTCAATTCAATGCATTTACTTTCCGAGAGAATTTAGATCTGCGCTGTGCATATCCCTCTAGATGCTAATTCTAAGATAGCGTTAGCACAGCTGCATGACAACATGAACAGTAGCATGTCTGCACAGCCAGAGAGTGTTTTCATTGTAGCGGGGGCCTGTCTGACCACCTCTCGCTCTGTATATTCAGTTCTTTACAAGCAAGGAAGGAAACCTGCTGAGACCAGAACCAATCTGAGAACACAGCCTCCGGACGATGTTCCCGCCTCCAGCATCGCCTTCAGGTCACAGACTGGGATATATTTGCAAGCCAGAGAATGCAGGCAGACCCAAGAACTGCACTGGGGGAATATACCCCCACAGTTCTGGATCACATTAATTACTGTGTGGACAATGTCACCAGCAGGAGGCTGATCCGTGTGTTTCCGAACCAGAAGCCATGATATCAAAGCAGGGACACGGCTGAATGTAGCAGTGCTGGGTCTGCACTGAGGAGAAGCACATTGAGACACTTTTCAGATATTCAACTAACCCACAACAGCTGTGGGAGGGAATCAAGTTGATCAGGGACTCCCTCTGCAACCAGCTGTGCCACTCAAGCCAAGGAACTGAATTACTGCACATGAGGTTTGACAGAGGAAACGAAGACCAGTGTCAGACGCTGCCTGCGATACGTCCGGAGCAGATGGTGAGGTGGGCCGTGTCCTGAAAGGTTGCACAGATCAGCTTCAAGCTAAACAACAAACTAGTTTTTACTCTGATGTTCGTCTGTGTTCTATAATAGAAGGGTTTTTGGAGGGGTGTATTTGATTTGCTGTAGAGTTCAAGTATCAGCAGCCTCTCTCCAGAATTGCACACTCCACCTTTAACACATCCCTTCTTAAAGACCCCAGATTTGCATTAATTAATTTAATTAATGTTACATTAAATTATTTCCTGGAAATAAAACATTCAGCTGGAAATAAAGTCATCTCCAACTCTCCTGTGGGAAACAGGAAACAAACAGGAAATTAAGAGGAAAAATAATCTTATTTTCTGTTTATTAAAGAGAGAAAGAAAAGGAACAAGAAGCCAAATTGAAAAAAACAAAAAAAACATCAATACAACCCAACAGCAGAAACCAAGGATGGCTTCAGAAAATATAAGTTTCAACTAAATGAATGAAACTAAATGAATAGACTTAAACTAGAAAACTTTCTACCATAATAATAAATCTGAAAAAAATACATGACAAGTCACAACAATCTGGAGCATTGAGGGCTCAGCAGGGAAGCCCACACACTCACCTGAGGAGGTGAAAAACAACAACAGCCATCACTCATTTCTCAACAGCATTGACTCAGCACAGCTATGGTGAAGACCGAAGCAGCACAACGCAGGAACCATCATCACTGGAAAGATCACAGCTCATCCAGTGTAAAGTGCTCCACATTGTTCACTTCACTGGGCAAAACCAAATTAAAATCAGAAACCTGTTCACATTGTTCACAAAATAACCTCGACCCAGTCAGCCCTCCGCCTGGGCTGCCCCCTCCCCCTGCCTACGAAGAGACGCATCAACAATCAGACTGAACAATAAGAACAATAGATTCCTCCTCGTGGCTCTGACTATCACCAAGAAAACCATCCTCGTGAGTTAGAAATAAAGGAACACCGTAGATATTACATCTTTGAAAAACATCTCTATGGAAACTGTTTCCATCTGTATCCAACGGTCCACACCTGATCATAACACCTTTACCTCTGTGTCAGTATGAACGCCTTCATGAGAACCAGCTCTACACACAACACAGATAACAAGAATAAAAGGAGGAGGAAAAAAGAAGAAGTCGTTAAACAATTTATTGTTAATTCTAACTTATTTATAATTTCATTTATTCACTAAAGGTTATCATTGTTTTTAAAGAGATTTCTTGGGCATTGATGCCTTTATTGGATAGGACAGTAGAGAGAGGGCAGAGAGACGGAGAAGGACATGCAGGAAAGAGTCGGGCCAGTCGGGAGTCGAACCAGCAACTCGCCTGCTCATGTGGTTTATTATTAATATTATTGATCTTTTTTGTTCTCCTGTGTTTCCCCTGAGCTCACCAACCCCTGCTCTCCTTTTTATTATTTATTTCTCTTACTGTAAGAGTGGGTCACACACACACACACACACACACACACACACACTTGTTGTGTTGCCCTGACAATTTTTTCTATCTCACAACAACAACAACAACAATAATAATAATGCTAATAGAGCTGATGTAGGATATTGCTTTGAATTATTAAGTCCTGGAGAAGTTGGTCTTGGCTTCATTTCACTGTCTCCTCACATGAATTGATCAGTTAATCTGCCTCATGTTCCTCATTAATGCCTCAAGTTGCTCATAAACATGTAGCTATCAATGAATCATCATTAATGGGATTAATCACTGGGCTGCTCCATTTAACATTCAGGTGACCCGTCAACTAGTGTGTAGCATCAGCTGCAGTGCAGTCACACAAGTAGCCACTGTGGCTGTTTTTGTGTATTTATTTCCATTAAGGCTTCACTATAGGGGAAACCGGTTTCATGTGACACATTCGTCGTGGCAGAGTGGCGTTTTCCTGGCATGAAGTCAGCTGCAGAGGTATGTAACCTTTTGTCTGCAGCCGCCTCGGGGCTGCGTGTAGCGTTACACTTCACTTGGCACGCAGGGCAGAGAGTGGAGGAGTCCATTCTGATTTCAACTCACACTGAGGCACTGCAGTGTTTTTATCATTGAACAACTCAGAGAGAGAGAAACCAGCCGCTCCCAAGGTTCAGAGCTGCAACAGTGGGGCAGTTTCTGGAAGCTGGATTTTTATTCATCAAATTGAATGAACCTGTGTCGAGGTCGACCTGCGTAGAGGTCAACCAGCAGTCTCCTCAAGACAACTGTAAACTGTACATGTTCAAATCTAGATCATTCATATGAAATAAAGTCACCGACCTGACATTTTGATGCCTTAAATCCTCTTCACTTCTCCCCAGGAGAGAAACAGCTGAACCTTCACAGACGCTCTTGAAGGTGTAGTCAATCACACGGGCCCAGATCACAGTCGCATCCTCACACCAGCTGCTGCTGGAACCTTTCCTAAATACTGAGAAGATGAATTAGTGTGTGACGCTGCACGTGAAGTCACATGAAGTCTGTTTTTAACAGCAGAGAGAGAGAGAGAGAGAGAGTGTGTGTGTGTGTGTGTGTCTGCTTATCTGTTTGTTCAACTGGTCATTCAACCAGTAGAAAGTTAGCTTTACCTTGTGTTGTGCAAGGCCCCCCTTTCAAATACACTGCATGGTCTTCCTCAGTGATTGGCCTCTGCAGAGTTGTCATGGAGATGGATCTGTTGATGTGAGCTTAGTAGCTGGTCTGAGTTCAGTGAACTTTGACCTCTCAAAGGTAAAGGAAACGAACGCTCCAGAAAAACTAAAGTCAGAGGATCTTATCACCTGCCTCTCAGGGGTTGTTTATACAGATGAGGAAAGAAAGAAAATGATCCGAGCGAAAAAAAAAAATTGATAAAAACTGACTCCATACAAACACACAACTAAAGAATACGATTTTTACTTTACACAAATCCTGTGATTTGGATGATAACTTACATAATTAAGAGTGTTTTAACAAGCTGCCAGCTGTACAGCCATGACCTGGAGCAGAAACCTCAGGCTGCACCTACACAGGCTGAAGACCTGGTCTGATGGATCTGGATTTCTGCAGAGTCCAAGAGGTCAAAGCATGAATCCATGGACCCCACCTGCCCCGTGTCACAGTCCAGGCTGGTGTTGGTGGTGTAATGGTTGTGGGGAAGGTTTTCTTGACTCACTTTGGGACTTAAGGCCAATCAGTCCTGGTCTGAACACCACAGTGAGACAGTGACAGGAATGTTGATGTGGTCTCCAGCCGGATAAAGTCATACAGGTGTTTGCTGCCTCGTTCCAATCTAAAAGACTGCATTGGCAAAAACTGGAGAATCAAAATGTGTAGCAACAGGAAAAACTAAGAAGGAAAGAGTCAAGAGACAGATGGTGATCAGCAAATGGATTAGTAGCTCTAGGTGATGACAAAACGACACAACATTCATAAACTGTACAACAGCACTTTATTGAAAACATGTACACACTTTAACTCCACTCACAAAAGTATCTGGATAAAGTTTATGCTTGTAAAGGTTGAATTAAAAATAAAAATAAAAATTCCATAATACACTTCAAACTGAGATCGTGATTGTTAACGTTGAAAAGCTCAAAGCGAAACTGCAGCGTCAAGCCTGAGGCGAAGCATCAGCGCACATCTATACACATTATTCTCAAGTATTTACAGCTCACAAGGAGGCAGCTCGTTTTCATATCTCAGCATCATAACAACAGCTGTAGTTCCCTGATGCAATGGTTCGGGTTTCTCTTGATGTGCTGGTCTGTGGTTCAGATGCACCGCCGACACATTGGTGAGTCTGAGGGATCAACATTTTCTGTGGGTTTGTCACAACAAGCAGCTCAACACAGTCAATGAATCTGTTGTCAATATAAAGATATGGATTAGTGCAGCTTTGAGAGACTTCAAGGTCTCATACGACAAACAAAAAAGATTTCTGCAGTGCACTGGGTTAGGATGAAACCCCAGAATAAAAATAAGCAAAAAGCCGAGACTTGTACTGTACGTTACATTTACATATGTGACACAAAGATCCCGAGCGATCTCACTGACAATGACATTACTTCACTAACTTGTGTACATTTACTGGTTGTATACATGTAGTAAGTTTATCCTTTGTGTTTCAAAGCCTTCACTTCCTCGCACCACAGTCAATGTTTTAGATTAAAATGTTTTCTGTTGTAGATATTCACTTCAATTCAATCCCATATTTTATAAAGGTTAGTCTTTTCTGATTATAAAGCAGGTCGAGGTTCTGTATTAATACTGTGAAAGTATCAAAGCCTCAGTCCACAGAGAAATGCACACAGCCTGTATTCAGACACTGAGCCTTAAAACCAAACTTTGTGATGTCACAACTAAGCAGTCGCTGCCATCAGGAATTTAGCCTGTTTTAATTCATTTGCTGTTCAACACTTCCTCCATGTTTACAGGTTGTCTTGATAAATTCATTATTATGTCCATTTCCACAGCACGAACTCCATCTGAACAACAATCATGTATTGCTTTTTTGTCAATAAAATTCAGCACTTCCTGAGCATACATTTCACATTAAAAGCCTTTCAACAGCAGATCAAAGGGCAAACGCCCTCCTGCTCCTGGTAGGCTTTTAGTTTGAAAGATCTGCAGGACAGTGTGACAGCAATGAAAAAAAAAACAGCACAGTGGAAGCAATCAAAATATTGAGAGGAGGAGTGGTGAGTGTAGCTGCTGTTGTTTGGGAATCTATGGAATATGGTTTCAGCAAACTCGGAAGTGTGCATTAAAGGGTTGGTCTGCCCATACTGCCAAAAGAACTCTTACTCTCTCTTACTTCTAGGGGTACAGAACCTTATTTGTCCAGGTTTTAAGTTGCTGATGTTTCTGCCTCCACCACAATAATACGAGGGAGGTGAATGGAACCACGCTGTGAGGACGAATCCAGAGAAACACAAAACAAATATTACTGTTGAAGTTTCTAGTTTCTTCTTTGAGGCTCTGAGCAGCCCAAACTAACTTCCATTCACTTCCACTGATCTCAGAGACAGATGCCTCAAACCTGGACAAACAAAGCCAAAACTGCAGTGGGTTTTTTTTTTTGTTTGTTTGTTTTTTGTAATTTGGGTGAAGCAGGTGAAAAAGAAAATATTACACATCCATTCTGAGCCAGACAAACACAAAAGTAACTAAAGGTTAGTTCGAGGTCTGCTACACTGAATCCCAGAAGATCACAGGAGAGAAAACATCTGTAACAAACACCTTACCCATGGTAACCACACACACTTACACAGACTGAGTGTAAGAGTCAGCTCTGGCAGAGACAAAGGAAAACAAGACTCTGCATCACTGTGCACAGTCGTCACACACAGCCAAAGCACATAGACACAAAGTGGAAATCTGCTGAAATCATCACTCAGATCTTCTAACAACCAGGATAAAGAGTTTGCTAAAAGTGAACAGAGAAATAAAGGATACAAAACTAACTGGATTTTCAGGAAACAGTTTTTAAAAATTATGCTTTAGTTGTATTATGATCAGGCGGCAGGAAGACCCGGAGTAAGTCTCACTGTGTGGACCAGAGACGACTGAAGGCTGGATGAAGTTCTGTGTTGTCGTAAAGACGTCTCTTGTCTTGTGCATCTAGTTTGTCCTGAGCAGGTTGCTGAGAACTGGAAGGGAACAGAGGAGAGCGGTGAACGCCGTGAGGCTGAGTGGACTGTACAGCAACACCGTGCACTACCTGCTGGCCACCACTAGGTGTCAGGCTACACACAGATTTGGTTCCTTTGTAACTGCAGGTTGTTGTTTTAACACCAGTTTTCAGACAGCTACTTCTATAAAGTGACAGCTGATCTCCTGTGGATTTAGCCGTTTACTCTCCTGTGAAGAAACAGATGAGTTGAACACTGCTGACATATCCATGCATCAGGAAAAATAACATCTGCTAAATATGTGTACTTTTATTTAAAATGCTTAAAGCACATTTAGCTCCTAATAATTCTGCACTTATACCTGTTCAAATGAGGATTTATATAGGTTTCCTTTTTACTTAATAAAGGGGTGTGGATATGAATTCCATCCCATAATTAAGGGTAGGAGTGGGTGATCTGACTGAAGGATCATAAGACAATATTTTTTGGATAGAATCTGTGATCACCACCTGCATCCTGATTTTATTGCCAACACTTCTTCTGTCTGTCTGCTCGCTGCTACTCTTCGCCCACAAGGCCGTCTTCTGTTTCCCAGTCATATCACAACCAATCACGAGTTTCGCTTGGTTCATGTGGAGCCTTCGTTTGGACAGCACTGTTATTTACGTATGAGGATCTATATGGACGTGTTGTAATTAGAGAGCTGGTCTGTTAATCCGTTATCTTTATAGACTGGAGACAAATTCATTGTAAACTGGGCAAAGGCAATGAAGGCACTGACTGATTGCTCTGCTGGGGGGAGAACTGGTGCGTGTTGCTCTACATGTGACGAGCTCGCTGAGGCTGGGGACAGTTCAGCAGCTAACAGTGGGCTGCTCCGGAGTGACTGGACTTTTAAAGTGAAATATGGAAACCTGAAAAGCAGATCTTACGGCAAAGTAAGATCGCCCAGCTCTAATTAAAGGAAACACCTGAATAAATGGGAGGAGAAATATAAAGATGCTCGACAGGCCCAGCTGACCCTGAGCAGGAGGAAAATATCTGACGTGCTCCCCAAGATAATATTATGAACATGATGTGAATTATACGCTGTGGTTTGAACAGTCTCCAGATCTCAGCCAGCTGAACCAGCTCTCCTCCACCATCACCAGAGGAGTGCTAGTAGAGCTCAGCACTGAGGCTGATCTTCAGAGTCCCTCACTGAAAACACAGACACTTACCTTGAGGATCGGAGTGAGTACCGTGCTGCCCTTTACCGCTCTCTGGATCTGCACCTGAACAAACAACCTCTCATCAGTGTGATCTGCTGTTGTATCAGGATTGAGCTGCCTGTTGTGTGTGGCTGGCCACGGCCATGTAGACATAGCCACTGTAAAAATATCAACTTCAGATTCAAGGTAAAGAAAAGCAGACGGACCTCCCTGCAGCTTGAAGCACAGCTTTTTCTTCTGGTAAGCAAAGTAACTGGATGCTGCTCCCAGCAGAGCCACTCCTATGGCGCTGGCAATACCTGCAATCTGTCCCGACCCGGCTTCTGTTGGACACACACACACACACACACACACCATATTTTATGTCATCTGAAGCAATGTGTATAACACATAATAGAGGATATGTATTTAGGGAGACATACATGCTGCATCACTGTTTTTTTCCTCATTCCATAACTGTTTCAAATATGATCTTCAGAGCATTTGATCTATAATTCTTTGATAAATAGTTGAAAGTTTGCTTCGTTAGGGCTCCAGTTCCCAAACTTTGAACTGTTGTGACCTCAGTTTTCCACCAGGTGGCAGTCAGTAACTTTTTACAACAGCCAGGACTGACTTGTACTGGGACAGGGTGCCCAGGACTCGCTGCGAGGAGAAACTGAGGTGAAAACGTCACAAAGTCAAAGAAGCAGCGACACAAAGGCATCAAGGGTGACGGACAAACAGCACAGTGTCAGCGGTAACAGTGGCGCCGGATACAAGGTCTCAAAGGTCCAGAAAGCTTGAGAGTAAAAGCAGAAAACAAACACACCCAGACTCCAGGGTGGAGCACAGGGGCGGCACTCACACACACACACACAGACACACAGACACACACACACACACACACACACACACACACAATAACAACACTGAAAGAAACACAATGGGTGCAGGGATATGAGCCTCTGCTGCTCTGTTGGCTGGCACAACAGTGAGTCATGAGTCATCGTGGGTCTCGTGATGGGGCGTATTTAAACAGGGCGTTGCCCGGACATGAAACAAAGAGAAAAGATACAGAGCGGAGCCTGCAGCGTGACTCACTGCTGGAAAATGCTGAGCATGTGGACGTGTGTGGATCCTTTCCCACTCACATGCAGGACACCTGAAGGGCTGCTTCGGCGTTTCTGCAGGGGCTGGTTGCGACCCCTGTCCTGTCTGCTGCTGTAGGCGTCTGCTGCTGGTCATGAAGTGATCGCACCCTATTTAACCTTTGAACCCACTGTCACTAAATGTTTGAAGGTGCGAAAGACATTTTTTTCATCAGTTGTATTTTTTTGGGAACGAGTGAAACTTAGTTTGAATCACTGTTTTGTCGACTCCAAGTGGTTAGTGTGTGTGTCAAGGTCAGTGAGTGTAGCCAGCACATGATGTTCTGTCATGGCTACAGGGTGGGGGCGGTTGAAACAAGTCGCTGTAACTGTCGCCAAGCTTAGCAACCAAATGAAAACAGACCGCGCAACAATCTTTTTCAACTTGTTCACCATGCATATTTTCAGAATACTATACCCAAAAAAGCTAAAGGTAATAAGAGAAATGTAATGTATCTTTAATATGATGCAATGATCCCTGATCCATGCTGCAACCGTCCCCAGGGTCTGGGTCAGCTGCAACATCTGAAATCTTCAAATCAAATAAATATTGTGAATGATATGTCATGTCACCATCTTCAAATGGTGTGGGTAGAGCAGTCCAGAGCAACCCAAGAGGTTTCATTTTGTTTTTGTTCCAGAAAGCTAGTGATGACCTCATCCTCTTCTGAAAAAGTGAAAAACTATCTGGAGGCTTACGTCATGAACAAATATCACACTTACTGCAGACAGGAGGCGGTCAGTTATCAATGTCCATCCATCCATATGTACTTTGTAGATATCAGGCCACCAAAAAGAGACATCAGGAGCTTTTTACCGCCTACAGCAACATTAACAGGCAGTAAACTAACCCTGCAGCAGCAAATGAAAACCTAACATCACCAGCCTTACATTACTAGATTGTTAAAACTGTGGCATCACTGGATTAGCAGCATTTGACTGCTGTAGCTGGTCATTTCCTAACGTTTACCTGAAGTTTTACTGTGTATAGTTTTTATTTAAATGTAAATACAGATCATATAGAAATAAACATTTGGTTGACAGCATTAAAAAGTCCTCTGTGTTTTTGGAGGTGTTGCTGTGTCCCCAGCAAGTGTGCCTTTCATTAATGCCTGATAGAAGCTCAGTTGGCTCTCGTGGATCATAAATCAAACATGCACTGACCATTCTGCAGGTTTGTTTTATTCAATATGCATCCCACCTCTCACGACTCTGTCGTTGCAGCAATGTCACAAATCCCATAAAGACTGAAGGCAAAAGATACAAGCTTCAACTACAAAGAAGACGTCAGAAATAAATACGCTGCCAGCTACCAGAGAGAAAGAGCTATTCATAAGCTACAAAGTACCAGAGGGAAGAAAACATCATCTGATCAAACATCTGAAAGTGAAGTTTATCCAAAGATACTGAGAATGAACATCACGGTGGTTCACACCTCTACATGTTGGATCTGCAGACCTGTGAAGGCTGCTTATGTAGAGAATGTGAAGAAGCTGCTGTGACAGTGAGAGCACAGGAGCACAGGCGTGTCCAGACCTGAAGTGATGGCAGCAGAAACACTCTCAAATGCTTCGTTTTCCACACATGTTCACATGATTCATTTCTGCAAGCGGTTTTGAGTCCTGAAGGGTCCCAGAGTCCCAGAGTCACTCTCTGGCATATGAGCTTATGTGGCGGTGGGAAAACACATACCACCATCAAAACAACCAACATGAACAAACATCATTTCTGCTTTCAGAAGAGCACAGAAGCACACACACACAGGTGCTGTACTCTGCCCCACACATTACTGTAGGTAACAGGTGTTCCCAGTCCACTGCAACACAGCAACGCATGAATGAGTCATGGCGTTTCATGAAGAGGAGCCAGGGTGGAGAGAGTAACACAAAGGAAAGTATGTACACACCCAGACACAGGGTGTCTGTTAAGTCTGCAATCACAGGAGAACACAGCAGAGCGTGATGCTTCTATACAGGCTGCTGGGTCTAACCTGCTGCAGCTGTGCGTAAACCAGGGGTCAAAGGGCACAGAGAAGTGCGACATTCTCCTGTTTCTATGTAAACTTTGACACCAACTTCTACGCCGTCTTATTAGCACGCACTGGCTACAGTCAGCTGATGTAACAAACAGGGGAGGGAGGAAGACGAGGCTCAGGAGGAGGGTCCAATCAGCCTCTGGCCTCATACGACAAAATAACAGAAACACGTCGCTACACAACAGAGCTGAATTCAATACTAGTGATCAGTGATTTATCTTGTATTTATTTATATTGGGTTTATATTGGCAAATCTGCATCCAACACTGTGGCCAGACAGAAAGTTCATATTGGATGAGCCAATGTTTCCTAATCTTACATTTTTAGAATCTTTTTTTTTACAATATCTGAGCACAGCAAGACAAGAGGTCAAAACCTAGTGGCTGAACCACATATGTGAGGATGAGCTGCCGCTGTAAACAACAGACATCATTGTGTCTTATTTATTCAGTTTAGTCTCAGCTGGTTTCAGACCTTTATCTGTCTCACATATACAGTATTTTAATGCAGACTAATTTTTCTCTCATGTTCATACGGAACAGTGACTGAACATGGCCCATTAAGACTACATGTTAACAAGCAGGGGGTAATTAAAAACTACTGCCCCGCCTCTCTACCACTCACTGACCAGAGCAGAACTGAAGACGCTCTAATGTTGAGCCCAGGTTTGTCCAAAAACCTACTCACTGTCTAAATCTAGTGATAAATGCTCTAAGTTGTCAGCCCTGCAGCTGTAAATGCCTGCTGATAGAAACAGTTTGCACTAATGAATCCAGAAAGAGCAACAGCCAAATCAGTTATCAGAAAGAGTCCATGTGATCAGATGTAAGGATCCTTATCAGTCAAGTTTGGATGATTACCACATCTGTTAAGTGTTTCTGCTATTTTGTCCACTTCCTGTAATCGTGGAGGGCCACCAAAGCTCAAGTTAAAATCTGTTAAGCTTGAGCACCCAGAGGAGCACTCCAGTAATGTACAAAAAAATACTAATGATAAACTATCCCATTGATTACACTTCAGCAAGGAAAGCGTGATTCCTCAGATTCCTGACCTTTCAAACGCCCTAATATTTTTTTTTTCATCATCAAGTCCATCAGAAACTTGTAAACGATTGCAGCCTGAAGCCTGCAGCCTCAGACCTGACAGCCAATCAGAACATTAAGATGGCTCATGGCAAAGCCTGCAGCAGATCCATGGCCCTCTCTAACAGAGGTGTTAAGGTTTGCTTTAAGTTGGACATCCACATATAGAATTCCTCTGGTATGTTAGCATTTAGCATCTTCAGGATTTGGCCCCACAGAAGGTCTGGATCTGCAACGACACACAATCGTAGCAGGGTTTTAGCTGAAGGGACCAGACCAGGGGTACCGATATGAAGAACTGCTCTGAAACTCAAAGCCAACTTTCAATTAATCCTCAATGACGCCAGGTTTGTCAGATGAAATTAAACTCCACACATCTAATCAAACATCTAAAGTCCTGAGCTCAAGATGAGGTAAATAGAGTACGACACTGCTCTGAAGCCCACGAGCTGGACAACAAGTCAATATGTGATGGCGGCACGTGGAGTAAATGAAACACCAACACAACTGTCCAGTGACCAACAACTTCCTTTAAGAGGGGAAACAGGAAATTCCCGACAAACAATTCTACAGGGACACATGACGATTCCCACAGTTACACTGACAGAGCAGACACACAAAGACAGGAAGTACATCCAGAGGAGCACAGAACAACAGCAGAGAAGGATTTACCTTGGGGCTGATCAGCGCCACCTGTCAGAGAAACAGAAACACAAGTCAGTCCTCTGTGGTTGTGGGGGTCACACACTTTTTCAAACTGCACATATACATGATCCAGAAATGTAGCACTTCTATAAAGCTGTCAGGGCTGCAGCTCACTGTTTCATCCCTGAGCAGTGCAGCTGTGGTGCTTGTGGTGTAACAGCACCGTGCTGGGCGGTGACAGGCGTGTTTACAGTGTCTGTGCTCTGAAAGATCAGCTCGGAAAATTATTATTATTATTATAATAATTATAATAGTCTGTAAATAAAGATGACCTTTCTCACTACCAGCTGATCCATATATGTGCAGGTAGGCGGGGCGTGTGCGGACTTTGTTGCATATGCAAGCATTCTGTTCTGTGCTTTAATGAAACATAATACGAAGAAATGTAGAACTAAGAAGAACTGCTTTGTACATGTCGCGTGACGGATGCATCCACAATTGGCTTGCTGTGATCACAACAGTGGAAACGATTTCTCAGGACGGTCAGTGGAAGCCAAGTAAGAATAAGAATTAAAAACATACCGTGAGAATCACTGCCTGGGTCCACGGCATGGCCTGGATTCAAAAGAAGAAAAGCCAAGTTAGACATTTTCTCATGTTTTTTTTTTTCATCTAGCAGCAGAGTGTTGGGGGGAAGCTGGAGTAAAACTGTGGGTTGGATTCATCTACATAAGCTCCAACAGATCAGTATTACTGTCTTTTTATTCACAATGAGTAAATTCCATCTCAGACCGTGGTATGCAGTGAGCTGTAATTAATCACAGGTCACTGTAGCTGCTGCATATGATCGCACAGAAACCAACCATGTGGTTCTAATTACACTGGAAAGCCTGTGGCTTTTTATTCCCTTTTCTTTCTTTGGTAGAAGAACAACTAATTCCTTCCATGCTCTGACTAAACAACAGTACAGAGAGAAGGTCGACTGAAACAACAGTCTGCCTCCTTTTCTTCTATGAAATCATGACAACCAGTGAAAAGTACAACCACTAAACCTGAGCAGAATCTCAACAGATACTAACTGATTCACTCAAAGAACAGTTCAGGGGAAACTTTGAAGGAAATGCATCAGATTTTCAGAATAAAAGTAGAGAATTACAGTTCTTTAAGAAATATTTGAAATATTATTTTATTTAAAGCTGTATTTTGATTTGTTTGCCATACAAACTAAATGAAAGCACAAACACAGACAGCTGTAGTGAATAAACTGTACTTTATAGACTGAAAACAAGTGAGTCACAGTGTGTTTCTTTCTCTTGATACACTCCCTGGTCTGCGTTTGATCCTCATGTGTGCCAAAGTAATCTTGAATTATTTTATTGTGATTCATAGTTAACCTATTTAACTGATAACTGGAGTGAAGCTGTATGTAACACAACTTTTGAATGTGTAAGGACAAAAATACCCTGACCAACAATTGGACAATAATGCAACTTTGACAAATCTGAAAGCAAAAAAAAAAAAAAAAAAAAAAAAAATCTACTCAAAAACTATAAATCAAAATAAATACAATAATTAGCACTGATGTGATTATATATCATGTTATTATCATGTTATGATTCACACTGATTTTATTACAGCGTCTTATGTGAACCATCTCATCGAACCTCTCTTCTGTCTCCCTGGTGTGAAGCTGCAGGACTCCAGCAGCGCGCTGGGATGTAAGTTTGTAATGTGGGCTGCTGTAACGAACCAGACGGTGTGTATTTACCCTGCAGTCTGCACACAGCCTGATGTATTGTACTGTATATGTATTCGTTTAAGCAGCTCTCACTACAGGTCAACGCCCAAATCAAAATGAGAGATGATTCCAGCAGCACCGACTTCCTACCTCCTGAGCGGCCTCCGTCAGGCTTGTAGTCTCCATCTTTAACATCCACCAAGTCAGAGTCATCAAATGCTCCTCCGCCTGGAAGAAATTACAAACACATTGTATAACATACAGTCATACACTGTGCATCATATTATATTCTCCAACACATCCAGAGCAGAGTCCTGGGTGTAACATTACAGCCAGTCCTGTTCATAGAATAAACACTGACAGGGCGTGAACATGAGAAAGGGTCATATGTGACCAGCAGCAAAGACCAAGCTGACTTCAATCCTGGTATTGTCTGGTGCATTGATGGTACTCATGTTCCTCCACCCTCTGACTATGAATGTATGTCCACTGCAAGTGTTTCCATTCAATTCATGTGCAAAAACTCCAACATGGCCATCGTCGACCTCGTTGCAAGATGGCCTGGGTCAACCCATGATGCCATCCCGGGGGGGGGGGGCCTTCATCAGGAATGCGAGGCAGGGAGAGTGAACGGTCTTCTTCTCTTGAGTGGATACCCACTGAGGCAGTGGCTAATGACACCTGCCATCGCAGCGAGAACTGCACAAGAGCGCAGCTGCAACAAAAAGCAAGCAACAACCAGGAAGTGGTGCACTGAAGCACTCAAACACAGGTCACTAGCTTACAGGCGCAGAGCTCAACAAAATTTGGACTCATCAGACCAAAGTACTGATTTGCACCGATCCTATGTCCATTCCTTGTGTTTCTTGTCCCGAGGAATTCTCTTCTTCTTATTGACCTCCCACAGTGGTGGTTTCTTTGCAGGGCGGTCCTCTTGAGAGACAGTTTCATCACAGCATTCAATGGTTTTTTTCCGCTGCACTAGATACATTCAAAGTTCTTGCAATTTTCCAGGTTGACTAAGGCTGAAGCTATAGCTGTAGGAATAAAGTGATCACCCTGTGAATGACCTACTGCTCACACTGACACCTGTGCTGTCAACCACTGGGGCTTATAGCTCCGAACTCTCAACTCCGTCAATCTTCTGGGAATCTGCTCCAAAATCAGGAACAATGATGACAATTTCAGTGAAGGACCTCCCCCGAGGAGAGGCTGCAGATCGCTCCACTTCCTCCTGTCCGCAGTCCTCCGTCACATTCGTTACTGGTGCTGGTTTCCATGCTGATAGTTTGTGTTTGTTCGTGTTAGTGCTGTTAAATTTAACACGTAGATTCTTTTTCATTTTCTTCTGGCTTTCTTTGTCTCAATCTTCCAGCTTGTTTGAAGGTAGAAGTTTGAAGGAAGTGCTTTGCTTAGCAACATGAACGTGCGTGGTACGACCAGGCGCAGCTACGACTGCTGTCACTCGGTGTAAATTCAGATCACAAGGTTGGGCGTAGCTCAGACCAGCATGAGAGTGAAGACCTACTTCTTAATGCGCAGCTGGTGCACTCTACTCCAGAGCACAAAAGTTCAGAAAAGGACAAACTTCAGGAAGGACAAACATGAAGGACAAACGTGTTTGTTGTCAACAAATTCCAGGACATGATCCGAAGCAACAGTGTGTTCACCTCCCAGCACTTGGATTCCCTACTCTGTGGATCTGAAACCATTATAACCCCCCCTACAACTACACCCTGTCATTTAAAAAATAATCATTCCAGAAATGTCCCTCAAACAGCTGCTCACTGTTGTTTTCATGGGCGATTTTCATCCGTCACTTTATCCTTTCAGGGCTGCGGGGGGTGGGAGGCTCACAAGAATGGGACAGATACGCAACTGGAAAACATAACAAGCAACCACTCACACCTACAGGAAATTTAGAATCACCAATTAACCTGACACCTGTATGTGTCATGTGAGAGGAAGCCCAAACAGGAAGAGGGAGAACATGAAAACTCCACACAGAAGGAACCCAGAACCCAGAACCCAGAACCGCGCCGTCGTTTCAGTGGCGGGTCAGTCCACAGATGGTTCTCCAGGGGGTCTTTGGAGCAGCAGGTGTGGGACTCCAGTGAGTGTTTCCACTGTGATGAATGAACATGTCACCTAGGGCAACAGTGTGTCTCACTGGTGTGTTTTTAATAGTTTTTTGTAACAATGGAGGAAGATACACACACACATTCACTGCACAAATTATACAGTCCCACCAGCCTTGCCCTTTAACACCCATGTAAAACCAGATGCCATACAACCAACAAGAGCTGAAACTTTTGCCGACTCACCTCCTCCCCTCTTTGGGGGGTTGACAGCAGGTTTGTCAGGTTTGGGGTTGGGGTCTGTGGGAACAGAGACGTTATTATCATGAGGTTGAATCGTTTTCATGGGACATTGAACCAAAAGAGAAGCTGCACAGGCCAGAATTTTTAATTTGGACTTTTATTTATAATACTTGACACTTGTTCTCCACTTGGAAACCATCATGTTTTCTATAATGAAATATAACAAACCATCATATTTTACTGCTCTTTGTCTTACTGAGTGTTTCAGCACTGTCAGAAGTCTGAGTTCTTCCTCTGAAACAATTCATACTTTTCACTCCTGAGGTCAGATTTATGCTCTTGTTTTATATCTTCAGAATAAATCTTTCACTTTTAACATAATGAGAAAAGACTGTTAGCTGATGATTAACCAGTGTGTTTGGTGAACGTAACTCTGTCTGATTAAGTATCAATGGACAGTTCACTGCTGGCCTACACTCTGATACAGCATCATGTACAGGGTCCTGACCTTGGAACTAACGCTAAGTTATGACTATAGATTGCAGGCTAGTTAGCCAGATATACAAACATATACAAACACACAGTTTAATCCATGAATTAAAAAAAATAGACCATCCAAACCCTGCTGAGTACTGGGACCAGCTTATCTGATCTGATCATGGTCTGTGCTGCTTTGCTCATTTCTACCTCCCTGAGCTTTTTAAGAAGGTGTATATATATATATATATATATATATATATATATATAAAGTTTATTATGATTATTTATTCCGCCTGCCGCATGTGGGGGAATCTAAAGCTTCACACAGCTGTTTGCTAAGCAGTAACTGGACAATCATGCAGCAAGCAGTCAAATGACTTAGATAAAAAAAAATGAAGTGTGCTGACAGCTTTACCTGGACCTAGTGCATCCTCCAGGTCAAGTCCAAAGCCACCTGTAACAGACAAGCACACAAGCTTTACCACTGATGGACTGGTTCTCCCACATCAGGAAACTAGAACACAGTAGAGCTCTGTGGGCAACAGTAAACCTACCAGAATCTCCAGAACTCGGTTTCTTGGGTTTCTTAGTCGGTGACACATCTGATGAAGAAATATTCATGAAGTCAAGAACAAGACAACATCTTTATATCTGTCACTCAGGTTTGAAACTAAAGCTTCACCCTGTCTCTCCCCATGATGAGGCCCTTCAGACTGCAGCTCACAGCTGCCTCTCGGGGCCTGGTGCTGGGGGTGGCAGCACAGGAAAAAGCTCAAAGTGGCAGCAAGCTGCAGGAGCATGCAACAGCTGAGGGAAACAGGTGCTGACCAAATGAAGTCAACAGCAACCTCTCAGCAGCCTGGCTGCATGATCTACAGCTGAAAGAGGGTCTTTACCTTAACTTCTTATACAAATCATCCAGCACTGGCCGTCAGTGCTTTCCTACACCCTGGTCACCGGTTACACAGTATTCCAACTTTCCATAGTGAGGTGATTTGGACCAGGCTAATTTGGCCATTTGTAGATTTGTGCTTGAAGCAAACATCGTCACAATCAGATGAAGATGGGTCATAGGGGAGTTAAATAGGAGATGTTTAATATCTATAATATAAATACATATTAAACTTCTCCTATATTACATACATAATATAGCTTCAGCCTCAGTCTCTGACAGCTTTACCTGGACCTAGTGCATCCCCCAGGTCAAGTCCAAAGCCACCTGTAACACACGAGCACACAAGCTTTACCACTGATGGACTGGTTCTCCCACATCAGGAAACTAGAACACACTAGAGCTCTGTGGGCAACAGTAAACCTACCAGAATCTCCAGAACTCGGTTTCTTGGGTTTCTTAGTCGGTGACACATCTGATGAAGCAATATTTATGCAGTTAAGATCAAGAAATAATCTCTCTGACTATCACTCAGGTTTTGAAACATCCATATCATGATTCAGAAAAAAGGAGCTTCAACTGGGCCACGCCGTCAGTCCTGGGGGAGGACTCTCGTTCAGACTCTCCACAGTCATTCTCCTTTCATTCAGTTTTTCTCAGGCTTACATCAACTTAACAGTTAAACTCAACCAACAGTTAAGTGTGACCCATGTGGCTAATCTTACGTAGGTACCTTCCAACTTTCCAACTGTTGAGCAGAAATGTAACACAAAAAAAAACAGCAAACAATAACTTCTGCAGTGGATTTTAGAGTGTTTACCTGGTCCAAATGCATCTAGAAGGTCAAGGCCACCTGGGGGGAAAGTATTGGATTAGTCCAGACAAACCATCTTGTTCAAACTGAGTTTTCTAGCTTATTTGGCAGTAAAACTGAAAGGTAACATGTTTGCCCACTGAACCCTGTAGTAGTAGGTACAGTACACCAACCTTGAGCAGGGAGTGGCTCTGCAGGATCAAGTGGATATCTGCAGCTCAGTTATCACAACGTTCTCACTTCCAAATAATACCATGGTTAAAACCTGTTTCAAGCCTGTCTGATCACTCATGAGGTTTCCATATGTAAAGCTATTGTGTGTCGACATGTCATGGTGTTAGTTACACAGTGTGTGTGCAAAACATCAGTTGAGCTTTTGATCTTTTGAGAAAAAGTGACTGTTTTAAAGGTGCTATATGTAAGTTTTCTCTGCCACTGAAGGTGGGTTCCTGTCAGGAGCAGGTGGGGATCTTTGTCGCCTCAGAGCAGCTTCAGCCATCGTTGGGTTTATATCACAAGAGGTTATAATAGTATAATAGTCGCTACTGGAACGTGACGAGACGAGTTAGCGTCAGTAGAAGAACAGAGATGAGACCGGTCGACACTGGTGTTTGTCTCCACCCCTGGAGACAGCTGAGGTGAAGCTCGGTGCCTCTGGGTCAGTCTGTTGCTGGCTTCACCCTGCAGTGAAATGTCTGCACAACTATTGGATGAGCAGCCACGACTTTTATTTCAGACACTCATGTTCCTCTCAGGTAGGGATGGGAGTTCGTAACATGTTATTGATGCCAATACTCTTATCAGTTCTGTTTATTGTTCCGATTCTTTATCAGTTCCCTTAACGATTCCTGATCAATGGTCTGTGGCCCCCCAGAACAATCCTCCCTCCTTTACAAGAACACAGAACAGACTCAGCTAGAAACAAACAATATTTACTCAATAAATCATTTTCTATAGAATCCTAAGCTAAGCGGATATTAACTTTAACATAAATAAGTAATAAATAAATAATAAAATACAACACTGAGCTTTGGCTGCTTCCTGGTTATTAGTCCAGTCTTCACAGTATTATACAATGAGCTTTGGCTATACAATGGACACAGAAGCCTGTAGGCTGTGGCTGCCACATTATTCATTCTGTCAGCAGCACTGGGCCCAGTCAAACAGGCTCCCCCAGAAACGTTCAAATATAAAATATTATTTATACCATTGGCTAAATGCCTCATATTGCCCAGTAGCTAATCGGCTCATTGCTCTCGATCTAGTATCAGTCAGAGCTGTAACTAAACCGACTGAGAGACTCAGATGGTCAATGTCTTATTTTAAAACGATGTGCTCCATATTCTGTGTGAACCGGTCCCACAGGAGCTACTGCAGGAAGGCGTGAGTTCCATCTGGTGCACGAGGACATGGACACGTGTGACAAGCCAAATTACTCGTACTCCCTTTTAGGAGCTTCACTTGTTCTTCAACTACACTTTTAAATCTCGACTTGGTCAGTTCAAACTGTGGCTGAGTGTAGTCGACAATAAAGGAAATAACACACCTAAGTTAAACTCACAAGAACTTCGGTCTCATCATTACTCAAAGGAACCAGAGGGCAGAACATGAGCACAACAGCTTTTTGCTCACAAGTCAATGTCATTCTGATGCCTTCTACTTTTTTAGTTGCATGAAACTTCACAACAAGTCATTAAAACACCTGCAAACCTGCTCCTTTCCAATCCGGTGTCTCCACCACTGCACTCTCTCTACCGCACCCTGCTGACACACCACAGCCAACAATCCAGCAGCTAATGCCACAGCACTTACTCACATGTGTATTACAGGCTCTGCTGCTGCTACAGACCAGGTATTCTCTTTGTTTCACATGATGCAGTTCACACATTAGAGGACATTTTCAGGTGATGGTGCATACCTGGGGAGAGGTCAAGGGTCACCAAAAACACTGAGACTCATCCTCTGGGAATCATGAGTATTTACAGAATAGGCGAGAAAATCCGGGTGATGGTTGCTGAGCAACACCTCAAGTAACACAAACAGCAGCCAGCCAACCACAAACTGCATTACCACCCCCTGTGGTTTGTGCACTTCAGTGTGTATTGTAATATGCAACCAACAGTCACTACTTTTCATACATGAAACTGCCCCCCCCACCCACCCCCTGGTCCCACTTCAGTATCGTTCTGATTGATGTGTATTTTTAGCGTTAACTCTTAAAGTACTGCTTGCCTCACTTTGCCCCGATGGCACACCACTGGTTTAATGTCACCGTCTCTATGCTAAGAGAGGCTAACCACATCCTGCCTGCAGCCCTGCGCTTGGCACGCAAATAGTGTTCATCTCTCTCTCAGACACAGTGAGTGCTGAGCTGCTTCCTCTATAGAGCAGTGTTGATGCAGCCATTCATTGCTTAGGAACTGGCAGTTATTGACTTAGATAATAATAAATAATAAAGAAAGAAAAAAGCACTAAAGCCAATTTCATCATCATAAAGTCTTCATGTGCTATTTGGTAGAATTATATTAATAGTACATAAATAGCATAGCATGCTACATATCAGCTGTATGCATGTGTGTTTATGTGTGTTTATGTGTGTGTGTGTGTGTGTGTGTGTTTATGTGTGTGTGTCTTTTTTGGGGACTGGGGGCTCAACAGGGGGAGGGGATGAAGACCCACGTAGCCCTTCTACTGTGAACCTTTCTGTGAGAGACCCTGAGTGTTATTCTCCAACAGGTGAGGCACCTACCATCAGATTTAGGCTTCTCCGGGACCTTTGGTTGTTCCTTGGGGGGCGGCGTTGGGTCTAAAGGAAAAGGAAATGACCAGTGTTACTATCTGACAGCACATCAGCATTTCCCCTAACCCTAACCCTAATTCTTCCCTTCAGTTTCTCTGAAATGTAAGTAGTTTGACAAAAAAATGAACCTCACTTTGACTTCATTTACCATTGATTTGCTTTTTCTAGCTTTCTCACAGTCTTCTTCAGCTAAGAGATACGTTTTTACAGTGTACTTTGAATGAATTCCCTTCATGATACACATCAATACTTCACTCTCTACTGTATGATAAGTATACTTAAATAGATCAATAGTTTTCAGACATGAATGATTCTTCACTGATAGAAGCAGCTCTGCATTACAGTTCTTTTCACTTCCATTAAAGGAAAAGCACTGCACTGTGGGTTTTCAGCAAGGACCTGTGGGAATTCTTGAGCTTTGGGTCTTAAATTTACAAAAAAATCCTAACCCCAAAGTTCAAAAACACAGACGCGATCTAAAAAGGACCTGAGGACACTCAGATCAGGTCATGTGATAATTAGGCAGCAGCACATGATCAGAGCTGACAGTGTGCTCAGATCCACATGGTTATTAACCACATCTACACACAGACCAGGGATCTGCAGCGCTACAAGTTACAGCCTGTGTGGACCAATCAAGACAACACAGTGCATGAATTTCACACTGGGAACTGAGTGAAGTGAATGTGGAGTAATTTGAGAACAAATTTTGATCTTTTTGATCTGATCATCTCAGAGTCTCTCAGGCTTCTCCCTGGGGCTCAGGTAACGACTGGTCAGTGAGCCAATCAGAAATAGCAGGTTTCAGGTCAGAGGAATCATCCTGCATGGTTGGACAATGGGTCCGGGGGGGCCTAGCTGAAGGTGGTGACTGCTTTATTGTGACATCACAAAGTTACAGAAGTCCTGGTGGTTTGTTTTAAGACAGTGTCTGAACACAGGCTGTGTGCATTTCTCTGTGGACTGAGCACTTTGAAACTTCCACAGTATTAAGATAGAACCTAGACCTGCTTTATGACCTGAGAAGACACAGACATCTCACTTTCTGCTAGATGGGACCTTTAATTGAACATGGTGCCAGATTTGATTGTCAAATGTCCTGCTACAGAGTTACTCACCTGGGTCGAGGGCGTCAAACAGATCAAATCCTGTGTGAGAAAGACACGAGGAACAGCGTTACAGTCAGTATCAGTCACAGGATGAGTGACACACGGTGAAAATCAGCTCTGTTCTGGAACAAACCACAGCGATGGATCAGTTCTGACCGCTCACTGTTGACCTGCTGCAGTGTTTATCTGCTTTTCACTCTCTGACTCTTCCCTACACAGTAAAACACATGTGCTCAGTGTTTGGGTGTTGCAGGGAGGGAAACAGTGTTTTTACTGGTTGCTACGGCAGCAGCGACTCACACACTGAGCAGCTTTGAAGTATGAGTCACTCCTGAAGCTGGGGAGACATTCTTCCACAGAAAAGCACACGCCTGCACTTTTTGCCCAGGAGGCTGTTACATAAAAAAAGGAGCAGCTTCACAATAAAAGCCTCCAAGCAAAGAAAATGAACAGGCCAAAAAGACAACAACACAAGCAGCCACTTCCAACAAAACCGCACAATCAGAAACAATACAACAACTGAAGGACACAACACTGATTCACTGGAAAGCCTAAAGCTTGTTACACCAACTTTACCCCCAGCACCATTCTTACAATATCTGGTGTGTCATGTCCACAAACTTACTAAAGCAGACACCCCCCTCTGAACACACATTTTTATACGGGTTCATTCGACCTGCAGTAAGAAACTCCGAGAGCTCAAAGACACTGGGAGTCACCGAAGTCTTTAAATACCGTAGATGGTATTTTTATTAGTTTGACTTCACGCAGGCACCTCAGGTCTTTGGCAACGCTGAAGTTAGCTTCCAAGAGCGAAGTCGACATACAATTAACAATAGCATCTATATACCAGAGAGATCTACCAGAAAAACAGGACATATTTTCATTTCATCTCGTTCATTCAGAAAAAATGACAAATATGAGACTGAACCAGATCAGTGGAGTCTGACTCTAAGATTTTCTTTCAATTTACACGACGTTTGGATGCTTTCAGGTAAGGGAGTCTCGAGTAGCGGCTGTAGGTTAGTGAGGTTTCAACCAAGGTAAGACAACAAATCTGAATAGTTTTCTTGGCATCAGATTTCCTGAAGCCACCTTTGAGGCAGAGAGCTGTTGTAACACATCCAAACACAGTCAGAGTGAAACCCTCCTGCCAGTTTCCCTACAGACTATTCAGACCAGTCGATGTCATTTCAGTCTAACATCACTTCCCTTTTTCCTTCCCCCTGTGAAAGCTGATTAAAACACACTTCTCTTTTGTGAGATTCTTACCATGTCCCAGATGCTGTTTCAGAATAAATCTCAGAAAATAACTACAAAAAGATTATGAATATGGTCAAATGTGAGGATATTAACTCTCATCTCGCAGCCATCTTGCTCTCATTGGCCTGTGGTTTACTCCACCAGGCCTCATCCTCCCTCGGACCGGAAGCAGATGCAGCTGGCACAAAGACAGAGGCCCTAACAAAGGATTATACCTGGACTGTAACTGACAATCAAGCCTTATGGTTACAAAGCTTCCTCTGTATATATCTTTTCACACAGCACATTTCTTTGCTCTTTGTCAAATCATTGCCAGCTGCTGATTGGACAAAACATCAATCAATCATCAACGTGGGTTTATGGAAACATTTTTCAGTATTTTCTGACCTTAAATAAACCAAACTTTTGATCAGTTAATTAAGAAAATAATGCAAATAATCCTTAGCTGCAGGCCCAGTGTGAAACAGCCTTCCCCTGAACTACCCCCCTCCACCAGTATCTGAGGGTCGGGCTGTACCTTCATGTCAGGAAATAAGATTTACAGCAAATACAACGGAGTGAGGTATGAAAACTGCTATTACTGTACACACAGGGACCTCAGTATTTCTGCACAAGCACTCTGAAGAGAACAAGATCGCCTCACTGAGGGCTCCATACCACCCAGTCATTAGAGTCAGTGACCACACAGTCCAAGGCTGAATGAAGCCAGGTGCAAATAAACTGATCACACACATATATACACACACACATATATATATATATATATATATATATATGTGTGTGTAGACTCAGGTGTGACCACAGTGACTGAGTTTGCAGGGGTCACAGTTATGGACATTTGAGGATGAAAACTTGAACATCAGACTCAAACTGGAGTCATATGAGTGTGAGGCACACAGTGTCCACATGATGGAACCCGGGACAGGCTCCGTGGACCACCGCTGCGGGACAGCTGCGGGACAGGCTCCGGCTCTGCCCCCCCCCCCCCCGCCAGCAAACATGAGACACTTTGTCTTAAATTAGCCGCAGGCCTCCAGGGCGTCATCTGAAGGACGCGGCTCCGCTCGGGGTCCAGACTTCTCTCTGACAAAACTCTCAGTCCTTCACTTACCGTCGTCTGCTGAAGTTCCAGCGACGAGAAGAAGAAGAACAACTGTCCTCAAGCAGGACTTCATGGTGACTCCACCGCGTTTCTTCAGGCTGTCGGCTGGTTCACTGCTGTGTGTGCGTGTGTGCGTGTGTGTGTCTCCAGTCTGTCCAGGCGGTGTCCTCTTACAGCTCCTGAGTCAGCTGCCGGGGAGGAGCGGCTGCCGGGGAGGAGCGGCTGCCGGGGAGGAGCGGCTGCCCCGGGGAGGAGCGGCTGCCCGGGGAGGAGCGGCTGCCGGGGAGGAGCGGCTGCCGGGGAGGAGCGGCTGGGCGCGGCCCCGCACGGAGAGAGTTACTCAGCCCGAGAGCAGACACACGCAGGTCACACACTGAGAGCCAGGCACAGCTCGTCCGCCCACCAGCTCACTTTACTTCACCCTGTTTATCACTGAGCTAGTTGGGTCACCGCCCCCAAAATGTTGCGCTCGGCGGCGCCGAACTCCGTTCACAAATGATGCGATTTAAGGTGTTGTTGCGTGTCAACGGAGCTACACACCTTCTGTCTTGTTTCAGTGATTACACACATGTTTGCTACATTCATGATTCATTTCGGCATCGATCTCTGTTGTTTTAAACCAGAAAGTTTGCTGATATAACTTTTATAAGCCATGGTGATGGACAACAGTTGCGCGCCTGTCGAGATAAAGCGCTGACTGAGGCGGGTGGTTATCAGTGTGACCGGAGGGCGGCTGGAAGAGAAACTGCAGCACTTCACAGGATCAAGTGAATTCAATTTTAAACGGAGCTTCATCGGAGGATCCAGATGTCAGAGATGAGAAAAGGCAAGAAAAGTGAGCAGAGGGAATAACTGGCCTCCTGGTAGCACAGGGCTGCAAGCTGCCCCCCCCCGGCCCACCATGAAGCAGGGCTGTAAATGAGGCTCGGCTGCCTCCCAGTGCATGTGGAAACCTTTTCAACCCGACTCACTGTCTGTTGGTGATTTATTCCAGTTGTTTTTATTCAAAGATGGTGATGATGATGATGATGATGATGGTGATGATGATGATGATGATGGTGATGATGAAGACATGCAGAAGCACAGCCCCCCCGTGAATACAGAGGCATCAGCATCTACAGCTGCTAGTGTCTTAACCATTTCCATAAAGCCTCCACGAGAGCAATAAAAGATTTTAATGCTGCAGTTCAAACAAGAGAACAATTACTCAAACGTGTGCCATCTCATCTCAACGATGAACAAACTTCCCAAACCCAAGGTCATCGTTTCCCAGTCCATCACACTTCTTTGCTGTCACTCCGCTGAACGAGAACAGACAATAGCTGCGGTGAAACAGTCAGAAAATTCTCATTTCCTAACCCTTTCCCTTGATCCTGGTGGAAAACATCATGAGATCAAGGAAGGATGTGCAGGAGAAATGATAAAGAAAAAACAACTGCAGCACTCAGACCAGGCTTCTTTTCTTTTTTAATCAATTTTATTTGTAATACTCATTTCCCAACCACAAAAACAAGACGAAAAGAACTGAAATGCTGAAATAAGATTGCATGAATGTAATAATAATACAGTAAAAACATTTGTTTATATGGCATTTTGTTATGATCATGATATTGTTAACTAGAAATTCAAAATGCTTGTTCTTCCATTTGACTCCGAACTAGATTTGAAAGAGGAGAGATCTTCATTTAGGGATTTGGAGCTTAGACAATCAAACTAGGATTCCCACAAGTTTTGGATTGTGTCTCAAGTATAAAACAGGTGCTTGTTGTTTCTTTGTTGACGCGGTCCACCGTGGTCAAATAACAATGGTGTGTTGTTTTAAATGTTGCTGCAGCAAGGAATCATGGGACGGCATTTCCTCCCTTCATTTTATAAAGGAAGGTCCAGTGCAACTAAAGGAGATCAGACAGGAAGCGCTGAAGCTCCTTTTTCCTCAGCATTAACTTCAGCTCTTACCGTGGCTGCCACTTAGATACTTCCATGTCATTTCACTCAGGAACATCACTGAGCAAAAACGACCACAGCAGCTTCACCACCTCCCTCAAGCACATCTCCACTGGTCTCTACTCAGCCCTGGTCTCAGTTGCCTCCAGTCCACCTTTGGTGTGGATGAAAGACTCAGCTAGCACTCTGGGCTCCATCCATCTCCCCACTGTCTCTGAACTGATTGGAGAAATCATGAACTCCTCTTCCTCTTCCCCAATCACTCAAACTAGCTGCCGTCACTAACATCCTCAAAAACCTCAAAACCCCCCAGGACTCCAGCCAGAAATCCTTGGCAATGTCAAACCCACCTCTAGCTTCCCCTTTCTGTCAGAAATGCTGGAACGTGTCATCTCTTCACAACTTGAAGCCCAGCTAATCTCCAACAATCTGTTTGGACCATTTTACTCTGAATTCATCATCATTCAGCATCAACCACATCACGCTTCTCTCCCATCCTCAATCCGACGTTCGGCTCCTCATCGCCACCAAGACGAGGAAACTCAGTCCGCCCTTACCCTGGTCTGGAATGAAATCACTGATGCTCACCAACTTCCTGAAGCTGAATTGTGATACCTCAGACATAATAATCATTAGTCCCAAATCTCTCATGAAGTCCACACTAAACCTCTGCCTCAGCATTGACAGCTCCACTCTCTTCTCTTCCCCACATATCCACAACCTCAGTGCTCGGTGTCACTGTTGACAGGAACCTCTGGTGTGACCGTCACTCAAATCTCATCACGAACATGGCTCCTCTCAGGTTATCCCTCTCTTTTTCTCATCGGCACCCATCAACCAAATATGGTTTACTATTAACGTGAATGCAAATAAAATAACGCAGGAGTTGATGATGATCTTTATTGATTTAAACAGAGTATCATCCAGCAGTCGTCTTGTTACGTATTAAACATCAGTGTTTTTATAGATGTTTATTGATCAGGAAAAGGATGAATAAGTTCAGGCGTATTCAGGTCTCGGCTGTCGACGCTTCCTCTCCACATCTAAAAACACAAGCAAGGTTGAGTCAGTTGAAATGAGCAGAGGGTGTGCATCGCCGTGACTAGTTCCGATAGAGCTGCAGGAAGCAAACCTGTGAGAAAAAACCCTCCACACTCACCTTGGGATCCCACAGCTCTCACCTAGCGCATGGCCCCGTGACTGAAGCGGGACGACGGCGAGCGAGCCATCAGCTGCAGCAGCAGGCGGAGCTGCTGCTGCTGATTCTCAATGACTGTGGCCAGTTTCTGGACCAGGTTAGCCGGACAATCTGAGGGGGAGTTTGGAAGGGTCTTCACTTTGTTCACCCATGGAGGTAAATATAGAGGCAGCTTCATTCAAAATGAAGATAGAGAAGTGTTGGGGGGGTTGATTACTCACCTCCTCCTGTTGGTTTCTCAGCGGGCTTCACGGCTGGTAGAACAAGACACATTAAAGGTAACTGGTTAGAGAGCACAAGACTAATTAAACCTGTTTCTGTTGTTCCATCAGATTGTGTTCTACTAACAGAGGGCAACAGCGCTTCAGCAACCAGCTACAGGACAGCTGCATAGACAGTGTCTTCAGTGTCCTCTGAATATTGAGTGGTGAGGGGATGAGTCTAGAGGAGATTATAAATTACATTAAAGAAATCTTTTTAAAAATGGTGCTGAATCTTTCTCTCTGAATCCACAGTAAAGAATTCACTGAGGAACCCAGAAATGAAACCTTTGCTTTTCTTTCAGGATGTAAAATACCTACGTGTCCATATGGTGGCACTGTTCACCCAACAGTCAGTCACTGGGTCCTCGGTTTATGACACAATTGTTACCAGTTCCCCTCCAGGGGTCCCAAGATAAATATCAGGGGTCACAACTTCATTAAAACAATAAGAAACAAATTCATATCTTTTTGTGAAAATTGATATTATTTTTCCCCTGTGCTTTTGGATGGGAAAAAAATTAAAAGTCACTTTTTGTTTGAACTGCAGTGTTGGGGAGAAGTCAACAACCTGTAATTATACTTGTAATTTAACTACATTTTGCAGTAACTTGCTGGCAGTTCAACTACATTCATATATCCATCATATGTCATTTTGGCATTTTTTAATAAGTTAACTTCTGAACCTTGAAACAGAAAAACATCATTGTTTTGTTTTTTTCTCATATAAAAAAAAGTGCTCTGAGAAGGAATTATCTCACCTCCACACCTTTATGAGATCAGATGTGGACTGAAATTCAAGAGATTCAAGTGAGATTCATTATCAGTGTCTCTGACAACACAATTCCAGATGCATCTCCAGTCAGGTGCCAAGTCATTCAGCGATAGGGAATAAAAACAGCCGTGTAAGAAAATATGAAAGTGTTAAGTTATATGGCTCAAAATAAAAAGTCTTATTGTGGCTTTTGGTGAAAAGAGTGTGCTCCATGTTTTACCTGGACGCAGAGCATCCTCCAGATTGAATCCAGCGCCGTCTAGGAATAAAACATTTAAAAAGAAGTTATTATTTCCACTTTACTTTGACACATCTGTGCGTCAGTAACCGGTGAGACAGGTGTGTGCACTCACCTCCTCCAGCAGCCTTGGAAGGTTTGGGATCTATGGTCGACAGAAAAATTATGTCAATATTCAACTTGCAGCATATTGACAGAAACGAATTAATATGAAGGCATTCAGATTCATACATGTACAATGTTTCACATAATAATTAGTTGCTCTAAACCTTGGTCTCAACCTCAAACCTTACTTAGAGCATCTGCCAGGTTGAATCCAGGGCCATCTAAAAATGTAGAATATAAAAGTGCACATAATCAGATTTTTTTTCAATTGAGGTTTACACAAATATTCTAAAGCCAGTGTGATAAAGGTATAGGACATTTGAACGAGGTTTGTAGACTCACCTCCTCCAGTGGGTTTAGTGGGTTTGGGGCGTGAGAAAGAGGCTCCTGGAAAATAGATATGAATAAATAGAGGGCCTCACTGCCCTGTGTCATTCACGGAACATTTGACATCTGGAAAATACACTTGGCCGGGTGTTAGATGAGTGGATCGATGAGTTTGAGGGTTAGTAGTACATTTTACATTCATACATTTTAATGCATTAGTATGGAATCAGTAGTTGGTATGTCCACTGTATTCACTCACCTTTGCCACGAAGAGAATCAAACACACTAATTCCTGTTTCAGAAAGACATGAAAAACCATTACAAAATATTCAAAGTTAATAACTACTTAGAGATCCAGCACTTAGTTTGGTGATGTTGTGAAAATCCATGAGAAAAGATTGAGCCATCATCACTAAGCTGGGAGGAAGTTTAGGGTTTTGTGGTTATTATTGGAGGTGACGACAGAATCAGGGATCAGTGAGTCAACAGCTATTAGACAAATACACCCATCACATCACGTGTCACAGGCTGGAGTAGAACAAGTCAGAATCATTTCTCTTGATGACCATTCACTGTCATTATATCTGACAACATCGTAATAAAATAGATCAGAGTAATGGCCCAGAATAATTTGCAAACTTACCACTCCAGCGTTTTGGTCTGTTAACAGCTGGTGCATGATGGGAATCTGTGACCACAAAAACATGGAGCACATCAGTGAGTAGAAAAAGCAGTTTCATGTCTACAGCACAGAGGCAATTCAAAGCGTTTAACATAAGCAAAGAAAAGTATTAGCACCACATTAGAAATAATAAGCTATAAAAACTAGAAGAAAATCAGCAACCAAAGAATCAAATGAGAAATATAAATATCGAAAAAATGAACCGAAAACAAATGGACAAAGACACGAGTTTCATTAGATCCCTAACTCTTCCTATTTGTTGGAAATGATCAAATTTATTGTACTGGTTCTCAATCAGTCAATTAAAACACCAAGATTTCTAACTGGGGTTTTCATTTCTCTTATCAAGCTGAGCAGTAACATTCAGCCTTTACCTCTTGTTGCCACAGACAACGATGTCCACCTTGTCTTTATTTAACTGAAGGAAATTGAATTGCATCCAGCTCTAAGCACTGATGGGGTGAAACCACTAAGTACATCTGGGTGTCATCTGCGTAGCTGTGATAGGTATATATATGATTTGACTCACAGGGAGCATGTACAGGTTGAGTAACAGCACCCGAGGGATCAAACCCGGAGGGACTACACACATCATGGTGATCTTCTGTTAGTTATGTTTGCAGCACAGTCAGTTAGTTGCAGGTAACTCAATGAAAAAGTATTCGGCTACAAATCGACATCAGCTCATCACTGGCACCTAACTAAAAGACCCTTAAAGGTCCCATATTGGAACAAGGTAGCTGTCCATGTCCATGTTTTTTTTCAGGTCTCTGTTAATACTGTGAAACTATCAAAGAGCACAGTCCATGGACAAGATGCACAGGGCATGTATTCAGTAACTGCTCCTTTAAACGAGCCATCAGCACTTCTGTAACTCTGTGATGTCACAACAAAACAGTTACCACGCTCAGCTATGCCCCAGCCCACCTGGACGCAGCTTCCAAACGTGCAGGGTTTGGTTTCTCTTTGGTTTCTCTCTGCAAACATCTTCTTATGTATCAACATTTCACATAAAACTCTGTAAAACAGGGGACCTTTAAAGTCCATTATCACTGTAGTTTCAGCACAAATGAAGGTAAAATAATCACAAAATGCAGGAAAGCAAATGAAAAAACGATGTATACTGTACAGTATATATGTATCATACACTGTACAGAGGGCCCATTGTGTCTGTCCAGTGTTATTCTTTCAGGTTGTGACAGTGTTTCCCTGCAAGCAGGTGGTGGTATAAATACAAATCTTAGGCGTAGGGCCCCATGCAAGGGTGGTGTTATGATTCATTACACCACAATAATGGCAGCAGAACTGGTGCAATGCTGAGCTTCATCCAGACATCTGCTCTAATCCACTGGGACTTTCCACCTTGACAAAGCAACAGCAACAGTCTTTGGTTGACTCACGCCCTCCTCACTTCCCATCCTCTCCACACCGGAAACGGAGCTCCCCTCGACCAGGCTCATTCAAATGAAAACAGCATTTGTTGTTTTTTTGTTTTTTTTTTCAGATTCTGCATATAACCAAATGATGTTTTAGTTGGATTTAACTTAAGTCATCAACATCATAATCCTTTTGGTTATGAAACCTCTCCTGGTATTGATTTAGCGGTGCTGAAAGGCAGTTTCTGAGTGTTCTAAGATAACTCACCATGGTGATCGCTGACATCAGACGGGTGCGATCCTGCAGGAGAGAGACATGAAAACGCTTTAAACTACTCATCAGCTTCTCACTGAAAGCAACAGCTGAAGCTGCTGGAGTAAGAACGTGACTTACACCTGATGATGCTCGTCACTGTGCTCAGTTTGATCCTTTTCTTTCTATCAGTCTGTATGTAAGAGCAACATGTGTTCGGTGTTTGGATGTAGCAGGGAGTCATACAGTACATATTTGTTGGTTGCTATGGCAGCACAGAGTGATAATTTGAGAAGCTATGAATGTCATAAGAGTTGTTTCCTAATGGAGAAGCCTGTATGCCAGCACCTCCTCCGAGACGTTGTGAAACGTGCTGCGATGTACCCTGCCAGAGCGGTGGGTTGTGAAATCAGTGGCCATAATTACATCACATGACAACAGGCATCATGATCCTGCACAGCCTCTCTGTTTTAGCTCTCAGTGTTGTCATGGAGACGGTGTATACACCAGCATGCTGTGCTACACTGTTAATACTCTTGAATCAGTGGCAGATTTTGTTTCACAGCTTCTTAAAACTGGAACACAAGTGAAGTTACATTATGGCCTTTGTTAAAAATGTTAATGTATTGGTCATTTAGGCACAGGAATTCCATTGGAAATGAAATGATAACCTTTTATGATGAATTATAACCATTCTTGTTTGGTTTAATAATATATACTCCTCACAAAATAGATAAATAGATGAATAAATACAATAAAATTAAAATAAACAAATAGATTTTTTTTAATCATTTACACCCCCCATAATGTTCCTGTGTTTTCATTTGAATTATTTCATTTGAAACTGGATATTATTTAATACAATGAATTACATTTTGTTACAATGTATCTTCCATATGTCAGTGTTTCAACACATTTTTGCTTCTTTTGTTTAGTTTTTTCTTTTCTTTTTTTAGTCAGTTTGCATTTTGCAGCTACCACTTTGTTGAACTTTGACCACCGTATTTTTCAGTTACTTGTGGCCTCTGTATTTATTACAACTTCTCTGATCACATGATAACTACAGTTTTCGCTCAGTGTCAGCAGCAGCAGATGTTGTTCAGGTTCCAGGCGGCTCATAGCCATCATAGCTGTGCAGCAGTTTACACTATCATAGTCAGTAAATATACTTTTTATTGTTTCAATCACAATGTCAGATTTTCAAAATTCCACAATCTTTCCAAGATTGCAGAGGATTCCTGCCTGATAATACACCCAGCTTACACACTGGTCTGACTTCAGAGATCCCCCAGTGTGATAGAAAAGACTCTTAACCAACAACAAGAGGATTTCAGGGACAGTATCTGTAGCAGTGTCGGCACAGACCACTTCCATTTCTATCACACTTGCTATGTGGGCCCTCGTGGGGCCTGAACATACGTTAGTGTGTAGAGGTACAGTGAAGATGTGCAAATTGAGTCTTTAATAGTTCTGTCATCAGCCAACACCCCCAGCTCCTGTTTTTCAGCCATCACCTTAAAAAGCTACACCTATATACTATAACCATGCAATGATCATTTTAACCAACATTTGATAACAGTGTCTTACCTCTTACTGTTACTGTTCCAGTTACCAGCAGCAGAAGGAAAGAAATCTTCAACCCAAACTCCATGATGACCACAGTTTTCAACTTTTCCCAAAGTTTTTTTCTCAAAGCAAAATAAAAACCAGTAGCAGTTCTGCAGACGTGGATCTGTGCTGGAGTTAGTCCTGAAGCCTTCTTTTAAAGACAGGCTGGGTGTGTCAGTCTGAGACAGGGTCCTTACATCAGATATGTTGCAAAATAATATTCTTAATGAACCTGAAAAAGGTTGATTAGTTTAAAACCAACTGTCATTACTGAGCAATTAGTGGTGAGAATGAGTCATGTCAGTCAGTAAATATTAGTTGTGTTGCCAGTAATAGAACAAGGAGCCTCTCAGTGGCCACTGTACACCTGTCTGTGTTATCCACCACCTAATAACAGCTGTCTTCATCTGTTCAGTAATTATCTGGTGTTATTCAGTCATGCACAGGTTGTCCCAGTGTTTCTGAACACACTGGCCTGGTAACCAACATGCTGGACTGATAAAACAACTCTAACTTAGTAACATTAACATACTACATTCTTCAAATTCAAAGTTCAAAAAAGAAAAAAGGGCTGATGACATTATTAGATAATGGTTTATAATAATTCAACATTTCACGCTGTTCTGTGCATCAAGACATTTCAAATACATGAAAATGTGCACACCCTGGAACCCTCCATGTTAGCCTGCTACACCAAAAAATCCCAGAGGAAATTTGCAAAGGTTGAGTTAAATGCAGCTGGGAAACAATCCTGTATTTTAAAAAGCTACATATTTTATATAAAGTATGAATATTGTGATATATATTGATATATGCAGTGTTGGGAAGTTACTGTAGAAACATATTAAGTTACAGATTCGTGATTAGCTTGTTAAAAACACAGAAATGTCACAACTTAATGACCTCTGTCCTTATTAATGAGAACACACTGCTGAATGAAGCCAGTGTTATCAGATCCCACACCTCACACCTGTCTCCTGTCCGACCCATGTTGTCTGGGTCAGGCCAACAGAAGGCGTCTCTGCAAAGCAGCAGGATCAGTGTTCTCATCTACATATCAGCTTTTTACCAAAGAGACGGGAACTTCTTGTTCTCAGTTACTGTAACATTATTTTTTTGTTATTTAATGATGTGAAGAAAGACAGAAAGAAAGACAGACAGAAAGACAGACAGAAAAGTGACCAGGCTGATGTCGTCTCAGTGGAGGACTTCCCCACCGTGTGTGCACATCTGCAGCTGCTCTGACTGCCGTGGAACATGCAGACAGAGCAGTGAGGTGCAGTCCGAGGCCGTCCTGGTGGCTCTCTCCACCTCCATCATCCCGCTCATCCTCCACATCAGTGGTTCCCAACCTTTCTTCCTTGGAGCCCCCTTTGCTTGCATCCAAGACACCTTGGGCTTGCATACATCTGACCAGGGATGCG
Source organism: Trachinotus anak (assembly GCF_046630095.1). Lineage (NCBI taxonomy): Eukaryota > Metazoa > Chordata > Actinopteri > Carangiformes > Carangidae > Trachinotus > Trachinotus anak. The sequence continues at coordinate 14,243,510 of NW_027273877.1, forward strand.
ATGTCAGGTGTGATGGCTGTGACAGCCAGCCTAAAGTCCTGGGGGACATCAAGCTCTTAATCTCCTCTCGGAGCAGGTTCATGTGCCCGGTAAACTCTGTGCCACCAGACTTGAAGAAGTGGAAAATTGTGAAACTCCCCTTTTGACATTTTTCCAGCTCTGTATTCCAGTTCACGTACAAAAGTGTCCAGAGCGTCTTTGCACAGCTTGATGTTTGATTCGGGCCCCTGCATCCGCCTGCTTGTCTCATTGTACAGAGTGAATGTATCCACCAGGTATGGCGTTTTGATCCAAAACGCGTCAGTCAGCTGTTCATATAGTGGTCGATGGTGATCTTGCAAAAATCCAACCTGGGGTCCGGGGTGCTGACCCCAGTTTGGATGCTGGAATGTGGACTGTGACCACATCTGAGGGACTTAAACCCAGCAGCTCCACCTAATTCCACACTGACATAATGTCACATTACAGTTTGTACTTTTCCTTAGGTAAAGGATGAGTGTACGTCAGGGACTGAAGAGAAGGAGCAGTGGAACTTTCCTTTCAGTACCTTTTTTTGCTGCACACCTTTGTGGGGACTTACAGATAGTCCAAAATAGGGACTGAGGTCTGTGGTTGGGGCATCAGTGAAGTGAGAAGTCAGCAGACAGGAGGGTGTGGTGTTCAGGCCTATAGCTAAGCACTGGGTCTGTGGGTCACTCACATCCCTTCAAGGTTTGGTGGAAGATTGTATCTTTAGCACCGGCAGTGATTTCTGGACATTCAGGAGGCTCAGATCGTGGGGATTTTACCTTGTTGGATAAAAAGCTGTACTGGCAGCTGCTTGGAGCAACTGGGATCTGTGTTGAAATACAAGTTGTGATTTATAGTACAGTAACTTTTTCATCCACACTTTATTTTTTCTTTCACAGATGTAAACAGGTGGCTGGCTTGAAAAACTGCACAGCCCCTTGCATCATTTTACTGCTGTCAACGGTCAGTGAGCATAAAACCAGACCTGTGTGATTCACGAAAACGTCTTCATGAAAACAAGTTGGCAGCAATTCAGAGGAACAGACTCTGTGAACAAACAAACTAATGTGAGCTGTCAATCAAAGTAAAACAAGTGTCTTTAAAGGTGCACCATTCAATATTTTATATCAACAATGGGTCAAATGGTTTTATAAAATGTGAAAGGTGTCACCATGGTAATGAACCCAGAGATAATTACCACAGGCTCTGCAGCTTCTATATCTGCACCTTTTAACTGTCTGGATTCAGCCACCGTCCACACCCTGCTCAGCAGCAAACAGCAGACAGACACACCGAGGGACCAGCTGGTGAACACAGTGGAGCATTTAGCAGCTAAATATTTTATCATATTATAATATTTTCCTGTTTTGTCCTTGCTTCATCAGGTGGCTAGAAACACCACCCCTCATTAATGATCATGTGGAGACAAGCAAGTGTTTGCTAATAAGTTCATCATATCAGCTTTATAGTGTGATGATACGTCAGCATAGTGTGTTCAGCTTGCTGCACCAAACCCTCAGGGACTAAAAATCGATTAAGGCACCTTTAAATTTACTTTTTTTTTTATGCCTGTGTGGAGACACGTTTTCAGGTTGTTTGTCCGCCTCATTGTCTTGAACACAACAGCTCGAGGGAATTTCCAGATGCATTCGCTTGGACTCAGTATGAACTGTTTCAATTTTTGTGGCCAGTGGTCAAAGGTCATTGAGACCTCACGTCCATCCCATTCCTTATGAACATGATATATCAGGAACAACTGAACACTTTATTCAAGCTGTGGTTCCCGACCTTTTCCAACTCATGGCCCCACTTGAAAGTCTAGAAAATGTTGATGAACCACATCCAAGGCCAAATAATGCCTTCTGACAGCACTTTTTATTTTGACGATAATGATCCAACCTTCAGTATTGAAGTGAAAACCAGGTAGGCTCAATTTTTTTTTTTTTTTTTTTGAAAGGGGAGAAATCACTAGTCACCATCTCTCCTTTTAATTATTCCTGTAGCTGACCAGATATCCATTTTGATGCCCCAGCTTTTACCATGCATGAAATCTTTTAGTGCACAATCAGACTGAAATAGCAAACAATTATACAACACAGTCCGGCAGCAAAGAGGTCTGCCTGGCAACAACATCACTGGCTCATCAAAGGAAAAAAACTATGAAAGGAGTTTTTGAAGATTTTAATGTTTTTAAAGATCATTTCATTTAAAACTTTAAACACAACATTTACAAAAAATTACTTATATTTTATATGATTACATCTTTTCACTGAAATTGTACTGTTTGAAAAATGATGACGTCAGCCCACTTGCAATACTTCTGTGTCCCACCAGTAGGCCCCAGCCCACAGGTTGGGAACCACTGGATTAGAATTTACTGTAGTGGTCAAATTAGACACATACAGATTGACTAATATTTAGTGTTGTATATATTCTACATGTGCAGCTGCACAGGTGGACATGTTGACGCACTCTGGACTGTAGCCAGGATTATAAAAACACTCAGACCTCAACCAGCTGAACTCACTCAGACTTCAGGTGTTGCTTCTTTTTGGTGAAGTGGTTAACTGTATTTTTCTGTACATTTCTGTCCCAACATGAAGGTCTGAATGTTCCATTTCTGTCTCACACACTTTTTCCTGAGTCTCTATAATAAACATAAAGTCTTAAATACTGGAATCAGCCTATAAAATAACCTTTTTATAAGTTCTGAATTATGATTTGAACTTCTCCTGTTATGCCACCAAGATCTACAGCTTCACCTCCAAAGCAAAAAACAGGAACTCATACTGCTGCTTTCAGAGGTGGTTGTCTCACTGGACGCAGAGAAAGCCTTTGACAGGGTGGAATGGGAATACAAAAACATTTTGGGTATGGCCCCAATTTTATTTCATGGATTAAACTTTTATACAACCTAAAGCCTCCTTTAAATGGTGAGCAATCACAGTACTCCCAGCTGTCAAGAGGGACTCGTCAGGGATGCCCAATCAGTCCATTGCTATTTGCCTTAGCCATAGAGCCCTTATCCATCATACTCAAATCACTGCCATCAGTAAGTGGAATTCATAGAGGTGGAGAAGAGCGCAGGTTATCTCTGTATGCAGATGATTCATTATTATATATTTATAAGTATACCTCTTATTACCCATGCATTGAAGACATTTGGTACATTCTCGGAGTACAAACTTAACTTTAGTAACAGTGAATGTTACCCTGTTAACGACCTAGCTTTTCCAGTACAGGATAACGTTTACCATTCCACATGTCTAGGAATGGCTTCAAATACTTGGGCATCAGTATTACAAGAGATATGCAGAACCTTTGTCAGGAAAACATCTCCCCTTCTATTTAAAATGAAGTTAAAATGAAGCCGCATGTGACACTTTGTGCACATCCTGCGTCCACCCCAACCACTTCCTGATGTCCGTGGGCCAGTTCATAAACCACGTACTTCATCCAGTCAGTCATAGACTGAATATTGATATGTAAGAAGCTTGTTATTTAGTAGATATGCTCCCAAATGTCAAATATAGCCTGAACACAGACAATGATCCCACTCTATCAATGATCTTTTCCACATCACCACAAGAATTAATGTGTTCAAGGACCAGCAGGCCGTGACAAATGATGCAATAGTGGATATTGATTAATCCAGACTGTGTGCCTTTTCTGAGACTCTTTAAAAATTAGATTCCAGTATTTAAGACTTTTTATATTTTTATACTTTTTATATTTATCAAAGTCTATGAGACAGAAATGGAACATTTAGACCTTCATGTTGGGAAAGGAAATTTACAGAAAAGTAAATTCAAGCAGGAGATCAGTGTTTGTAAAGTCCTGGCCCCGGCCCCAAGGGCAGTCCAGAATGTGTGGGCATGTCTACCTTTGTAGATGCCAAATGTAAAATATACAGCAGTAAATATATGTAAAACTGTCGGGGCATCACTGCTGTGTCTACTGGGTCCATTGCTGGTTTTTTGGGTGATATCTGTCATTTTATTTTGCTCATTTAAATTGTAAAGCACAATTCAAAGTGTGCACTAATAGGAACCAACAGTCGGAGTTGGGCTGTATGATGCACATCCTTGTAGCACTGATGTCCATCTTTCATTAAATAAAGCAGTGACTAACTGACATTGAAGCCATCTTTGTAGGTTGCTGTCTGATCAATTGGTGCAGAAAAGCCACGTCAATTCTTCTCAAAAATTTGAGAATTACACCAAAAACTGTGTGTGCGGTTGTGCACCCTGATCATCTAACAGCATGTTCTCCTCACCTGTTTGCTCATTTGGAGACTGAAGTGGAGGCTTCTTCACCTGATGCCATCTGACATGGTGCTGAAGAGCTGCTCAACTTGTCTTCACAGTTTACAGCAGCAGCTCAGCAGGATCGTGTATTCACAAAACCTCACACAAAGATGGCCGATTGCCTTGTTTAGGTCCCCTGGCTTCCTGGTTGCATCAGGTTTAAAACCAAAATAATCCCAAACAGGTGATTTTGTATTTCTTTCCACAATTGCATTCACTGATTATGCAAATATATCGGCAATCGCTGGTTGCTGGACTGATGAAGGCTGGTTGTAATAAAAGATCTTTGACAGTGATGTGGTGTTCATGCCAGACAAGGTTTACTATTGTCGAACACTGTATAATGCAGCCCATAATAAACCCTGTCGAATTTCAATTACAGCCCACAGACCTTGTCTGGCATTTCCCCCTTGATGGTGTTTGCCCGGGGCTGCTTAAAGACTGTGCAGCTGAGCTGGCTGAACCTCTCCAGAGGATCTTAAACTGAAGTCTGCAAACAGGGAGGGTGTGGGAAACATCATGTCTTGTTCTGGTACCTAACGTAGAGTGTCCGGCTGAGATAAATGACTACAGACCAGTGACCCTCACATCACACATCATGAAAACCCTGGAGCGGCTGGAGCAAACTCACATTAGACCCCCTACAGTTTGCTTACAAGCAACATATTGGGAGTGGATGGTGCTGTCCTTTCTTACTTGGATGAGCCAGGTAGTGATGTGAGGATCATGTTCTCAAGTGCATTTAACATCGTCCAACCCCCAATTCTCAAAGACAAGCTAGAAGGAATGGGAGCTGGGAAATTTTAACGTAACTCCCAACCCTTGTGTCTACACAGGATCCCTGTAGTTACACGTGAAATGCAGAAAGAATAAACTTGAGGCTACAAATCTTAAGGTTTGGGTGGCTGTTTCATGAAGTGGCCTTTCTGTGTTTCTCTTCTGGAGGTGTGTCTGCCTCAGGCTCCTTTTCATCTGAGGGGGGTGGCTGTGGCACAGGATCCTGGTCCTGCTGTCATCAGAGCTAACTGGTCCAGTTCAAGTGTTTCAGCTAGGGGTCCTCCTGCTTTGGTTGTCCTCATCAGGCTGAATAGATGATCACCTGTCAGTCTTCAAACATCCAGTCAGTTTAGAGATTTTCTCTCATCGACTTACCTGCTGGCACAGACTACACTGCAGTGAGTCAGGATTTATTGTATGAGCCCAGTCACATCTTATTTAGAATTATCAAACCATTTTAGGAGTCCTGTTTTCTCTGAAGTTGATTTTAAATAATTATAAAGAGGGCCACTGAACACATGGGGCTCCTCGGCTGCAGCCTTGACTACTGTGTGTTAATCAGGGCTAAAAAGATCTTTTAGATCAGTACAATTGACCACTCTTTCCTTCTTCCTCTCTCTCTCTTTCTTTCTGTCTTTCTCTTTCTTTCTTTCCTTCTTTCTTTATTTCTTTCTTTCTGTCTTTTTCTTTCTTTCTTTCCTTCTTTCTTTATTTCTTTCTTTCTGTCTTTTTCTTTCTTTCTTCCAAAATAAAGATTTTCACCCTGACCGTTGCCTGATTGATGTGGTGTTCATGCAAGACAAGGTTTACTATTGTGATCATGACATGGACCTAAATCTAAACTGCATACATTATTGAGTTGCTGGACTACTATTTGAATTTGCCCAAGGGATCAATAATGTCATTTCCTGTTTCTTCTGTGTACTCTCATATTACTTGTGGCACGTTCTACATGGCACAAGTAATTTGGACTCATAGAGTGGTATGTGCATCTGATAAACCTGCGACTTCACCGAGACAAGGTACCGCGGGGGCTCAGTTGACGAAGGGTTCACATTACCATCTCCCTTTCAACACAGAGGCCATGCTTTTGTTTTAAAGTCAGCCACATAGATCTATATGCAAACATCTGTCCAGGTCACACAGCTCTGATAAGATGACCCTCCTGATATCACTTGTTGAAGAGTAGTCTCCCCATCCCTCAGTCCTAATTCCTTCAGGTGTGATTTCAGGTTCCCGAGAGACATTTTGATATCACGATATCAAGAATTACATCATATGTCCTTTGTTAAGATGTTCCCCTGTAATTTCACCCTCCTCCTCCATTCTTTCAAACTCAGTTTGAAATACATGCAAAAACACTGTTGAGAGTACACAGAAGAAACAGGAAATGACATGCAATTGTCACCAGGGACTCTGTCCAATCACAAACAAGAGGTTTTGTTTTCTGAATTGTTATTTTGCTTTGTGAAAAGTCACCGTACTCTTTGGTCCAACTGGTGTTTTTTCCATCCACTGTACCGACATACTGTCTAAGAACCAGTATGAATCAGGAAGGAAGGAATTTGTACTAATATCCATATCCTGTTTCCTAGAACTTTATCCCTCCATTATCTATACTGCTTATCCATACAGGGTCATGTGGGGCTGGAGCCAACCCCAGCTGACACTAGGCGAGGGCAGGGTACATCCTAGACAGGGCACCAGTTCATCCCAGGGCTAATACATAGAGACAAGCAACCATTCACACTCACATTCGCACCTACAGGCAATGTGCATGTCTTTGAACTATGGGAGGAAATACCCGGGGGGAACCTACGCAGACACAGGGAGAACCTGCAAACTCCACTCAGAAAGGCCCCAGACCAAGGTTTGAACCCAGAAGTCGTTCCAGATGCTGAATTATGTTCAGAGGCCAAGTCTCTGTGACTGAATGAATGAAGTGCTTCATTTATGAACTGCCGTGGAGAAATCAGGAAATGGTTGGTGTGGACGGAGGATGCAGAAAGTGCGCGACTGTCACATTGGGCCCCTGTCATTGGTTAAGGTCAGGGAAAGATGGTGGCCCTGGTTAAAAGTTTCATAGATTTCTGACCTGTAATTGTTGTATCAGACTGACCTTAACAACAAGGGTAAAATGTAGACAATCAAAATTTCAGTTCATCAGCCGTTATTATCTGCAGATACAGATCGGACACTTCCTTCATGCAGCCACATGGAACATGAAAGAGGCATGACCATGACAGATCCCACCCCCCCCTGCAGGAAGACATCATCAGTCACATTTCAAGTGGTGGTTAAGAAATTCATATTACAGGCTCATTATACTGTAGATACGTTCCCAAATGTCAAATATAGCCTGAGCACAGGCAATGACCCCACTCCGTCACGAATCTTTTCCACCGCAGCACAAGAATTACTGTGTATCTATGGAACAGCACACCATGGCAAGTGATTCAATAGAGGATATTGATTCATCCAGACCCTTCTATGAATCTTTTGTATCCTGGGAAATTTGGATTGTATAATTTAAAACTAGGTTATTTTATAGGCCGATTCCAGTATTTAAGATTTTTTATATTTATTATAGAGGTTCAGAAAAATCTATGAGACAGAAATGGAGCATTTAGACCTTCATGTTGGGAAATGAAATTTACAGAAAAATACAGTTAACTATCTCACTAAACAGAAACAACATTTTACTGTCTGAGTGAGTTGAGTTGGTATATATCTGAGGGGTTTGAAATCCTGGCTACAGTCCAGAATGTGTCAACATGTGATGGGGAAGATACTTTGAAACCTACCAATACCTTCACATTGGAAGAAGCACTAGTTAACCACAGCTACTGAGAATATGTTGTTCAAACTACTTTATAAAAGATTGATCAAATTGACAATGCGCATGTGATATGAAATTACAACAAAACATAACACAAGCCACATCACATGCCTGTTTATTGCAAAAAGTGCCCACTTGTTTACCCGTCATGACATGAACCGAAAAGATAAAATACCTCACTGTCCATGGGAAAGTCCTGGAATGTCAGCTTTGGTTTTGTCAGCAATAACTGCTTCAGTATGAGCATAGTGATTCTTCCTCCGGCTGAGATTCAGGAGGTTCATCCATAATGATGTTGTAGCTGTGTGAGCACTGAGCAACCACTGCCCCCAGCTCCTGCACCGCTCGGACATGTCTTACAGCCTGGTCAAAGGCAGCTCAGTTACAGTCGAGTCCTTTCATGGCTGAAGGTTGTTTGTAGATTCAAATAGGTGATGATACCAAAATGTCCAAAAAAAATATTTATATCTATGCATACATAAATGTAGCTCAGCTACAAGCAAGCTACTGCGAAATGTAGTTAAACTACTAGTTTAATTATATCGAGTTCACTACTCCCCAACAGTGATTATTAATGAAAGCGTATTGGAACATGACAGGACCTTAACAAAGTGCTTATATAGGCTGTGTATAAGCAGCAGCTTCAGTCCTCTGTCTACACAGGGTCACTGTACTTCAAGACACGAGGCCGTGTGTTATAACAAGTGTGCAAATTAAAAGGTGTGTTTAAAGTGAATGATGAATTTAAATAGTCATTGAACCACACACAGCTTTAGGCTATAAGTCATTACACTCACAAGATGTATGAGGAGAAAACACGGAGGCCTTAAAATAAGCTTTCTTGTCTTAACACTTAATCTGTACCATTTTTGTGGGATCTTGTGACGCAATCCTGTTGGGGGCGGAACCACGGAGAGGCTTATCTGGTGCAGGCGCCGACCCGGACTCATTTCGGTGTCGTACAGTGGGAGTCGGACGCCGCTGGGTGGGACGCAGAAGGATGTGGCTGCTGAAGGTGCTGGTTCCTCTGGTCAGACTGTATCTGTGCGGAATGAAAGTCCTGCTGTACCAGCTGTTCAACAGGTCGTTCCCGCTGCCAGGTCAGACACATCTCTGTCTCTGTCTCTGTCTCTGTCCCTCTGTCCCTCTGTCCTGTCCTGGACGTGTCCACTCTGCGTGCCGGACTCCGTGGGCGAGACGACCATGTCCGATAAACTCCTGTTTCATTTATAGACGAAAGATAACATCAAAAAATGACTGTAGTGATTTTTACCTCCGGGGTCTTGTGGTCAGTTCGGCATACACCTGATACACGGACGGGGGGGGGGGTAATATGGGGGGGTAATATAGAAAATGTTTGCAAGGCTGCATCAGACTGTTCAAACGGGACTGAACTGTGAAAACATTACTATTGAATCTGACCGTCTAACCCTGTCATTATTGAATCATTCATGATGATAACAGCAGGATGATGGCATACCATTACATCATCTCAAAGACATTTTGTTATCCAGTTATTATCAAGTTAAATTCTATAATTCAATACAATCGATACTATCTATTGTTAGCCTTTTTTAAGGTCCGCAGTTGAACAACCCACAGCATGAATATTTAAACACAGCATTGATAATGTTAACTATTAACACCTTCCACTGGTCAACAGTCAAATGAGAGCCATGCCGCCATTAAAAGACATACCAGCCCACACAGTCTTCGAAACAGATTTTATTAATTTATCAAAAATTGAATTATTGATTTCCCTGCCTCTCTAAATGTGGGACAGTCTGTCTAAAACTCAAGGAAAGCTCCACTCTGGACTTTCCATGAGAAGAGCTACTTGTTCCACTGATTCTTTATGTTTTAATCAACTCAGTGTGAAATTTGACTTTCGTGTGAATATGGGGGCAACTTAAAATATTTCTCCTGAAAACAAAAACATATAGACTGTTTGGGAAGCAAGGCCGACAGAAAAAATGTAAGTAATCAGGTGACAAAGACGCTGTGAAATCTTCATGTGTTTTCGTGATGTCAGATTCAGGGATGTTTAAAACTTTCAGCCCTGTTTGTTTCCATTCCATCAAACTGTCCCCATTAAAAATATGCTAAAAGAGCTATGATCAGCACCTGTGAGCAGTGTCCCTGTAGATGTGCAGACATAAAAATGTGATGATTCTCAGCCGAGGTCTGCAGCCTCTTTTTTCTCTGATTTCTAAACTGATTCATGCAGCTTTACTGTAGCTCCACATCACAGATAATGATACCTTCAGGATGTGTGAGTCACACTGAAACATATCAATATGCATTTTTCTCTGTGTTCATGTAGTCTGAGTTATAACTCTAAGAAGGAGGATGATTTCAACTCACACAGTACAGCCTCCGCTTCAGCTCTGCGGTGCCCCCCGTGGTGGCTTTAGTCTTCTTCCTCTTTATCCTGCTGAGCGTCTATCACAGACCAGATCCGGTAATTCAACCTGAATCACAAGTTAAATCACCAAGGAGCACAGGCAAGATTTCATCCCCAGCTTCCCCCTGTGATGTTAATCCTCTCTGAATGGCAGCTTCACCCTTGACCCCAAAAGCAGTAGTTTGATAAAATCATTCCAATTCACTGTGTGCCTTTCTAGAGCTTTTCTAGAGTTTGCTTGATTGAAGCTGAACTTTCAGCTGATTGAAGCCTATGTGCTGAAGACCACAAGATGTGAAAAACCTGTGGAAAAAGTTTGTTGTGCTCTGGAGTGAATACACTGGAGAGAATAGTCTTTGATTGTTATATTTAAAGTTATAAACCAAAATGGAATTTTGTGTTAAAGCATGTGACTGAGGAATGAGAAATAATGCATTGTATTTGAAGACAAAGAGCTGATTATGCCTCCAGATGGTAAAAGGGGGTTATAATCTTATTATCTCTCAAGGAATGTAGGCCATTTAGCGAGTAGTAATGGGATTTCCTAAATTCTTGTTCCTTCACCACAACAAACAAATGAAGACTGATTGCCGTAGGATTTATTCAGTTCAGTTTTATTTGTAAAGTGCTAAATCACAACATTGATTACCTGGCACTTTACAGACTAAGGTCAAGACCCAATAGCTCCCCCAGCGAACAGCACTTGACGACAACAGAACCAGACTCAGGGTGATTGGCCGTCTGCCTCGATCAGTTGGGTTAAGAAGAGAGAAATGGGGGCAAGTACGGGCTCTAAGGGCTTTCTGGCTTTGTGCATAAGGAGAAGGATTTTGAATTCTAGCCAATGCAGAGAAGCTAACACAGGACAGATATCTCTTCTTGTAGTTCCTGTCAGTGCTTGGGCTGCAGAATTTTGGATCATATGAAGACTTCAGAGTTATTCTGACATCCTGATGATAAATGAATTACAGTAGTCAAATGTAGGGGTAACAAATGCATGGACTAATTTTTCTGCATCCCTTTGAGACAGGATGCTTCTAATTTTTTGCAATAATGCACAGGTGAAAGAAGGCTGTCCTAGAGATGTGTTTCATGTGTGAAGTTAAGGGCATATACTGGTCACTAACCCTAACCCTAACTCTTAATGTAGCGCTGGAGGCCAAGGCAACGCCATTCAAAGCACCTATTTTAACAGATGTATTTCTAAGGTGTTTAGGACCAAGCACAATAACTTCAGTTTTGACTGAATTTAGAAGTGAAACATTAGAGGTCATCCATCCTTTATGGTGATGAGTATTGGTCCAAGCACAGAACCCCATGGAACTCCACGACTAACTTTTGTTAGTTAACATAAACTAACTGGTATCTATCTGATAGATATGACTTAAACCAGCCTAGTGTGGTTCCTTTAATGCTAATGACAGGTTTCAGTTTCTGTAATAAAATCTTGTGAGTGATAGTGTCAAATGCAGCACTAACATAAAGTATAAAGACAAGCAAATATGAAGTGAAAATTCCGTCACTACTTCCTTACATATTTTATCAGCCACTTTACTTGAATGGGACTTTTGGACCCCACTATATATATAATTGATTACAATATAGAATCACAGATACAATGATGACATTTTTATCCACATTTTCCTCTACTTTTTGAGGATATGGGATGAATCTAATTGGAGGACTATTTCCATAAAACCTTTATAGATCATAGCACTACATCAGAGGTTATCGAGTTATATTTTACCTGAACTCTCATAGTAATCTGGTTTTTGTGTGCATGGAAATGTACATGAATGAGATATTTCACCTGGGTAGGATTCAACTGATATCACACTGAAAGATTTGAAAATCCCATCGAATTGTGTATTCACAAATGGCTGCAATGGTTTCATCTACCTGTAAATATCCTCAAATGTTTATTTCGCTATTCTTGTTAGGTGCTCACTAAGTGAAGGCATCGAAGTGGATTGCTTACCAAAAGGAACCAATGGAGGGTAAAAGTTCAGGACCTTCATGCTCTGGCCTCAATCTGGTGGCACACCCACGAGCAAAAAGCAAAGTCTGGAAATACTTTGGCTTTGACACAGATGCAGATGGCTGCATATTGCACTGGAAACGGATATACTGTCGCGTATGTATGAGTCAAATTGCCTACTCTGGAAATACCTCCAATCTGTCGTACCACCTTGAAAAGAACCATCCAGTAGAGTTCAGTGAGTTTGTGAAGAGCAACACGGATCAGATGCGTGAGGCGTTTGCCACAGCATTTTCCAGGATAAAGACTGAACCTTCAGGTCTACATGGTCAGCAACAATCCCAGGACACAAACATAAGACAGAGCTTAGACTATGAAAACAGACGACACAATGATCTGACAATAGCTATTATCAACTTCATCTGTGAGGGGCTGTACCCTGTATCTGTAGTTGAAGAGCGTACCTTTAAGACCTTAATGAGTACTGTTGACCCAGGGTACTCTCCACCCAGCAAAAATGAACTGGCTGTTAAAATGGTTCCACAGATGTATTGCCGAACCCGGGACAAGGTCTTTAGTGAGCTTGCTGGGGTTGTGAACTGTGGTGTTACTACAGACCTCTGGCAAAGTCAAACCCAGAACAGAACATACATTTCACTCTCTATGCATTCAGTAAATTACAATAGTGCAACTGGTTTCTCTATGATCAACAAGTGCCTCAAAACATTTGAAGTACAAGAAGAAAACACAGCAGAGAATATCACCCGAGCAATGTATGAAACCTTTGTAGAATGGGGGATAACTCATAAAGTCAGCGGTGCAACAACAAATGGTTCAGTAGACATTGTCAAAGCATGCTCACTCCTGGAACTGTCTGTGGAAATGCCTTGCCTTGGACACACCATCAATCACGCAATGGATGAAGCCTTCCAGCTGCCACGGGTCGAAAGCTTTTTGGGATGCTGCCGCAAACTTGTTGATCATTTCAGAGAACCCACAATGTATCTGCTAAGGGAAAAACAGAAGCAGCATGGCCTCACTCAGTGTGAACTCATCACAGACAAGGGTAGGTCTTGGTTGGCCACATTAGCGATGTTACAAAGACTAAAAGAGCAACAGGTTGCTGTAACTGCAACACTTACAGAGAGTTCCAGCAGCCAACATTTCAGCTTTGATGGCTCTGACTGGACTTTATTGGAGGGCTTGATTGAAGTCCTCCAGCCTTTTAAAGTTGTTGCAAATATGATGACTTCTTGCAGGTACCCAACCATTAGCATGGTGAGGCCTGTACTTCATATGCTGTTGAACACCAACCTCAAGGTCAAGGAAGGGGATGTCAAAGAGATCAGCATGACCAAAGAGGTCATCTCCAAGGTCCTATCAAGCACCTATTCACAGAATTTGCCACTATCACAAGAGATCTCAACATTCCTCAATATCGCTACATTCCTGGATCCCCGGTACAAGAAGTTGCCTTTCCTGTCCACTCAGGAACGCTCCAAAGTTGAGAGCAACATCATTGAGGAGGCAAAGGCCATCCTTGAGAAGCAGATGTCAGACCAATGTCTCGATGATTTCTCCTTGTTGTCTAATGAGCCACCTAGCAAAAAACAGGCACCTCTAAGAGGATCTTCAGCCAGCAGTACAACCCAAGACAACCCTTTGGCTGCCATATTTTGCCAGTCTGATGCAGACCAGAGCCAGGAGGAGCTGCATGCTCAGGTGGTAGAGGAGCTGAGCAACTATAAGTCACAGAGGGTTCTAGGTCTAAATGAAGACCCTTTGCTCTGGTGGTCAAGTCATGCAGCCTTGTTCCCCACACTCCCCAAGGTCCTGCAGAAATACTGGTGTGTTCCTGCCACAAGTGTTCCTTGTCACAGGCTATTCAGTTCCTCTGGAACTGTTCTGTGTGGGAAGAGGAACCGCATAGCTCCAGCTCTAGTAGATCAGCAGGTCTTCTTGTATGAGAACTCGCGGAGTTACTATGAAGCAGAACCCTGTGAGGAGGATTTGGACAGTGTTTGGGAAGGAAACTGTACTCTGAGTCAGCCTCTTGAGTGACTTTGGGCTTAAATTGTATAAAGTCAGAGAATTTTGACAACTCTATTGTCTGTGCACTAGGACCTACATAGGCGACTTGCTGAAGCATTAAAAAGATCAAGGCATTTCAGTCATTACTATGAAAATGTAATGTACCTGTTAACTTTCTTTGAGTTTTGGTCTATAATCTGTATCGAAAGAGTTTGGCCTATATTGTCTCACCCTGTCATTTAGGAGTAGGGTAAAATTTGGGGGAAAGCCTGCTCTCTTTCTAAGAGCTAGATAAGAATATTGTATCAATCTCATGACAGAGACACAGTGCTTAACCCAGGACATGTTTAGCCCTACTAGAACAAAGACTGGAAGCAGGAGAAACTCAAAAACATATGCTTACTAACACCTTTATAGCTCAATAATGAAGCTTCATTTGCTTAATCTATATAAAGAGATATGTAGATACCTACTGTGGAGCTGTTGTTGTTGTTCAAAAAATAAGAACACTAAAACCATACATGTAATGTATGCTAGTAGACTGGCTCCAAGCTTAATATCTCAACAAGTATCGGATGATTGCTTGCCCACATCCATGGTCCCTGAAGGATGTGTCCTAATAACTTAATGTATCCTCTGTGAAGTGCAGCTGGCCGTTAATGCCGTTAGTACAATAACAGCCACAGTCAGAACTGCCATTGGGCATACTGGGACAAATCCCTGTGCTACGCCACATTGGCCAAAATATCTCTAAAGGTTTTATCAGCCCTTTCAGTATCTTTACTGACCCTCTCTGTGTGCCATTATAAGTGCTTGAGCTCTGGAACTTTTACTCTGGACCAACACAGGCTAGCTGTTTCCCACTGCTCCCAGTCTTAATGTCACATCCTGACTCCGGCACTGTACTTGGGGAGTGATATTAATCTTCTGGTCTCAGTGTCAGGTAAAAGAAGGAAAGATTAAGATTCCGTTATTGTTCAGATAGTGCAGTTAAAGAGTGTAATAAAAGTCTATAAATCAACAGTATACATTTTTGAAATGTATTTTGCTATTGTGCAAATAAGAAAATAATTTAACTCCATAGTTGTGGGTTTTTTGATTTTTTGTTTTGTTTGTTTTTTTGTCAAAGTCTGTACAGATAAATGTTGTTCATGGTAATGAAGGTTGCAGCAGAATCAGCCATTACATGTTCCAGTAGGATCAACAGATCTGTAATGAAGACTTAAAGGAATTTAAAGATTATAGTAATATTGTAACAGTAATACTGTGAGTTGTCTCTGTCTGTCTTTGCCTCCTACAAACATCTACCCACCTTTTTGCTGTAAGCTCTATTTTCTATCTGTTGCACTTTCAGTTTTTCGCTAGGCTGTTTGAGTCAACATAAAAATGCGTTTCTCTGCAGACCATTGGTACATACACTGTATGATGTTAAAAAAAAAACTTGAAAGTAAAGGTTTTGTTTTCAACATTTGCCTGTGTGGTTGTTACTCACACCATATTTATTAATCACAACTGTTTGTCTATCACAGGGGCAACGGATGCAATTTTATTCACTGTCAATTATGTACTCATGTGGTGCCCTCTCTCCTCCATACAGTCTTACCCAAGCAAAATGGAAGGGTTGCCATTGTGACGGGGGGCACCAGAGGAATGGGTTTAGAGACAGCGAGACACCTGGCAAGCCTTGGCATGCATGTTATCATAGGTAGGCTACTGTCCAATCATATGCCTTTCCTCAGTCAGCAGTTCTGCCTGTCAGATTACTGTGTATATACCCTGCGCTCTCCTCTTAACACAGGTCAATACATCTCTGCAGTCCAGCTCTAACTGAAATATTTTCCCAACGTGTGAATAACTCAAGCACCTACTGTCAGAAGAAGACACCAGCTGTGCACTATAACTGTAAAATCCACTTTTTATTTTAGGACTTGCATAACAACACAGGATCTTTCTTTTTTTTTTTTTAAGATATTTTTTGCCTTTATTGATAGGACAGTAGAGAGTGACAGGAAAGGGGCAGAGAGAGGGGGGATGACACGCAGAAAAAAGTTGGGCCTGTCAGGAGTCAGACCAGCACTCATCTTGCCAAGCAAAATACATAGTCCAAGTTCTGCTCTGCCCTCTTTTAAATATTTCACTCATAGAT
>NW_027273877.1:14265000-14477500 GCF_046630095.1 Trachinotus anak
ATTATGAATCAGGGGCGGGACATGTGGGGGCAGAGGTCACCACATAGTTGGAGACAGAGTGTCATAAGGTACTTTTTCTTTGTGATACTATAAACTGGGACCAGGATCAATTTAGTGTTGACTTGTTGAATATACACAGTGTGAAGTTCCTCTTTGGTCTCTAAAAGCATTTCAACTGGTCAGACTAACTCATCAATTTGTGCTAACGTGATTTCTTCTGATCACAGTGGAGTTCATCTTCGTGGACCTGACGTCCCTGAAATCAGTGCAGCAGTTTGCTCAGACATTCAGGGCCAGAGGCCTCCCCCTCCATGTTCTGGTGAACAATGGTAACTGGTTTTACTTGAAAGGTCACACTAGTGTGACATGTTTGAAAAGGCTCAAGCTGTTTGCCAAAGAGTTTTGACTCAGTGTGGCCTCATATCTTCTCCTCTACCTGTGGTTCTGTCATGTAGCTGGGACCATGCTGGTTCCTGAGAGGCAGACAGTGGATGGCTTTGAGTTCCACTTTTGTCTCAACTACCTGAGCCACTTCCTGCTGACCAACCTGCTGCTGGACATCCTGAAGAGGTCAGGACGACGGGGCTGCTGCTCCAGAATTGTCAACATGTCCTCCGCTACACACTATGCAGGAGTCATGGACATGGAGGACTTAAACAGGAGGTATGAGTAACCAGGAAGACTCTAAATCTGTTGTTCATGAGGTGCGAGGCAGTTTCACAAGAACCTAGTGCTCTACCAGCATCTCCCACAGCTATTTTAGTGTTCCTGCTTATATTACTTTTTATTTGTGTTTTAAACATTATTCTGTTGCTTCTGCAAATTTGCGTCAAGTAGTTTAGTTTAAAGCTCCATCCAGTCTAAAGGTAGATGTCCATGTGTTTGTGATTATAAAGCAGGTCTAGGTTCTATATTAATACTGTGAAAGTATCAAAGCCTCAGTCCACAGAGAAATGCACACAGCCTGTATTCAGAAACTGAGCCTTAAAACCAGCCGTCAGAACTTCTGGAACTTTGTGATGTCACAACAAAGCAGTCACTGCTCTCAGATATACCCCAAGACTCTGAGTGTTTTCCTGAAATCTGCTATATTTTTATTGGATCACTCAGAAAACAGTCAGCCAATCAGAAGAGAGGCTCTGAACCTGTTGTCACTAGAGCTCCAGAGAGAAGCCTGAGAGAGGAGACGTAAAACTACACGTAGGTGCTTTTTGGTTGGACAGGCTGGACTGCTGGATACTGTCCTCTGTGGCTCTGGAGAAGTTTTGTCAAATGTGAGGAAATAACCCTCATGATGTCATAGTGATGTCATCTCAGCTATTGATTGCTTTGTAGGAAAAGTGACTGAAAGGGACTGAAAGTGAGGATGGGGTCACCTGTCGGTGCTTTGCTCCACCACTTCAGATCAGATGGATTGTGCTGAACTGTTACAACTTCCTCCATCCAGTGGTTTTCTCTCTGATGGGGTCCCTGCAGAACAAATGATGGATGCTAAGTAACTAATGTTTGCATGCTAACAGGCTAAACTAGCATGGTGAACAGGTAAATATTATACCTGCTAAACATCAACGTGTTTGCGTTGTTAGCATGCTAATGTTAGCACGTGCAGCTTCACAGAGTTGATAGCATGTCTGCGAGTGCCCTAACTTTATGGAAGCACAATAATTAATCAGTGTTTGTCCACCAATCAGTGTGGACGAGGCTTTGGCACCACATTCTGCAGTAACTGAAGAATACATGGAATAATTGAAATAGGAAAAATCCAAATATTTTCACCATTTTAGAGACATTTCTAAAATGTTGGCCATGACCATGTAATCAGTCCCCATATGTACTAGTGTACGCCAGGAAAAAACATTGGCTAACATGCTAAAATCATGTTTAAATTTGTGTGAGAAACAAGACGTGATGCTGTGCAAATAGTATTTTTTTCATGATTTCCTTACTGTGATAGATCCGATTTTCATGTCTATCCCAGCAGACCAGCACTGAGTCCAGACATTCATCTCCTGAGGTCAGAGTGGGCTCTTCTGTAGTAATATCTTGCAGTTATTGCTTCTCATTGCAGTTTTACCTCACAGACAGGATACAGAAGAGTCCTTGCTCAAGGGCATTACAGCGGGTTTGCTCTTCAAGATCTGATGCCTCAGGAAATGAGCTCAGGTTGTCCTTGAGAAGGGAGGAAACTGCGGAAATTAAGGGAAAATGATTACGAATGCTTTGTTTTCACTCTGAGTCCTCTGCAGCGGAGAGCACAGTGGACTGTGGTGAAGAGAGTTTCACTAACTCTAAATGTGCTGTAAATCCTCAGTTGGAGACTCCTGATCTCTGAACTAAGCAGGTCTCACCTGATTGCTATGTGGATGGGAGATTTACCAGGTGCTGGGTACATGTTTTCAGTGGAGACACACTGTGTCTCTTGAGAGTCCCGTGTAAAAAGACCGTATCGGACAATATCAGCTACATCTATGTTTAAAATCCACCCATCCCTCCCTCTGTCTCCAGGATGTGCTACAGTTCCCATGGCGCCTACTCTCAAAGCAAACTGGGTCTGGTCCTCTTCACCTACTACCTGCAGGAGCAGCTGACAGCCGGTGGCTTTCCTGTGACCGTCAACGCTGTGGACCCCGGCATGGTGGACACGGCGCTGTATGACAACCTGTGGACCCTCGCACAGATGCTGAAGAAGCCGGTGGCCAAGACACTGTTCAGGGTACTGACGTTTGTTCTGCAGTCTCATTCATTTTCACCAGATTGATTTGCGAGTGTCGGAGTTTGATCATTGGTCGTTGCCCTTTCAGAATGATTTGGTGTGAACAGACTTTTTAGATCCTTTTAGCGGCTTTTCTTTTTTTTTCGGGTTGTCCGTCCTATTCACGTGGACGCGATATCTCAGTAAGACCTTGACGGAACTTCTTCTAATTTGGCACAAACATTCAGTTGGACTCAGGGATGACCGGATTACATTTTGGTGGTCAAAGGTCAAGGTCAGCGTGAGCTTGAACTCAAGACTTCACACACCAATTATGACGAAATCTCACACACATGGTTAATATTTTATATGATTCTGGATAAGCAGGGATTTAATTTGAAACAAGTCTGAGTCTCAGAGGCATACACCTGTGAGGTGGTGATTCTATTTTTTTTTTTTTTTTTTTTTTTTTTGAAAGTGATAGTGACTTTTTGGACAAACCGACCCAAAGTCGGGTTCTGCCTCTGCAGGCACACCCCTCTATGAGTTTTCAAAGCGATAACAGTCAGTTAGCACCATCAAAGGCTTCCAGAAGAACTGACTCAGCCTCCTTCTCTAAACTTTTAAAAACTGTCCTAAAGCTTGTTGTGAGATGTGTCTGAGGTGATTGTAAAGAGTTGAGTCCAGATTAGGTTTATTTAGAACGTGAGTCGACTTGAAATAGTTGGACATCTTTACAATTCAATAACCAAGAGCTCTGAAAGAAATGTGATCAATTTGGCAGGAAAGCAGGAAGAGTCATGTTTGGTCGCCTGATTTCTAAAAACATGTCTTGTAAAGTTGTAAAGTTTTTCTTTTTACTCTTTGGTAACATTTTTGAAACTTTCCCACAAGGAAGTGGAACTGGGAGCCCTGCGGAGACCTTTCACAGCATTAATTACACTAATGATCAAGTGTCATGAACTCACGGCTTTAAACAATCAATTTACAAACGAGTTCATCCACTGAAGAGTTTGCTGTATGTTTGTCCCTTCAGACTCCAGCAGAGGGAGCATCCACAGCCGTCTACACTGCAGCTGCCTCTGAGATGGAGGGGGTGGGGGGCTGTTACCTGTACAACGGCCAGAAGACGCAGTCCTCGGACCTCTCCTACGACTCTGAGCTCCAAGCCGAGCTGTGGAAGAAGAGCTGTGAGCTTGTGGGCCTTCAGGAGGCCTGATACACTTCCACTAACACGCCACTTCATAAGACTGCAGCATTGCTCTTCTACTTTGTTTGCACTTAGTGTTTATTTACTACCAACATCAGAATTGCATTCCTTCAAAATAAAGGTCCTAATAATCGTGACCTATCGTGCAAATCTCACCAGGCCAAACAAATGAAAACCCCCTCCGGCTGTGGGCTCGGATCCAACATGCTGATGTCTGATAGTCTGTCATCTCATCCCTCAACCGATCAGAGCACCGGGACAGGTCCTGGTGTCTTCCTTATTACAAAGCTGACTTCATGACAAAGTAGAGAGCTAATGTCTCAAAAGAATTTTAATCTGAATTTTAATCTGACCAGGCTATTTGGACCAGTCCCAGCCTGGTCAGATGCGAGAAAGAACTGATGAAGCCTCTTGGATGAGAGGTGAAACGTCTTCCCAGACAAATAACCAAGTCCAGTTGCTTTCGATTTAAAACTCTTTTGAGATACTATGACCTGGACAAGTGACCCCAGACCACCACATGTGCCCCTGTGTTCACAGTGCAAACTGGGAGCTGCTGTTCATTTACAGTGTTAGTGTTATCTCTCTGTTACCTGACACTAAATCAGACCTTGATAAGAGTTTCATGCCAAGCTTTTCTAACAGAGCAACTTTGTTATGTTATAGAATTATAGACCGTCTGAGCTTATCACCAAAATGCCTTAGCAGTGCCTGTTTCTTTATAATCTGGCACTGTCTCCATATATATTTCCATATTTGTGATCTAATGTGATTTGTTTGTTAAACTTCCTGAAAATATTTGGCTGATCTGCCTCTAGAACTAAAGAGTTTCAGACTAGATTTCCTATTTAAAATACCACAAAATTAATACATATACATTTTTTTAGCCTCAATGAAAACTTATTTTTTTAATTCATATTATGAATCAGTAATTACAGTGTGATACTGAGTAGCATATTAGAAATCAAAGAGTCCCCACATATTTATATTTTAACTTCTGATTTGATAAATATTATTATCAAAAATAATGTCATTATTAATATTATTATTACTAAAGTCAGTATTATTATAACCTTTCTTGATTGTAACATGTGCCATGTCTGGCAAAAGTCCATATCATTCTGCTCATCACAATTTCATGAAAAGAACAAAACCAACTAACCGTAAACCCAAATGTAGATTAATCCACCACTAAAAATAGTCCCCAACAAATGCACTACCAAATTGCTGGTTTGGGTTCTTTTCATGTGATTTGTTGACAATATGAAAGCTTTGGAATAATGCCTGTTGTTGTTATGTGTTCTTAAATTTTAAATATGTAAAGAAACGTTTTTCAAAGAGTTGATCATAACATCCAATAGATTTTGGGTGTGGAATATCCAGGCAGTGCTGTAAGTGTAATTTCCACTGTACTGTATATACGATGTGATTCATTTGATGCTTGAATTAGTCTAATTTAGTGAAATGATTTATGTTGTTTATAATTTGAATGTTCAGGAAGTGTAACTGTGAAACTACTGTGAACTGCCACACTGAGTTTTATTAGTCCTTATATTTGAATGTGTTGTGCCTCTTGTTTGCTGATTAGCACAACATGACGCTGAAACTGTGTCTGATATCAGACAAAGAGTAACTCATGGCTGCTAAGGAGCAGCACATGCTTTCATTCTGCAGTTAGAGATCAATCGAGATTGAAGCTGGATTTAACATGGAGGCAGAGGTGGAAGTGAACACCCCACATCTGTCTGATCTGCCAAACAGATCACAGGTGATGCTAGTAGATGTTGTCCAGGATCAAAGTGGGGTTTTACGTGAAGACATTGCAGTGATACCCCACAGTCTGATCTCCACCCTGTCCAATGTGCTGTAAACAGTTCAGTTAGAAACTGTATTCCAATCAAATGTCCAAAGCATTGATCATATTGCACATACATTTCCCACGTCACTGTGACTGGTGCCTTGTTCCTGTGGGTTCTTCTGTCATGTGAGGAAACATCCCACTGATGGCCAGAGCATGTTCATTGCTAATAAACAGCTAATAAACCACAAGTTTTTCACTGACTCCAGATCAGTAGTTTTATGTGTATTTTTTAAATGTTATTGTCCATTTTAATAAGAAACTGAATTATATTTCACTTAATAATTTTCACATTGAATTTTACAAATATCTCGTGGGCTCTTTCCTGTCATCAGCTACACAACTGTACCTCCTACCTACACACACACACACACACACACACCACGCTCAGTTAAACTGTCACCACCACAGATATTTATGCTACCTTCTGCTAAAGTAAAAAACAAACACTTTCTTGTCACTCCACACCCAATACCACATACTGACAAGGTGAAAACAGAAATTTTTCAAAAAGGAAATATTGAAATATCACATTGGCAAAATGATTCAGCTGCTGCACTTGAAATTCAGCTCAGGCACCTTTTGATCATCTTTGAGATGTTTCTGCACCTCGATTGGACCTCACCTGTGGTAAATTCAGCTGATTGGACTTGATTTGGAAAGATACACCTGTGGACATCAGGTCTCACAGTTGATGCTGCAGCTCAGAGCAGAAAGCGTGAGGAGGAAGGAGCAGAGCTCAGAGGCAGGACTGTGTCCAGGCTCTGAACAAGAACACTTCTGCTGCACTGAAGGTGCCCAAGAGCACAGTCATTCTCACATGGAAGACGGTGGAACATTCAGGAGCCAAACTGAACCCTCGTGGGAGAAGGGTCAGGGTGAGAGAGGTGGTCACTGTGGCTGAGCGTCAGAGCTCCTGTGTGGACATGGAGAAACGTCAGCAGCATGTGAATGTGAAAAAAGTAAAAGCTGTGGTGAAATGCTCTGTAGGGTTCACTGTGTGGGGATGTTCCAGTCAAGTCACAAATGTCACTCCCTCCATGATTTTACTACAGGTGTGGTTTCACATCTAACCCAGTCTATTACAGATATGTTTGCAGAATAAGGGATCAAAAGCACTTTCTCTTTAAGCACCTTACAAAGTGTTCATGTTAAGGTCATATATGAAAACGATTGGAAATTAGAACCATTTCATGCATTCATTGCTGTTAGCCATCAGAGGGAACCTGTTAGAGACTCATTCTGCAGGAGGGAAACCTCAGATTTCTCTCAGCCCAAACATGGTGCTTTTGCTCCTGTTAAGGCTGACTGAGCTGGGAGTCTGGGACACTGATGACTCTCCTCTCCCTGCAGAGAACCCAGGCTGTCAGATGCATAGATGCAGAGAGGAGAGTCATGGTTGATCCCTCCGCTGTGGTGACATCTGCTGAGACTGAAGACGGCATCGAACCTCTTTATCTGATTCGTTATCAGGAATCTTGAAAGTGTATACACATCCCGGGTCGATGAACTTTCTCTCATAGATCCATATTGAAAGACTATGAACTACAGGTTCATGTATGTGAACAACGCTCACCACGTACTTCAGTGTACTGTCGATGCAGGTGTTTGTCATGGTTTAAAGTCTTAAAGCTGCACCACACCAGGATATTTCAGATAAGTGTGCTTCCAACAACGATTTGTGTTTGTCCACTTCCTGTTTCAACATGGCACAAATCCAGCTTCATCTGTTTACTGTGGAAGAATTTGACTGAGCCAAAGAGCCGTGACCTCGACCCCGTCCAGCAACTGTGGGAGGAACTGGGACGTCAGCAGTGAGCCAAACCTGGACTGGACACTGCCTCATGTAGCTGGAAGAGCTGCTGTCCATATACTTTAGGCCATAGATAGTTTATGGTGGTGAAAACAAGCTTTTTCTCTTTCTTGGGCATGAAAGTTCATTTTTTGCCTTAAGGAACAGTAGTTTAACACAATAATCCTGACTCAAGGTTCGCTGACTAGTCTTTTCGGAGGCTTTCAACTGCATCTCACAGTTGACTAATGAGTAAAAGACCACAGGAAACCCCGCTTGAGCTACTACAAAGAACAAGTGGGAGTCCCAGAAACAGACGAAAAGACTTTTACACATGTGCAATGATGAAGGTTTTATTTAACGACAGGACACACATCAACTGTACAGACCATAAAAATGATGTTATGGTAAAATGGTGGTTGCTTCCCAGGAACATCGGTTGGGCAGCGCTGCTTGCCTGTGGGTCATCGTCAGGCCTGAATGAGGGAGAACCACTAAGGCTGAAAACAGTGGAAATCAGTCGAAGTTTCAACCGACAGTGAAAGGTTTTTAATACGCCTCCGCTCCTCATGCCTGCAGGAGGGTTCCATTTCTCGACTGAAATATTCACTGTTGTTCAAGCTCTTTAAAAGTCAGTGGTTACACAGAACAGATTCTAATGTGCAAACGAAAAGCTAAGAGCTGCTTTTGTTCAAAAGTGCAGATGTAACACAGACTGAAGGACAGGTGCCACTGAGGCAAAACCGAGGTACATAAAAATGACGAGAAACTGTAGAAAAGTAATCCGTTACACTGTACTGGTTCATTTACAATTTAAATACCAGATGCATTAGGACGTCCACATATGGAAGTCCGATGCTACCTTGAAAACATAAAGGAGATGAAAGGTTAAGAACGATGAAAATATGAATTCTCATGAGTACTGCAAAATAATGTTTCATAACTCTACGTCATACTTTCCACATTGGAAATGATCAGATACTGGGAATTCACTTTGTTTTGTTTGATATTCATGAGTCATGCTTGTGTTGTACTACTTCTCTACTACTACTCTTCACCACCTGGTTGAAATACCTGCAGGAAGTGGACTCACACTGAGGCCTGACCGACAGAATTCACTGTTGTCACCCGAAACTGAAAATGGACGTCACAGACCAACGCATACTGGATTTCTGAGCCAGAAATAACAAATATTAATGAATGAGGTTTTTTTTTAAGTTTTAAAAAATATATGAGCCATAAGTTTTCTTTAAACATAATACTTTTAATATGAGCCCCTTACATTTAAAAAGATTTGTTACCAACATATGTGGTGAGTAGAACATTTTATTGCTGTAAACAGTGTCTTGATTACTCAGACACCGGTTGCACCTCCAACATGACGCATGATTTTTCTCTACTGAATTTACTGTTACTTATCAGCTGATACAATATGAGCCAGTTTAACAATCATTTTAACTATCAATTTATCAACTGATCATTACCCCCTCAACCAAAGTCACCAGCAGGGTGTGTGAACAGATCAGCAGCTAAACGCCTGAGCGACGGAGAGAGGATGAGGAAAACTGGACTTTCTCAGCGATAGCTAAGCTCTTACCTAGAGTTCAGTTTTCAGGAAATTAATATCATAATAATAAAAAAAACAACACAGCATTCCAACACTGATTAGGACGCTGATTACCACGGCAACAGTCAAAGCTTCAAGCCCCAGCCCGGGCTACTACAGCGTTAAGAGACGGAGGCAGAGCCTTGAGTTCCTCACAAGGAAACACTGGGCGGATTTTAAAAAAGAGAAAAGTGATCCACTGTGAAGCTTCACCTCTGTGTCACTGACAAACCAGAGGCTTTTCTTACAAACACACATTTACGACATCATGGGAAATTAGGCTTGATAAAGTACTGGCAGGAATGTAACCACCCAGCCTTCGTCTCCGCTGGTTTAACACAGCTCGACGAGAGGAGCTTGTGCGGTGGGAGGCCCTGACATGAAGCGGCACGCTGTGTGTACTGTCTGATTCATCACCCTGAATCACAGTTTCCATGCTCTAACCTGCACTGCTTTGATCATATGAACCTATTTCTAAATTCCTGTCAAGTTAACCATTTGTAAACTTCAGTCCTGAGCAGGTCCCGGACCAGAGGAGTGTTCCGGTTTTCAGATTTAGCCCTTTACAGTACATCTGAGAACCTGGATGTACTAGATGCTAAAGCCCCAGGTGGGGCTTACATGTCACGCAGAAACCCACTGAGCTCATTCTAAAAAGTCCTTTCAGCCCAGATGTCGACAGGCATCAGATTTCCACAGCACGGCTTCAAATTCTGCTCCTGTAAAGTGTGAAGAGCAAAGTCACCAAAGACCAGAACTTGTCTCTGAAGCCACTGGCTCAGCCCCAGACCTGAACCTTGTGACTGACAAATCTGCCTGCAGTGATCCAGATGAGTCAGTCACCTGTGGACGGACAGAGAAGCAGCCTGACCCGCTCCGTATCACCATCAGTGGGTCTGGACTCCTGCCGCCTCCTCATTTCTGACCAGTTATCACTGTCACACGATGTGGATCCAAA
The DNA here is from genome assembly GCF_046630095.1 of Trachinotus anak. Lineage (NCBI taxonomy): Eukaryota > Metazoa > Chordata > Actinopteri > Carangiformes > Carangidae > Trachinotus > Trachinotus anak. The sequence goes on from NW_027273877.1 coordinate 14,275,117, forward strand.
ACTACAGCGAGCAGCTGTTTTGGGAAATGACGGAGTCTGATTTACAGATTTACGTTGTCAGTAGGAACCAGTGGGCTCGGAGCTGCGAGACACAGAGTGGGGGTGTTGGGTTGGTTTCTTAAAACTTTGTCATGGCATAAAAATGATTCAGAGAGCGAATATCAACACAAATTAATTCATAAAATAACAAAAGCCCACAAATACTGAAGCCCCGCTGCGGCCTCTCACTTGTTCTTTTGGCCCGGTCTTGCACCGTGTCCTGTCCCGTGTCAGCGTCGGTCTCAGCCAAAGAAATGTGTCTTAGGTCTGGACCTGAAGGAGCCTCTCGCAGACCCCTCCACCTCCTCTGTGTCGTGGAACGTTGTGCTGTGGACGATCTGTGACGTCCTCAAGCGGAGCCTCTGCAGCCTCGGCTTCATCCTGCTCAGAGAAGACTTCCTCCTGAGGGGCTTCTCCCTGGGTCGGCCTTCGCCATCCACAGAGTCACAGTCGGCGGGGCTCAGCAGCCTGAGGGGCTTCAGGTTAGACTGAAGAACCTTGGAGAACCTCCAGCGGCCTCCGTCCCCGCTGCCTGCATCCTCCGATTCCGATCGCTCGTATGCTCCAATGATGTCCCGTATGTCCACGCTCACACTGTCGGTGAGGTACTGGCAGGCCTTCCTCCCACTGTAGTCTCTGACCTCCACATCGGCGCTGTAGGCCCCCACCAGCAGCTTCACCACCTCCATGTGGTTGTGCATGGCAGCTATGTGCAGCGGGGTGTAGCCAGTGTTGGATCGGACATCGACGCTGATGGGAACGTTGTGCTGCTTGGCGAAGTTAATGATGAGTGCTATGAGCTCGGGCTTGCCGTGCTTGGCCGCCCAGTGCAGGCAGGTGAAGCCGGTGACGAAATCCTTCCTCAGAACGAGGCTGGGCTCTGCGCTGAGGAGACGCTGCAGGCTGCCCCACTCCGCGTCGGAAGCACACATCATCCACTCATGCTCCAGAGGGTCCAGAGTGACCAGGGTCCCGTCTTCATCCGGGCTGGAGGAGACCAGGGAGGCTGAGTCGCTGTCGCTCCTGGAGGACAGGTGAACTGACCTGCGCAGCACCATGCTGCGCCTCACCTGGGGGGACGTGTTCATCATAACCTCGAGGAAGTGTCTGCGGCTGCTTTTAGGGCTGCTGTTCCCGTCACTGCCGCACAGGCTGTGGGCATCGAGCTGTCCCTCATCGTCTGACTCCGGCTCCCTGGGGAGAACTCTTGGCTGGGATCCTTTCGAGTTTCTGCGCCTGGTCACCAGAGGAACCTGCGGAGCGTCCTGCAGGCCTGCGTCAGGCTCAGCCTGCGCGTCTGTGGGACAGAGCGCGGCAGCGGCAGCAGCGTCTACCTGTCCTGTAGGACCGGTTTGTGCAGGCCCAGGCAGGGTGAACACAGACGCCTCTGCGGGGAGGGGGGACGCCTGGATCACTGAGATGGCTGGTATGTCAGGGACCTTGCTCCCCGGCTCCTGCTCCCTGACGCTCCTCTCTCTGCGGAAGCTCTCTGTGTTGCCCATCTCCCCGGAGCTGCTGTCCACCTCCTGCCCTGCGCAAACACACTCAGGACTGGTAGCAGGACTGGTAGCGGGGGCGGGGGCGGGGGGGGGCGGAGCCCTCACCTGGCGGCCGCTTCCGTAACCTGAGCCCGGTGGTGTTTGTTGCTGTGCAGCCGCAGCTGCTCCGTGTGCACCTTTGTCTGCAGTGAGAACTTGTTCCGGCCCCGGCCCCCCCCCCGGCCCCGGCTCCGGCCCCGGCCCCGGCCCCGCTCCGCCGCTGTTGCGGGGGCTCCGCCGCTCCTTCCCGGGCCCGCGGAAGCTCCTCCTCAGGCAGACATACTTCTCTCCGTCCTCAGCTTTCACAAAAGCGATGTTGTCCACGTAGCTCTTGAAGCGCTCCCGCGCCGCCGCCCTCCCCCCCGGCTCCTCGGGGAACGCGGCCCTGAAGTGCTCCGTCAGGTCGGTGGTCCTCACTCTGCCCCCCCGCTGCCTCACAAAGGCCAGAAGCGCCTCCTGGGAAAAGTCCGCGGCCATTGAAACCCTGCAAACTTTCCGAGCAGCCAGCCTGGAGTCCCCCCCCCGGGCTGCACCGCGGATTATCCCCAGCGCAGGGCAGGGCCGTCACTCCGCTGACCGGGGACCAGCGTGTCTGTCCCCGGGCGTCCCGCCTCCCAGCAACCGGCCCGGAGCCACGAAGCCGGGGGGGGGGACGTCTCTGGAAGTAAACACGCCTCCCATACACACGTGTAATCTATTGTATGTAGGCTACATACACTTCATTTCTATATTATATGAGTATAAAAGAAGAAACACTTGGTCCCAGGCCACTTCCACATCTGGGCAGAGTCCAGCTGTTCTCTGGTCCAGATGTGGAGGAACCATCCAACAGCCATGCTGTATGAGAGTACATGTGGTCCCAACATGGGCCAGATTTACTGTTACATATGTAAATTATATATGAAACCTATTACAATGGGAACCATTTCATAAATGGACATATATGTCCAGCTCGTACAAACATATGTGTGTGTGTGTGTGTGTGTGTGTGTGTGTGTGTGTGTGTGTGTGTGTATATGCTGTAGACATATATTGTTACCCCAGAGCCTGTGGGTCCAAAAGTCTGAGACCACCCTCCCAAAACTGGAAGACATTAAAATTAATCAGAAAAACATAAACACATAGAATTTTCATTCTAGGCGCATGTGTCATCATCATTAACATAAAAAACATGAAACTTAATCATATAGATGCATATACAAGTTTCACTACACACTATGCTGTAAGCTCATATCTTCATATATCCAGAGGATGTGTGATAATAATATGTCCCTTCATTGGTGACATACATGCCCACAAACGCCAGCCTTGACCTGATGTTGCTGCAGGTTGCGCCTTGAAGAAATCAGCTTATGATGGATTTGGATTTGGGTAAGACTCTGGGTGAGGCTTCACGTCAGCTGCTCGTCTCTGCCTGAGAATGGGCAGGAGCTGTGTGTGCAGTGTGTTACAGGGAAAGACGGAGCAACGCATCTCACAGACATCATTGATCTTGTCAGGTCAGGTCCATCATCACAACCAGAACTTCTGAACCAGACCCGAGTGGTCTTAGAGGGAGGGGACAGGTTTTAAATGTATTCTGCATATATCATATATCACGTGTTACATTTTTTTATTTAAATATTGGATGATTAAACTGGTTTCATTGAAACATTATTTTGTTTTTATTCATATTCATTTTGCAGTCTCCATAAAATCAGACTTAAATAGTTATATTTACGACAAAATAAAACAATTTTAAAAGAGTCAGACAATGTGGTTAAAGATACTCAGTTGTATATTCTATAATCATAATAATATAAATACCTGGATGGTGCATCCATCATTTTGATCATCAGCTTCCTTAAAAACATTTCTGACACTTTGCAACATAAAGTGCTGTAATCGTTTATCAGCTATTGACAATATGATCTTTTCTTCAGATCTTTGCACATGTGCAGTTCTCCTGCAATGCACAACAATTTAGTTTTACTCCTTGCTTTGATGAGCAGTTTGATTATTTTGATATGATTTGCCATATTGTGATACCGAGATCAGAACCGCTGACAACACACACATAACATCACTGAATTTTTTTTCTGGTGCTTGGTTATTAATTTGATTAAAACCTGCCTGTATTTTATTTATTCATTTATTATACATTTTAGTTGCAAATTATACATTTGTGCAATTCATTAATTACTGGGTTAAATATAATGCAAAATAATGCACATGGGGATCAGAGCTCACACAGACAGCAAAAGTGCACACTCCGAGTATATTTCACATCAATGCACCAATTTAAAGTTTGCGTATAAGTACAAGAGCGACGTGGGCTGTCTACAGGTGAGGGGCTGGTATTTGTTAAGGGGGGGCCGTTTAAAGTCTGACATATTTACAATGCAGACAGCCTGTTATAGGGATGTGATACGTTCTGTAATATTTTGGCTCTTTAAATTGAAACAGTCACTATGTGGTTAAAATGTTGGATTCAGCCTCAGTAATAGATGAAGAGCGGAGCAGTTGGGGAAAGAAAGCTGAGTCAGCACTTTGAGTCACTGTTTCAGCTTCATAGTTTCAATCTAATGAGCTGCTGTGTTGAACCTGTCCAAACACTGAGGTCCCACCCACTGCCCTCAGGCACTGGAAGCTATAAAAATGTAGAACAACCATTGTCTTCATAACAAGTGTATCTCAAGCAGAGCATGTGGGGATGAAGGGGAGCATGATGACTTGGTTTTAGTGACAGTCCCTCTCTCAGTTGGGGGTTTAACAGGAATACAAATCTCAGACTATTTGATCTTATTGTCTGTTTTTGCAGAGACCAACAAATGAAAGTAACTGCAGCAGAGTCAGCTGGTAGCTGCATCTAAACGCCACAGAACAGGAAACACACTGTAACACAATAAGATGATAAGAGGAGCGGGAAGCAGCAGCCGCTGTCCTCAGCTGGGAAACAGGTTCAGAAGTGTGTTTGTTACGCAGCCCAGTGACACCAACACTGTGCAGACCTGCTCTCGTCTGAGCTGCTCCCCGTACAGACAGTGCTGGCATGGTATCCACCAGGGTTCTGGTGCCATCCACTGGTGCAAACGTTCCCTACAGGTGAAGTCCCCCTCCTAACTCAGGCCAGAGTCCCGTCTCTGCACGTTGACATGAACACCTTCCTATTTAGACACAGCGGTTTTGTCCAGATGTTGGAGATTCCTCTTCAGTACGGTGGAGGTGAACTGAATTTGCTCCATTTAGCTGCTTCAGTTTAAGAACTCACCCATCTACTGTTCTTCTATTGTTTACTCTCTGCTCCTCTTCGTGTCATGAAAGACTGAGGTGATGCTGAGCAAAGACGCGTTCATGCTACAACAATTACCTGATCTCTGATCTGTGGGGCACTGACAGACTGTAGAGAAGCTTCACTCTATCAATGAAGAGGTGAAATTGAAGTAATTATGTTGGTTCAGCTGCTTCTATTTTAGTTAAAATGCACAAAAAAATAAATAAAAATCACGCTCGTAACAAAAGATGTGGGTTTATAGACAGTTTTACTGAGTTCACTCACTCAAAGTTTTCAATAAAAATAAATCCCACAATCGTCACAATTCACAAAACACACGAGGTCAATGTGCTGTTTCTTTCAAAGACTTCAGAGCCGGGAGGATGTCGTCCAGACGACTGAGCCCTGAAACACACACAGACACACACACACCATCACACTGTGACAATGCTGACATTTCATTCTAATATGAGGCCACTGTTTGTGGACAGGAGGCTTTAAAAAGAAGTGGCCATTTGTGAAGCTGTGGGGGTCTAACAAAGGATGCTATGGAGGTGCATTGTGGGAATAGTAGGATCCAGCCCTTTGGTGCCAAAGGGGAGAGGAGATGAGGATTTCTCAGAGCTGCTTCTGTTGCTCTCTACTGCTGCTATTATCAACCAGTGACTGAGGACTTCCCTCTGTCCCTCACATGTCTGTCCTGTGTCCCAGCTCCAAGAGACATGAGTGGGGGAAGTGAAAAGACAAGCACACCGAGCTCAATCCCACTCTGCACCCCACCAGCTTGGTTATCATGACGTGTCTTATTTACCCAGAATCTGTAAAATGTCCACGACGAGGGCCTGGAAAGGCGGGAAGAACTCCTCATGCTGCTTCACTTTGACAATGACACTGAGAGACGAGTGCAGAGGGAGAAAACACAGTTTGGATTATTGTAGCGCTACAGCAGATCTGAACGCAGCTGACTGCTCTCTGCATCACAAACAATGTGTGTTGAGCTGTGCATGTGTGCACCTGTCCAGGTCGGCGTCTCCCAGCAGGTTATGGAGCCCAGCAGTGTGTCCAGCAGAAGAGACCAGTCTGGCCACCTGGTTCACCACCTGAGCAGGGGGGGCCCTGCTGTCTGACACCAAAGCACAAACACCAACTCGACATTTTTACGGCATGCTTCCAAGTAAAGGTCCTGCATTGTTTGGCTCAAAGTATTTGCCTCAAACTGAGGTGAGAAGTAACAAAGTACATTTACTTGAGTAGTGACCTTCAGTATATTTCCCAGTATCTGTGCTTTACTTTACAGACATTGCACTTCTCTGCATTTCTGACCAGATAGAGGAAAAAACAACCACAGCCAGCTCCTACTGTCAGTCATGTTGTGTTGCTGCTCGGTTTGAACCTGTCAACAGCTGCGTCAGATAAAGAAGAGGCAGAAGATTCTCCACCAGAGGCCGCAGCCTGATCTGAAGTCTGTTCGGAATTTCAGACATAAATAAAGATTCCTTTCACTTTCAGGTCTGGAGACAGTGCCGGTCTTCATCATATGAAGCCTCTGACTGATTCTGTTCTTCTAATGTTGGCTCATTATGCTGCTGTAGGACAAACCCCTGACCAACCAGTCTGTCTTCCTTTGTCCTGTTAGCAGTAAAAGGTCCTACAGGTTTGTCCCAATCATGCACCAGAGGGTGCACTGACAGTCTGATCCAACACTGCCTTTGTACAAACACAAGGTTTGAGAGTCATCAGCCCGTAGGAATTGTTTGCATTAACTTTCAAGGCTACATTACTGTGAGGGCTGAGAGTTCATTCCTGGAAAAAGCTCAAATTCACACGATTTGTTTTGGTGACAGTTGGTGACCTATGTACCATTAATGTTCCAGACACCTTTACACTATGGGAAAATGGGAAACTGGGGTGTAAGCACATCTAGCGACTGGCAGTGGATGACACAGTGTTAGGGGTTGTGCTGATGCAAACTCTGGCTCTCTGTACTGAGGAGGTTTCAGGTTTACGTAGCTCCACTTCCTGTCTCCACAAGGTGATGTGATTGGCTCCTTAGGTTTGTGACATATGAAGCTCTGTCATTGGCTCACTGCAGCTCCAAGGTGGAAATATTTAGTCACTGTGTTGACTGATTATTTCACTCATGAGTTCACTTGAGCTCCATGAAATTTCAATAAAAACTGGGTAAAACCTCTGAGCAGCTAGGTGGACCTAATTCTAACCAGTACTGTTGGTAAGATAATCCACATTATTACCTGATAGTTTGTTGATTATATTTGATATTCTGAATCTGCAGCTAAAACTTTATATCAGTGTAGAGGAATAAAAAAGGACAATAGCTCCCTCTGAAATGTGGAAGGAGAAAGTAGCAGATGTACTGAGTTACTCTGCACCACTGCTGCAGGTTACCTAGGTCCAAAACGTCTCGCAGGTTATTCATGGTGTTGGTCATCTCTCCCAGCCTTGTGTAGACCTCATTCATACGTGGGTAGACCCCGCTGAGGGAGGTCACGTCAAACAGCTTTTGGAAGTGAGACACCATGGATCCCAGAGTGTATCGAGTGGGGCTCCTCAGCACCTGGCACCAACAACACACCTTTAAATGAGCTGGTTTCAGGGGAGTCAACCCGGTTCAGGGTCTGGGAAGATGTTAGATATTCCTGGGAAACCTCCTGCAGCAACAGTGCTGGGAATTCTGCACCATTCCATTCATAAAGTACTTTTACCTTATCATCAGAGGTGCTGTCCAGCATGGTGTCCACCATCATCATCATGTCCTCCACCTTCACCACTGCTGCAGAGCCGTGGCCGCCAGCGGTCAGCTGCTCAGGCGCCAGTCTGGTTGTCAGTTTAGTTAAACCTCGCTGCAGCTCCTGAACACAACAAAACCATCAGTTCAGTCAGTGTTTCTTCAGATTCAACAAGTTAAATGTGAGGCTTTTTCAGACCTTTTTAATCACACGCTGTCGTTTCATGATCATACCTGCAATCGCATGAAATCAGGTGGGGATGAGAAGAGTGGACAGCGACAGTTTCAGCTTTCAAATGTCAGAGTTAGTTGCTTTTCTTTTATTTTACAGTAAAAGAAAAGCAGTAGAGTGTTGTGCTAAACAAGACATGTAACCCTCCTGTTATCCTCAAATCTACTACCATCGTTTATCCTTGGGGTCAGTTTGACCCCAGCTATTTAAACCTCCAGAAAAAGATTAGAATCAAAATTGTGAACCAACTTTATGTTGCAGGTACTTTATGTTTCTTTGCTGACTACAAAAATAGCCCTTTCAATAAAACTTAAGTGTGTCTGCTGGTGGCTGAGAGACAACAGGAGGTTCAGCACTTAGGGTCTCACTGTCATCAGAGGAGGACGCCTCATGATCATGGTCCCCCTCAACATTATCCTCTGTCTCGGACTCACGCTCCTCTTTGTCACTTTCACTGTCAGCGCTGACATGAAAGTTGTAGCAACACATTTTCTGGGTGGAGGATTAGTGAGAAAACAGAAAAACTCCTCTCATACTAGTCTTTCCCCATTTGCTGCTGTGGTGGTTCGTTACGCTGAAACCTGCACACAAACAGTGTCAGCACCTTCAGCAGGTGGAGCTGCCGCGCCCAGACCTCCAGCGTGGGGAGCAGACTATGAAACTCAGCCAGATCCGAGCCAACGGCGGGTTTCGGTCTGTGCAGTGGTAACGGAGCGCTGGGACTGGTCACAACAGCACCGATCTCCGTCAACAGCTGGAATACAGAGGAAGTTATGTTCAGGAAGTAGCTCTCAGAAAACAAACTGAGAATATCTGGCAGACAACATGCTTACATGGTGATAGTGGGCACAGACACCGGCTTCTCTGGCTTCTCCACCGATGTGCTCACTCATCTCAGTCGCGTTGTCTTCTTTAGGCAGTCTGCAAAAATGGTTGGTGCTGTTCATGAGCTGTGTCATTAGATTACTGAGTTCAGGAGTCTGTCCCAGGGCGACGAGGAGCCTGGCTCAGAAACCTCTGTGCTGATGACAGATGGCTTTGTGCTCTGTGAAGCTGTGACCTCACATCACAGATCATGGTCTGTGTGTGGAAGTGGAAATAAAAAGATTTGTTCCATTTGAAGGATTTTTAGATGCCTAAGAATAAACGGTAATTCTACAATAATAGAAACTATTGTTATTGAGACAAATAAAAATTCTAATTAGAAAAAATAACCTAATTTAATTTTGTGAAAGTCAGATTTTTTTATCGTCTTGCAACCCCAGATCTTCCCTTGAAGCCCGGCTGAGAGCCCCTGCTGCGGGGTACGGTAAAGTAATAACAGGTGGGCAGCTTCACAGGCTCGAAACCTGTGTAGACACAGTTTCACAGTCAGGTTTTTAGAGGAACATTGTTGACGTTTTCTAAACGGTGCTTACTCACTATCTGGCAGAGTTAGTTACCGGCTCTGGATCATTTCTTGGGCAGGCAGAGGAACTTCCTTAAGCCACCGTTAGTTGCCTGGCAACGAATTATATAAACGATGTTTGTGTTGAATCAGCAACACAAACGTCTTTCACACAAATAACCAGCAACACCACCACTGCTTTTCTAACAGGTTCAGTCATTCTTTGGATAATACTAGTTAACTACAGCACAGTTAGTTTTAGGCTTGTGCAATAACTGAAGAAGAACGTGAAGGATTTTTGGCCCCTCATCACACCTGGGGTAGCGCCACCACTACAGCAAACTCCAAAGGGAGTCAGTGCCGTTGTGATGTCAGTAGGAGTGTTCCTACCTTGTGTTACTGCGGGTGTTTAGTCCCTCCATATGACGCAGTTTGTGCTTGTAGAACTTCACTTCCTTGAGCGTCGGCCTGCACAGACAAATACAACCAGCATGAAGAGTGACGTGACAGCACGCGGGCTTGTTTCCAGCAGGACGAACATACGCACTTTGTTTCCAGCTCCTGCTTCAGCCGCTCCACTTCCCTCTGCAGCTCTTGTATCTGAGCTCTGCTTTCCTTCTGCTGCTCCTGATACGCCTTCAAAGACACACGCAGGTGTCACAAAGCTGCATCTCCGCTTCAGTGACAGACATTTTACACAACCCAGTCAGTTTTCAGTTACCTGGAGAATGGTTTTGAAAGAGGGAGTAACACTGGTGGGTGTCTTCTTCATTTGATCCGACACTCCTGACTCTCCTTTGACAGACCTGCAGAGAAAACGATGAAGCAGATGAAGCAAAGTTTTCTTTATGCTGCTTCCAGCAGGAACCAAAGGTCAGCATTCAAACATGTTCTTCCTGCAGTTTCCTAATGTTTCACATCTCCTCTCTCAGGCTTCTCTCTGGAGCTCTAGTAACAACAGGTCAGTCAGCCAATCAGAAGAGAGGATCTGAGCCTCTCTTCTGATTGGCTCACTGATCATCTTACACCATCTAAAGTGTGTTACCTGAGCTCATCCAGCAGCTGAGTCATTTCAGTCTCATAGAACACGATCACATCCAGCACCCTGCAGATAAAACACCAGGTAGCCGTCAACTCCCCACACTCAACTTTGTTTAGTGGTAGATTATGATTAGAATTGTTCTTGAGCCTCTAAAACCCTTTGAGCAGCAAAGCTGAGCCTTGAGGAGCTGTTCTTTGCTTCACTAATGATTGTAGTCTTTAGGAAGGACAGAGTGCTTCTCTAGTCTGACCCAGCAGCTGCTGAACGTTTCACAGAAGCATCAGTCATATTCTCACTGCTGCTCTGCTGCACAGTCGTGTTGGCTGACTCTCCTGCAGATGTGCTGGAAGGTCTGACTCTGGCGTGCAGACTGACGCTCTTCTTCTTTGATGGTGAAATAAAGTTTCCTCTGAAGCTGAGCTGCTTTCTCCTTCTCTCTCGACAGCTTCAGCTCCAGGACTTCGCACCGTTTCTAAAAAGAAACGAAAACATTTCATGTTAGAAGCTAACAGACAATATTCACTATTACAGGGTTCCCACATCATTTTCCAAGTGAATTAGCTCAGATTATTTCCTGTTCACAAACAGGAAACCGTAAACAAGCTAGCAAGCAACTGAGCCCAACATGCTAACCCATGCTAACAATCCTGAACATAACTTTGCCTGAAAATAAAAGGTTGAAATAATATTCCCGGACAACACAAGGACTTTTATTTTTTACTTTTTATCTCATTTTCCATGTGTTCTACATGCCTGGAAAACTGCTCAGCTGATTTCCAGGTTTTCCCTGACCTGTGGGAATCCTGTACTGGCTTTATTTCCAGTGTCCCTCTTTTTAAGGTGGATACTTAAAACAAATATAATAAATAATAATCATTGAGTCACAATAATATAATCTATCAGTCATGCAGACGTGTAATCTGAGCAACACATCTCTGAATAAAGTTGTTTGTTGTGTAAGCATCCCGACATACTTGTGCCTCCTCTTTGTCCTGCTGAAGCTGCTGTGTGTGGCTGCGATGCTGGACGGCCTTGCCGAGGCAGCGGTCCTCCAGGTCTTGGACTCTGGTCTTGACGCCATCCAGCAGCCCCTCCAGCTCCGTGGCCCGTTGAGATTGCTGAGCCGCTAAACTCATGTGGTCCTGGACCTCGTCCCTGATGACACACAGACAGAGATACACTGAGCTTTGTCGTGAGTGGAGCCACAGTCAGCTGGTTGAGTCTGTGATGATCGGCTGGCTGCAGTCCAGCCTCAGGTGTACACTTCATACCTGCACCGAGCTATAAGCAGCACCTCTGGGATACTCGTCCGATGCTGATGAGATTGGATAACAGGAAGACAGGTGGTCTCCACAACGCTGCGTATACATTATTAAACAGATGCGTGGATGCAAAACCCCCACAGACACGTAGTGTCCTCCCTGGAGCTGCCTCCTTGTGATGTGAGGTCCTAAATGGTGAGACTGTGAAGACCTTACTGTTCTTCTAATAGATGAGACTGTTCTGCTGTTAAACCTCAATGCAGTGCCACTGAAAAGATCTCGAAGTGATGTCAGGCCCTCCACGTTTGGCCAGCTGTATGACCGTTCAGTGCTGGAATTTACACATCATTCAAGTGTTTAAGGTGGATTGGTAAAGCCCTCTAGAAATAACAAAAAAAGCCACATTTCCGCCCTGTGGTTGTATATCTCACCAATGCTTGTGTTCCTGAGATACAAGTGTTGTCCAAGTTCAGGGGCAGCATCTTCAGAGGATGTGGGAGGGATGGATTTTAACAATACCACCACTATTATCAATACTACTTATCAATCCATTAACGATACTCTTATCGGTACTTTTTGTTGTTTTGTGAGAGAAACCACAAAAAAAAAACAATGAAGAACAGAATTTATGATTTAAAATGAGAGTTCTTGAGGAGCAAAACTCAACAGCACTGTTTTGAACAAATCACTATGACAGATGGATTTTGTAATGATGGAAAAATGTGGTAAAACTAATGTAACAAATGTGTCACTTCTCTTGTTCTGCTATTCACCAGAAATCTCAATCTACTTTTCTAACTAATGGACCGGTTGTTTGACTCACTTGAGCTGGTTATTGGACTTGATGAGCTCCTGGATGAGAGCCTGTCTCCTCTCAGAGTCTGTGAGCATCGTCCTCAGAGTGGCCCTGACCTCACCAGCTGACCTCTTGTCCAGCAGAACCAGATCTAAAGTCACACAAGAGTCATGCAGTTAAAGACTGTTCATATTATTATTGCCTATTAACAACAACAAGGCAACTGTAGCTGTGCAATAAGTAACTATTTTATAGTTATAGTCATATTTTATAACTATTTTAAATTCAAGAACAGGTGGTAATAATGACAATAATGAAAAAAAGTGCTATTAGGTTTGACTGCCTTTGTGCCAAGAGGTTAATCTTGTGCACAATGTAATAATTATACACAATCCAAGAACACAAGTTCCTGCGTTCACACGTTAAACTCACACATACTTCGACACTTAAAAGCTCACCTGACAGGTTCTTATTCTCAGCTGGATCTGCAAAATACACTGGCTTAAAGCCACGGTGCTGGAGGAGCTTATTCACATCTTCCCACTCCACCTGCTCCTGCTGGAGCACAAACAGCAACAATCAAAGACAGAAATGTGGGAACACAACTCAGACAAGCATGACAGTGAACCCCGCGCTACCTGGAACTGCCCGTAGGTCCACAGGTAAACATATGTTTTATTTCTCGGTTGTAAAAAGGGAGTAGTCCTGCTCTTCGTGTCCATTCTTTAAAGTCCTCCGCTCAGCACAAACCTGGCTGCTCACCGCTCTGTGTCATCGCAGGACTCGCAGCAGAGCGTCTCATCTATCAGACCCACGAGAGATCCGGTTTCTGCAGACCCCACAGCTGAGAGGAGCCGCCTCCACAGTGTCACACAACTCACTGAGAGAGGACCCACTGCTTCCTCTGTGCCCCCCCCCACACACATATACATACATACATACACTCACACACACATACACTCACACACACACTCACACACTCACACACACACACACACACACACTCACACACTCACACACACACACACACACACACACACACACACACACACACACACACACACCTAGCCCCCCCCCCCGGCCAAAATGTCCCCACTGCCCCTGAATGTCCTCACTCTGTTGGTGAAACGCCAGTCTTAGCCAGCAGGAGCTCACTCAGGGGTCCAGCCTCTCTGCTCAGTGGTACTCACATGCTCCATCGTTTCAGCCCGGCTGCAGGACACCAAGCGACTACACGAAGCTCCTGAACTCCATTTGAAAATCCGACCATTTAAACCTGCAAGTCGGTGGTCGGTGACAATATCCTACAAAACTTTACTGAACAAATTATTTTTCAACCGTGAACTTATTCTGGTAAATTCGGCAGAGAAGAAAACAACAAAGCGAAGCGCTGGTGTCTATGAAAACCACACTGAGCGGGGAGCTCATGAGCGTCTCGCTAATCGGGGCGGGGGCTGAACACGCAGCACCTGAAGTAAACGTTAGGTTTTTCAGACGGGATACTGACAGCGCTTCCTGATGCCTGCCCGTCCGCCGCTCCAATCAGAGCGCTCTGCGTCACCAACGCCCACCAATGGAAGGGCGGGGCTTTTCTTCTTCTTCTCGTCTCCAGGCGGCTGACGTGCTTCAGGTGTACTGCCGCCACCAGGTGTTCACACGCAACTGTGGCCGCAAGGAAGCTGAGGATTTCAAAGTAAAAGGCCAAGAGGTTTTCAAAGTAAGTGCAGTGACCTATTATACTTTTTCCTGTTCTTTTGTTTTATGTTTCCAGTTGGCATTTATATGTATTAGGGATTTAATTTCAAGATGTTTTTGAATTCAGGATTCTTTGGTACAATTGTCGACATTCTCTGACACAAATATTCACATTTTCTCAGGCAGGTGGCAGCAAGAGCTGTAATAACCATGGAGTTTATATATATGGGACATAGGGCTTTCAGCATTAATGGGTTAATTACAATGAGATTAAGGACCAAGCATAACAGTGTTATTTTTTTTAATCACGTTAATCACATGCAGCAGCAGAGAGCTGCTGGGGACACAGTAACTGCACAGCGGAGCATGCTCCCTGCAGAACATGGAGACCAGCTGCTGGTTCTACAGAAGAACCAGTGGTGGACTTTGAACTGGTCTTTATCCAGGTCCTGACTCTGAAACATGTGACCACGCCAAAACTCAAAAATGTTCTGGTGCAGAAACACTTGTGATTGTAGGAAGAACAATGTTCCCAGATCAGTTCACATTTCAAAAGTGAACCCACTCGTTCCAGCAGTTTGTCTCTGGCCTGATGAAACTCTGGCAGCTCTTGTTTCTCTTCACTTCATGTATTTTGATGTGAAGTTTGAATTGAAGTGATTTGAAGTTTTGCACTTTGCAGTTTCTGTTTGCAACAGTTTTTATTTTTGTATGAAGACATGTTCCCATTTATCTCAGGGCTGCCTTTCCTCTGAGTGGACTGAGGAAATAAATCTGACTGCAGGTTGACACTGAGTCGTAGTAAACTACATTTGATTCAGTGAGATTTTATTTTTCTTTCCTATTAAATTGTCCTCCACAGACAAATGTGAACAGTGACTGAAAACAGCGATCTGGAATCACATCTATGTGTGAATTGAATCCAATCCTGAGATTTTCTGAATCTCTGTGTTAGAGGAGAGTGGACAGAGTCATATGACTTCCTGTAACTGCAGAGGGGAGGAGCAGCTGAAAGTGAAAGTGTTCAGTGAGCTCAGACTCCATTTGAAGTGGACGGAGCAGAAGGAGGGAAACTGAAGGCTGAGGCAGGTGAGTGTTAACACAACATTATTATTATTTTACTGTCAAAGTCTCTGAGTCAGTTTGTCCCTGTGGACTGTGGAGGGAAGAAGAGTCACAGAGAACTTCTGTCCACACAGAGACACTGAGAGGAAAACCTGTGTGTGTGTGTGTGTGTGTGTGTGTGTGTGTGTCTCTCTTGAGCAGCTTGTTTGTCCTGACTCTTGTGTGTGTGAGCTCACAGTCAGTGTTACTGGTTTCCCTCTCAGACTGACTGAAGTCCTGAAGATGAGTGATTGTGTGGAGGAAGAGGAGGACAGAGCAGAGTCTCCAGGACCCAGCTGTCTGTCTGTGAAGAGTCACCGGTCCAGAGATGATCCTCCAGTCTTCAGTCCTGAACCTGGACCCTCAGACTCACAGTAAGAGACCTGCTAGAAACCTGTGAACCTCCAAACTGTCTCTGTAACAGTGTTTAGTGTGTTGAGCTCCTGCAGTGATGTCACTTCCTGTAACGGCTGCCGTAGTTTTTTAATATAAACTTTATTCATAAACAAATCAATATACAAACAAACAAGGCAGTTCAGCTTCTTCACAGGAAAAACTGAGGTTGAGCAGAAGCACATTAAATAAATAAAGTCAAACTTTAAGAGAAAAAAGAATAAATGTTCCAAGCTTTCAGCCTCATTTTCACAGAACACACAGTTCTTCACATCAAGATTAAACCTCAGTCTTCACAACTTGTTTGTTGGGCAAATCTCATTTAAGATTTTAATGTTCCCCTCTTTCACTTCAGGAGGGAGAGGAAGTGAAATATATCTTCTCCTCATCACCTTCACCTCCTCAATCTCAAACCCCCTCAGTATAGAATTTCTTTTAACTGGGCTGTGGTAGCGTTCCTATAACAGACTGTTTCTAATAACTTTGTACATTTACTGTCTCAAAAGTCAGTTCCTGCGCTGCAGAGCTGTGTCAGCCCAGGAGAGATCTTTAACCACTGATCTCAAAGAGACTGGTACGGCTTTAATCAATCTGTTAAAGGTTTGAACAGAACATTTGAGCTGGAATTTCTCACAGAACATCTCGTGCTGTGACACATTTCCACTGTCATCCAGAAAATGAGCTGCAGCCCAGATTCCTTCAGATTTCCACTCATCTAAATACACTGATTTTTCACAGTGTAGAACATATGTGTTGTTCCACACAGGTGTGTTATGTGGTGTCATATTATGTCTATATATTAATTTCCAGTAGAGGAGGACTTGCTGATGGAAAGTGGAGAGTTTGACTGGTAATGAGCTAAATTCAAAGTCACAGCGTAGTAGAAAGTGTGTTCCTCCCATGTTCTGGAAAATCACATCAGGGACAATGAACCAAAAAGATGAAAGACTGTAACCACTTCAGTTTCAAGACACCACTCAGAATATCAAGATCAATCACATTTGCTGCCCCCTCTTCACTCACAATTCTGTCTCTACAAACACCAGTATAAACTGATGTTTGACAGAATCAAATGCTTTGTAAAAATGTAGAAATAAAATAAACCCACTCTCTTGGATTATTTCACTACCATCAAGAAGGTCTAATACAGGCCTTGTGTTATTATGAACTGACCTTCCTTTCAAAAGTCCTGACTGTGCTTCACTAATTATGGACCAGATACCTGTCTTCAGTCTGGCAGCAACAGCTCCTGAGAGTATTTTATAGTCAGTGTTCAACAAAGTGATTGGTCTGAAATGATCTAAACTTCTTTTGTCTTTACCTGATTTAGGAATCAGGCTGATTGTTTCATGCTTGACATCAGTTCATTCTTCTCTATCCACTCTTTAAATAATACATTTCTTAGATCTTTTCCAAAAGAGCTGATAAAACTGAGCTGTGAGCCATCTGTCCCTGGAGATTTGTAGGAAGCCATCTTCAGGATCGCTGAGTCCAAATCCTCAGTTTTTAACTCTGTCTCACACAAATCCCTGAAGGAGTCCTCCATACGTGGGATACCATCCTGGATTTTATCAGAGAAGGCGACAGCTTCACCTAAAGAGTAAAGTGAGGAGCACAGATCGGAGGAAAACGTCAACACTTCTTTCACTAAGCTCTCTGGTTCTTTGCATTGGACTCCATTTATCAGTAGACTTGTATTTGAGTTTCTCTGTTGTCTACTTTTCTCTAAGTGACTAAAACACGAGGAGTTTTTCTCACCTGCCTCCAGACATTTGGCTCATGATCTTATAAAGGCACAAGACACAGACACTTTCAAGACACAGATCATCTGACTTGGTTTGTAACTCCATCAGTTTGTTTTTCTCCTGAAGGTTTAGATCTGTTTCCTACAACACTGAGATATTTCTTGGAGAAAATTACTTTCATTCTTTTTCCTCTTTAGTTCCAAGAAAACATTTGTGGTAAATTCTCTAATTATGAATTTAATAAATTCCAATTTGCAAATATACCTTCAATTGAATCATTTTTTTCAATCTCCCTTATTATTTGTCTAATTTTATCACAATATTCTTTCTTATTTAACAAACTGGCATCAAACTTCCAATATCCTTTCTCATTTCTCTCCTTGTGGGTTCTAAGATAAGATCCACAAAACAATGATCTGACAAGGTGCTTTGGAAATGTTGGATTGTGAAGTGTAGCTCAGAATATTATCACTCACCAACCAGTGACCATTTCTCTATTTTCTTCCTCCATGAGGCTTAAACCATGTGGAACTATTAACCCCCCAATTTAAACTTCTGTAAACACCAGTTAAATTATTATCTGTCATCAAACTTTGAACAATATCCTTACACTGCATTACTTACACTGGAGGGCACCTGTCAACCAGCTCATTTGGAGTCATGTTCCAGTCTCTTCTTACTAAAATATAATCACTGGGGGACGGTAACGGTAACGTTTTTCCTCCTCTATGCACAGAGTCCACCACATCCTCCATCTTTGACTCCGTCTCTGGGACGATTCACTGTTTTCTTTGCAGAGATGTTCAATTTTCCAGATCTTTCACTTTCTGTTTGCTTTCTTTCATCGCCTCCATCTCACATAAGTCGGCCAGCTGCTCATCCACTGGTTTTTCAAGATTTAATATCGCC
Source organism: Trachinotus anak (assembly GCF_046630095.1). Taxonomy (NCBI): domain Eukaryota; kingdom Metazoa; phylum Chordata; class Actinopteri; order Carangiformes; family Carangidae; genus Trachinotus; species Trachinotus anak. The sequence goes on from NW_027273877.1 coordinate 14,293,258, forward strand.
CTCAGTGTGGTTGTATTAGAGACCTCAGTACTCTCATCCTGGTCTGTTGACTTTGATTTCTTTTCTACTGGCTTGTTTCTTGGAGTTGACGGAGCTGACTCTTCTCCACGCTCCTTCTTACTCAGCAGAGTAACGTCCACTGCATAGTCGTGCTCCATGTCTCTCCTGCCGTCTTTTCTTTCCCCTTTAGATGAAGATTCTTGTTTTTGTGGTTCCAGTCTTAGTGTGGTGGGTTTAATTATCTTTTGTTTCCTCATTTCAGCACATTTGATTGGACAGTTAGTATTGAAGGATAAAGTTTTGGGACGAGCTTGAGGAGCTCTGAAAAAAGCACCTGCTCAACCCGCCATCTTGCCGCCCACCCTGACACCAGCTGCCTGACATATCAGTGTATTAACAGTGACTGCTGAGGAGCTGGTTTCTTGTGAAATGATCCCAACAAAGAAGAGTTTGACTTTTTTCTTGTGCATATTTTTGCTGCAGCTGATGAACATGACAGAGATGTAAAGATGTCAGTAATTAAAGGGCCGTGGTGGAGCAGAGAAGCAGCCACAGAAGAAGAGAGCAGTGTGTTGGTGAACCTGGATGAGCTGGGATCTAACAGAGTTGACCACACTTTGCAGGATCATTTTACAGCCTGAATGATGAGCTTCACATGTCAGAGCTTCACTCTCCACAGTTAGTTTGATCCAAACTACAGTGAGCAGCTGTTGGAGGAAATGACTGAGCCTCTTTAACATCAAACTAGGTATTTGTCAGCTGTTTATACAGATTTCAGGCTCTATGTAATATGGGCCGCTGACTGTAAAGTGGTTCATACTGAAATAACAACATTTCACCATGTTTAGTCAACTTCAATGTTAAATGTTAAATCTAAATTTGAATGCTAAATCTAAACATTAGTGAAACACGATATTTTGCTAATATGCTAATTCACACTGCTGGTCAGAGGAAGTACCAAAATAAAAGCTCAATCCAGCGTTATCCACGGTCAATCCAGACTCAAAGCTCTTACAACTTTGGTCCTAGGACTGTTTTCATATCACTTTACTGAGTTTTCATACTTTTTCAGGTGAGAACGTAACTGTTTAGATTTATAAGATGTGGTCGGTTCATCCAGATGATTCCTTTTTGACTATTTGCTCCGATGTTTTCGATGTGAGGACCCTCCTGCTGGACCGAATGAGACCAGCATGTCTCAGCAGCTTGCAGGCCGCCTTTACCACCAGCTCTGTTGTCTGTAGTGTAGGCAAGCAAATCTGTCTTAGCAGATTTAAAATTTTGAAATCTGTGAATTTCTACCACTGGTTTAGTTTTTCATTGAAATTATGTATCTGAATTTTTAAAAGTGAATTCAACTTGTGAAATTTTCAAGAACTAATTTCACTGTTGTTTTTCAATGTTCACAAATTCTGAATGAAAAATTCAATCTTCACAAAGACTCTGTCATCAGAGAATTGATCAGTGATCGATGTGATATGAATAAAAACATGTTTGTGTTTGCAGAGGTCAGAACCACAGACTGAGAGCAGAGTCTCCAGGATCCAGAGTCTCCAGGATGTTAGTGATGAAGACATGTCTTCACAGAGGGAGGAAGAGGAGTGGTGTCTCTGTGGAGGAGCAGCTGTCCTGCTGTGCTCTGTGTCAGGACGTCCTGAAGGATCCAGTCTCTACCAGCTGTGGACACTGGTTCTGCAGACAGTGCTTCACCTCATACTGGGGCCAGTCTGGGTCTTCAGGAGACCCCTCCTGTCCCCAGTGTGGACAAAGACCCAGAACCAGACCTGGACTGCAGACAGCCAGTCAGAGCAGCACTGTACAAGGTGAGACTGAACATGTGTCTGCTGATGTCTTCATTTCTGAAACCAGGACCTGTTGTTTTCTCCAGTGTCAGTTGTTCTATCACACAGCACTGACATTTCAGATGATTCTAAAAAGCACAACATTAAAAAGCTTTTCTTTGCTGCTCTTTAGTTTTTCTGTAGCTGATGAAAATAATCAGCAGATTCTCAGATTCTCTGTCTTCAGTCTGACATTGTCTCTTCTCTTTCAGCAGATAGTGGTCTGCAGGAGGTTTTAGATCAACATAAGATCAGTCTGAGGAGCAGATGTGAACGTGTGACTGAAGGAAGTGATGGAGCAGGAAGTGGAACCCTCCTCAACAGGATCTACACTGAGCTCTACATCACAGAGGGACAGAGTGAAGAGGTTAATACCCAACATGAGGTCAGGCAGCTGGAGACAGCTTCCAAGATGAAGACCCTCCATGACGCTCCAATCAAGTGCCACGACATCTTTAAAGCCTTACCTGACCAACAGAGACCCATCAGAGTGGTTCTGACCAACGGCGTCGCTGGAGTTGGAAAAACCTTCTCAGTGCAGAAGTTCAGTCTGGACTGGGCAGAGGGCTTGGAGAACCAAGATGTCAGTCTGCTGGTTCTGCTTTCGTTCAGGGAGCTGAACCTGATCAGAGAGCAGCAGTACAGTCTTCTCAGGCTGCTCCATGTTTTCCATCCAACATTACAGAAGGTCACAGCAGAGCAGCTGGCTGTCTGTAAAGTTCTGTTCATCTTGGACGGCCTGGATGAAAGCAGACTTTCACTGGATTTCACCAACAGCGAGGTTGTGTCTGATGTCACACAGACGTCATCAGTCAACCTGCTGCTCACAAACCTCATCCAGGGGAACCTGCTTCCCTCGGCTCTGGTCTGGATCACTTCCAGACCTGCAGCAGCCAATCAGATCCCTCCTACATGTGTTGACAGGGTAACAGAGGTACGAGGCTTCAATGACGCCCAGAAGGAGGAGTACTTCAGGAGGAGATCCAGTGATGAAGAGCTGTCCAGCAGAATCATCTCACACATCAAGAAGTCCAGGAGCCTCCACATCATGTGTCAAGTCCCAGTCTTCTGCTGGATCACTGCTACAGTTCTGGAGCACATGTTGACTACAGAGCAGAGAGGAGAGCTGCCCCAGACCCTGACTGACCTGTTCTCACACTTCCTGCTGGTTCAGACAAAGAGGAAGAAGCTCAAGTATGATGAGGGACATGAGACGAGTCCACAGGAGCTGATGGAGGCTGACAGGGAAGTTCTTCTGAAGCTGGGGAGGCTGGCGTTTGAACATCTGGAGAAAGGAAACATCATGTTCTACCAAGAAGACCTGGAGCAGTGTGGTCTGGATGTCACAGAGGCCTCGGTGTACTCAGGACTCTGCACTGAGATCTTCAAAAGAGAGAGTGTGATCTTCCAGAAAACTGTCTACTGCTTTGTTCATCTGAGCATTCAGGAGTTTCTGGCTGCAGTCTACATGTTCCACTGTTACACCAACAGGAACACAGAGGTCCTGAAGAACTTCCTGGGAGAACAACATGTTGATTTAACCCTGGGTGTCTTCCTGAGGACAGCCATGAAGAAATCCCTCAGAAGTAAAAATGGTCACCTGGACCTGTTTGTTCGCTTCCTTCATGGCCTCTCTCTGGAGTCCAACCAGAGACTCTTAGGAGGTCTGCTGGGTCAGACAGAGACCAGTCCAGAAACCATCCAGAGAGCCATCAACAACCTGAAGGAGATGAATAGTTATGATATCTCTCCTGACAGAAGCATCAACATCTTCCACTGTCTGATGGAGATGAAGGACCACTCAGTCCATCAGGAGATCCAAGAGCTCCTGAAGTCAAAGACCAGATCTGGGAAGACACTCTCTGAAATCCACTGCTCAGCTCTGGCCTACATGCTACAGATGTCAGAAGAGGTTCTGGATGAGTTGGACCTGGACAAGTACAACAAATCAGTGGAAGGACGACGGAGACTGATCCCAGCTGTGAGGAACTGCAGGAAGGCTCGGTGAGTCCAGACATGATCAATATAATTATCAATCAGTAGATTAGATCAGTAGTTGAGTCAAATTCAGATAAACACAGTTTTCATTTATTCTCATTATTCTTAGTTTTACTTTGAAACAGTCAAAGGTCAGTTGTGTTTTTTTCTGGAGGTGTTGTAAATGCTGTGAGCACCAAAATGTCGATGTTTCAGTTGGTTGTGATTGTTGCTGTTAAGTTCATAAAAACACTTGTTGTGTTTATTTGTAATAATTGTTGGATGCTTCATTGATTTGTTCATGTTCTGTGTTGTTTTGAGTCTTTTTGGTTTAATTTAAACCTGATCAAACTAATTAAAGCAGCTCCACTGATCTTACATCTCAGAGTGTGTTTCCAGGTGTTTCCAGGTGTTTCCAGGTGTTGGGGAGGACACCTGCATATGAGAAAACAGTAGTATTAAACCTTTAGTGTCTCCAGCTGTGCAGTCTGATAAATGTCCTCAGGTGATGTCACCTGAGTCAGTGTGGGCGGAGTCTGAAGAAGACACCAGACCTCTGGTGTCCACCTTAATCTAACAGCCGAGGGTTGGTGGTTGAGGTGCATTGTGGGTAATGTAGGCAGCAGGTTTTTCTGAGGAAGAAGAATGTGTGAATGAAAAAAGAAGATGTCTCTGGTTCAGCTTTGTTGAAACTGTCCATTGTGACAGTGTTACAGGAGAGCAGTGATGAATCTGTGGAGGTCTGTGTTCAGCACTCATGAGGTTTCTATGACAACAGTCATCAGTGTTTGACCCTTCAAATCACAGGAGACAGAAACAGTGGGCTCCAATGAAAGCTGCTTTAAAAGTGGAGCTGAACAGCAGCCACTGTGGTAACAACAAACACTGATGGGATAATGGTTCATGATCATGATCATTGAAGAGTGAACTTGTGTTTTTTCAAGTGTCATGGTGGAGCTTTAAAGTCTTTCCATAGATTGTGTTGAATGAGACAGAAAGTCCCAGGTGTTTTCTCTCTTGTTGCTGTAGAGGAGAGTCGTATCAGGAAATGTTCAGCTTCAGCCAAGAACACAGGTGTGAATCTATCAGAGCAGAATGGGAGGATTCAGTCTTCTTCTACACACCAGAGCTCAGTGTCATGTTTCTGTGAGGACCTTCTGTGAAAACCAGGCAGCAAACAGAGATTAGATTGAACTGTTGACTGAGTTGAGCTCAGGAGAAATGTTCTGGAGTAGGGATGCCACGGTGTGGAAATGTTCCCACCGGACATTAAGACATGTGTGGGCTCAGTATCTGTAGATTAGACCTCAGTGTTTCCCACACACTGATTTATCAGTGACAGGCCGCAACCACATCAACAATGACGCCACATATTGATTTTCTATTGGTTCACAGTTTCACTGTAGAGCTGCACACACACACACACACACACACACACACACTTCCAGGTTGTACCTGTAGAGTCCACTAAGTGTTGATCACTAGTGTTTTACTGAGGACAGTTTGTTCATGGATCAATGTGGGCGCTGCCACTGATTCACCACAATGAGCCAGATGTGTTTTATGCAGTGGTGTGTGTTGACTGTCTGATTTTATTCTAACACATTTTATATTTTCTCTCATCACAGACTTGTTAATTGTCGACTCTCAGAGACTCACTGTGAAGTCGTGTCCTCAGCTCTGAAGTCCAACCCCTCCCATCTGAGACACCTGGACCTGAGTGGAAACTACCTGGAGGATTCAGCAGCGAAGCAGCTGTGTGCTGGACTGGAGAGTCCAAACTGTAGACTGGAGACTCTGGGGTCAGTTCACTGACTGGAGCTGTTGTAGTTTTATATTCAGTTCAAATCTGTGAAGTTCCAGTTTTTCATTGGTTGGTTCATTTTCAGGATTTCTGTGTGAAAAAGAAGGAAGATGAGACCAGGAGCAGAGTGGTGATGGGGAGGGTCAGGAGAATCCCCAGGGGCCGTTTGGGGGCCGGGGCCGGACTGATTATTGTGTAGACTAATAATATTGTGTTATATAAAAGTGGTCTACCTCGCTGCTCCATCCTGCAGCCTGAACTGAGCCTCACAGCCTCTTGTCTCTCAAGTCTATATTTGCAGTAGGGGGGTAAATGAGCGGCCCCTCCTCAGGTGGTACAACCCCAGTGTGCCTTGAACTGTGATTGGTCAGCTGCTGACCAATAAGAGCTGTGAAGTGGGGCTGGTACAGAGTCATCAGAGACGTGTTGGTGTTATCAGGGAACGTGTGTGTTCACTGTTCACATTGGTTTGAAGCAGCAGCAGAAAGAGAAGGAGAAAGGTGGAGCAGAGAAGAATGAAGAAGAACAAATACTGGAGGAGGAAGCAGAGAAATGTTCCACAATCACAGAGAGATTCAACATCCAGTAAAGAGCCAGCAGCTGAAATGCTAAGCAGGGGCGTTGTAGCTAGCTGCTAGCTCAGCTCATAGTAAATGTGGCTAGTATAGCTAGCTGCTAGTTGTTGGGCAGCAGCCCTGTGCTTGTGTTAGCTGCTGTTTGTCTCTGTGTGTTATTAACAGCTGGGACTGGTGATCTCCAGGTAAAATGAAGGGTCCCACTCGGCCCCTGGATGAGAGCAGTCACAGTGTTTGTGATTCAGAGCAGCAGAGAATTGACAGAGTTTGATGTTAAAATCAGAAAGTTGATGAGAATCAAACTGCAACAGTCTCACAGATCTTCTGCTGCTGCTGCTGATCTGAACACCAGCAAAGCTGCAGCTCTCTGCAACCAACACATATTGCAGCTGCTGTTGTGTGTTGATGTCAGCACTGCAGCATCATGGGAAGCCACAGACCTTCAGACTGCAACACAAACCAGATCAAAGCAGGGCCAGTGGCTGAGGCGGGAAAGTGGAGACAAGAGGAAACTCAGCTGGGACATGGAGGCAGGAAGGATTAGATTGATGCTGGGAGCAATTTATGAGCAGCTCCCACCTCCCCAACATCATAGTGAATAAACAGGTGAGGAGCCAACATGTCCTCTATGTTCAGGTGGAGCTTCATGTGGCTCCTTCTATCAGGGGCTAAAACAAGCCTGTCTCCAGGCCCACACACCTGGAGACATCAGCAGGTGCTGAGGTGTCTCCCAGCAGCCACTGAGAGTCAGAGCTCAGAGGTGAACTCACTGGAGGCAGAAGGAGACAAGATGGATTTGATTTGTTGGTGAGGGTGAAGGACTCAGGAAGCAGCTTTGAACAGGCGTGATGCAGCTGAAGGCAGGGAGGGACTGGCCAATCAGAGGAGATCCAGGAAAACAGCTCCTAGTTCCTCAGGAGACAGCTGCCACTGATCTGAGAGCAGATGTCGTGTTGTGGTCAGAAACACAGCAGCTTGTGTATGTTGTGGAGCTGACAGTACCATGGGAGGACGCAGGAGAAACGGCCTCTGAGAGGAAACAGCTCAGATACACAGAGCTGGCAGCAGAGGCAGAGGAGCCTGCTCTGAAAGCTGAGCTCCAGGGGAGGTTGGCTGTAGGGGTTTTGTTGGCAGATCAGTCTGGTCCCTGTTACCTGAACTGAGCTGCTCTCACTTCTGTTCTCTTCAAGTCCACGTTGTGCTTCTCTGAACCTGTGCACTGTGAAATCAAAGCGCTCCAGGTGTCCTTCATGTCATATCTAATTTATTGTGTGTGAACACAACAAAAGCTCAGACTTGATCTTGAAGAATGGAGCTTCTTCTAATCACATGAATAACACAAGTGGTCATGTGACTGTGGTTCAGGAGCAGTTACCAGAGCAGACTGACACTGACACTCAGAGAAACTCTGTTCATCAACTATCAGACCTAAACCGTGGACGTTGTGCTGAGCTGAAGGGTTGTAGGACTGTGAGCACAGGTTTGATCTCTGCTCTGTGATCTTCATTAACCCCGTCCTCACTCAGTCTGCTCCTCACTGGGGGGTTGATGTGAAAATCAGATGAATTCTACTTCCTCATTCAGTGAAGATCAGCTGAATAAATCTGTGGTGTTTTCCAGCAGGAGGCTCTGAACGTTACCTGAAGGTGAACTGGTTGTTGCTGCAGGTCACAGAATCTGACAGCTCACAGAATGGGCTGTAACACCGGTGGTAGACTGAGGCCGAGCACTCGTCCTCCTCAAGTTCTCAACAGTGACACAAGTTCTTCTTTAAAGATGTGGACACAGAGAAATCTTTTCCCTCCTCCTGTAAATGTGACATTGTGCAGTTGTTTGGTGACTTTGGAACATTGAAGCTGCTCCACCATGTTTGTTCTGAACAGTGTGACTGAGTTCTCACTGTTTGTTCACGTCCTCAGTGTTTTGTTTCTGTGCTGATGTCTGTAGTGTCAGAGAGGGAACAGACTAAACAGACGTGAATCCTCTGATTCTCCTCTGATCACAGACTGAACTGAGGTCAGCAGCAGCTGATCAACCTGTGTTCACACCAACAGCTGTATGAATGTTGTGCTGACATTTGGATGATGTGTGTAGAAGGCTGACATGATGAAGATCCACAATAACAGAAGGACAAAGTCACTCTACTCATTTTAGACAAACATCATTGATCAGGACAAATCTGATTGATTATCAATCATTGATCTACATCTTTGATTCTTTATTCAGATTGATCAACTGCAGGTTGTCAGAGATCAGCTGTTCTTCTCTGGGCTCAGCTCTGAAGTCCAACCCCTCCCATCTGAGAGAACTGGACCTGAGTGGAAACCAGGACCTGCAGGATCCAGGAGTGAAGGGTCTGTGTGGTTTTCTGCAGAGTCCAGACTGTAGACTGGAGACTCTGAGGTCAGACTCCATGTTTTCTTTCTGTGCTGAGATGAATGTGATGTGAAAGTTGTGTTGACACTGAGCTGCAGACATGAGGCTGATATTATACTGATCCACACTGAGGATCTTCATGGTAAAGTCTGTTTTCTTCTTCTCTGCTTTTAGTCCAGTGACTGTTTCTCTTCAACTTTCACCTCATGACTTTTAAAACACCAACAGAAACACATTGAATCTGTCAGACAATAACTGATCTATAATCAATAGCTGATGGTCCCAACACTTTTATAAGGCTCTGTGATGTTTGTACTGACTCCAGTATTCAAAGCCAAGTTGTCATAGCAACAGGTTGTTTCATCACTTTAAATCCTGTAGGTTTGACTGTGTTAAATATTTGAGCTCAGTCACCAGGTGTCTGTGTCTCTGCCGTTCCATCAACTAGTGAATTTAATATATATTTCTATACATTTGTTCTCATGTCTCCAAACTTCAGCCTGACATGTTTGTTGTCTTTGAAAACTTGAGGATCTTTAGTAGAATCTGCACAACATGAGTTTGTATAGATGGAGCCACAGGTGGAGCTGGCAGAGTTGAAGAGGTGGAGTCACTACGTCTTTATTGAAGCAGCAGCATGTTGTCATGAATATTAATGAGAGCTGTTTTTACTTTGTCTGTTTGACTCTTTGTGGTTTCAAGCAGGAACTTTGTCTCCTAAACTCACATCTTTGATTCTTTATTCAGATTGAGGAGCTGCAGTTTGTCAGAGATCAGCTGTTCTTCTCTGGGCTCAGCTCTGAAGTCCAACCCCTCCCATCTGAGAGAACTGGACCTGAGCTGGAACCAGGACCTGCAGGATCCAGGAGTGAAGGGTCTGTGTGGTTTTCTGCAGAGTCCAGACTGTAGACTGGAGACTCTGAGGTCAGTTCACTGTTGTAGATCTTATATCCTGAATCCACAGCTAATGAAGCTTCACACACAAGTTGAATCCATTGACTGTGAATGAATGAATGACATTGTAAACAGTTGTTGTCTCATGTTTCCAGATGTTCTTCTCTCAGACTGAGAATGATTCTTCAGTTTCAGCTCATTTCACTCACTTGTCATGAATAATGTCTGTTCACTTCAGTTCAACCTTCACAGCTCACACACTCGTATTTCTCTCAGTCAGAGGACTCATGTTTTCTAAATCCACTGGAGAAAATGTCCAGTGTTAGTTGTTCAAGTCAATTCATTTTTATCACAACAACATACACAAGATCCTCACAACTAATATTTGTCCAAAGAAAGTGAAGAAACAATCTTCTTGTTTTCAGTAGATTTCAGTGAAGTGTCAGGACTAATGTCTGTTTGATCAAACTGTGTGTGTGTGTTTTCATCTGTAGCACAACACACACAACTGTTGTATTGACAATGTTGTGTTGTACTGACGTGATGAAGATCCACAATAACAGAAGGACAAAGTCACTCTACTCAGTTTAGACAAAGATCATTGATCAGGACAAATCTGATTGATTATCAATCATTGATCTACATCTTTGATTCTTTATTCAGACTGAGGGACTGCAGTTTGTCAGAGATCAGCTGTTCTTCTCTGGGCTCAGCTCTGAAGTCCAACCCCTCCCATCTGAGAGAACTGGACCTGAGTAGAAACCAGGACCTGCAGGATCCAGGAGTGAAGGGTCTGTGTGGTTTTCTGCAGAGTCCAGACTGTAGACTGGAGACTCTGAGGTCAGACTCCATGTTTTCTTTCTGTGCTGAGATGAATGTGATGTGAAAGTTGTGTTGACACTGAGCTGCAGACATGAGGCTGATATTATACTGATCCACACTGAGGATCTTCATGGTAAAGTCTGTTTTCTTCTTCTCTGCTTTTAGTCCAGTGACTGTTTCTCTTCAACTTTCACCTCATGACTTTTTAAAACACCAACAGAAACACATTGAATCTGTCAGACAATAACTGATCTATAATCAATAGCTGATGGTCCCGACACTTTTATAAGGCTCTGTGATGTTTGTACTGACTCAAGTATTCAAAGCCAAGTTGTCATAGCAACAGGTTGTTTCATCACTTTAAACCCTGTAGGTTTGACTGTGTTAAATATTTGAGCTCAGTCACCAGGTGTCTGTGTCTCTGCCGTTCCATCAACTAGTGAATTTAATATATATTTCTATACATTTGTTCTCATGTCTCCAAACTTCAGCCTGACATGTTTGTTGTCTTTGAAAACTTGAGGATCTTTAGTAGAATCTGCACAACATGAGTTTGTATAGATGGAGCCACAGGTGGAGCTGGCAGAGTTGAAGAGGTGGAGTCACTACGTCTTTATTGAAGCAGCAGCATGTTGTCATGAATATTAATGAGAGCTGTTTTTACTTTGTCTGTTTGACTCTTTGTGGTTTCAAGCAGGAACTTTGTCTCCGAAACTCACATCTTTGATTCTTTATTCAGATTGAGGAGCTGCAGTTTGTCAGAGATCAGCTGTTCTTCTCTGGGCTCAGCTCTGAAGTCCAACCCCTCCCATCTGAGAGAACTGGACCTGACTGGAAACCAGAACCTGCAGGATCCAGGAGTGAAGGGTCTGTGTGGTTTTCTGCAGAGTCCAGACTGTAGACTGGAGACTCTGAGGTCAGTTCACTGTTGTAGATCTTATATCTTGAATCCACAGCTAATGAAGCTTCATGTGTTGTACTGACATGATGAAGATCCACAATAACAGAAGGACAAAGTCACTCTACTCATTTTAGACAAAGATCATTGATCAGGATAAATCTGATTGATTATCACTCATTGATCTACATCTTTGATTCTTTATTCAGATTGAGTCAATGCAGGTTGTCAGAGATCAGCTGTTCTTCTCTGGTCTCAGCTCTGAAGTCCAACCCCTCCCATCTGAGAGAACTGGACCTGAGATTCAACAACCTGAAGGATTCAGACCTGAAGGATCTCCGTGGTCTCGTGCAGAGTCCAGACTGTAGACTGGAGACTCTGAGGTCAGTAGAGGGGCGGAGTCAGTCCATGCTGCTCTCAGCAGTATTGTACTAAACACAGTTAGTATCAGAGCAAAGATCCAGTGTTTCCTGTGAACCTCCAACCTCCTCAGTGGCTGCTTTCCTCAGTGAAGCTGTGAGAGGAGAACGGGGACAGGCTTCAGGATTGGACAGAAAGACAGAGAGAGAGACAACAGTCAGCCAATCAGAGCAGCCAGAAGCTTGTTGTGATCATGTGTGTGAGTTGATGTGAAGACGACTGTTGTTGTTGTGTTGATGTGAACAGGAAATAAAGCTGATTCCAGCTGACAGCCTCACAGATGGACAGAGACAGTGTCCTCATTCATCAAACTGTCCAATCTGATCTGAGACTGTTTGTTCTCTGGTTTCAACACTAAACAGCTGATCAGTTTCATCTGTGTCACAGCTCTGAGATCAGTGTGATGGAGCCTGACAGTCCCTGGCTCTTAGTGACAGCCTCCATGTTCAGTCAGGTGATGTTTCAGAAGCAGCTCACATGTTGATCAACACACAGAGACTCTGTGTTTAAAGTGACATCAGCTGACAGGTAACAGGAGTGAATCCATCACTGACCTGTTGCTGACTCAGCACTTTGTTTCCACTGTGGACTGAGTGAAATGTGCAGAGTGAACAGACTTGATGCTGAACGTCTCTGCAGGTCTGTGAGCTTCCAGCTCAGTGTGTTCACTCCAACACGTTAACATGAGAGCTGAGAGGAAGCAGCTGCTGCACATCTGGTCTGAACAGGACTGAAGTCCCTGCTGCATCACTGACTGATGAAGTGAGTCTCTGTAAACACTGATTCATCTCCTCTGCTTTCTTCTTCTCTACACAGATGTTGGTGAGAGTGGAGAGGAGAGCTTGATCCAGCAGTGACTGACAGAGGAATCAGAAGAAGTGGAGATGACTCTCAGTGCTGCAGTCTGAACTGATCTGAGAACAGCTCCACTGTCACACACAGAGTCCAGTCCACCATCATCCCTGTGTGTTCCTCTGGATCTGACAGAGCATCATCAGTGTCTCTGGACTTAAAGCTCATCAAGTTCAGCTCTGAACAGTTTCCTTGTTGAGCTTCACAAAGAGGGAATTTCACAGTAAAATGACTTGAACTCTGAAGATGAGTTTGACTCAGACGTTGAAGCCTCATGTTCTTCAGCTGAACTTTACCAGATATTATTGTACAGGAGGAACATGTTGTTTTTATCCTCCATCTCTTCATTCAAGTTGTGTTGAGGAGGAACAATCACACAGACCAACAACTCTTTCACTGTGTATATGGACATGTGAGTGTTGTTTTCAGACAGGCTTGAAAAATGTTCATCTCTCCATTATAATACTGAGTCAACAAGTGTCACTGATTCAATGGATCATTCATTAACTGGACTTTAAATCCTCCTTCATGGTCAATAATGTTTTTATATTGACTTCCTGTTTGATTCCTGTTTTTTAATCTGTCATTGTTTTGTCATTTTCCTCCTCTTTTATTCCATAAAGCTGCCAGTTTATTCCTAAATGACTGTGTGTGTTATTGTTGTGTTGTGTGTTTGTTGTGAAGCTCTTTGTAACACTGGTACTGTCGCTCCTCGTCAGTCCAGCTACGTCCTTTTTGTCTTCTCCCCTAATGTCTCCAGGATTTGTGTTTCCTGTTTTATTTTGAAACTCACCAGGTGGTCCCTTCACTTCCTGCCCTCCTGTGTGATTACCTGGCCCCGCCCTAATGTGTTTCACCTGTGTCTCATTGTCCCCCCTCCCCCAGAGTATTTAGTGTCAGTGTTCCCTTCCCTCTGATCCAGTTCCTCTTGTCCCCCTTGTGACAGTGGTCCAGCCTTTTGGTTCTTTTGTGTATATTTCTCAGTGATCAGTGTGCGACTACTTTCTGTCTTGACCTTTTGACCTTTAGCCTGTCAATCATGTGTCGTCGTCCTGTTGGACTGATTTCTGTGAAGTCGACCTTTTGCCTGAGTGAAGTGTGGCTGTGACGTCTCTCATATCTTGGACCTTGTTGAAGAAGAACTCTGAGTTTTCTTTCCAGCTGTTGATTCTCTCTGTGTTTTGTTGAATGACCTTTTCCAGATCCTCACCTTCTTTTCCAGACCGTCAGCTCTTTTATTTTTCCACCAGCAGCATCACAGTCCTGTCTCGTACTTCAGCAGGGGCTGCCTCAGATCTACCCTCCTTCAGAGCAGGAGTTGTAGTATAATATTATAAGTTAATTTCTCTATCTGCTAAATATACTATGTCTGCAATAATGATTACTATAATTACTATACTCATCACAAAAAAGACTGAAGTGTGAAGAATAATGTCACAATATGTGTAAACTGTGTATCACTGGTTATGTTAAACTCAAGTAAATATATTGTTTTTAAAAAACGCAGCAGGAAAAAGTCAGAACATAATGGTGTATTCCTGGACGAGAACATGGTTTAAAAAAAAGAGAATCAGAATATAATGGTGTCCACTGGGCATGGACTTCACGGAAAGAAAAAATAAGCCTCATGAATGTAGTTTATAAGATTTATGTCTAATGAGCTCTGTCCCAGTCTGGATAGATAATGAGGTTTTCATCCAGTCCAGGTCTTCTACTGAAAATGGTTTTGACTGTGAGAAAACAGACATGACCTGGGAGGGGTCAGGTTTGGTGGACACGACAGTTTCGGTGGAGACTGGTGAAATATGAGAGGAGGCGTGGGCAGATTTTGGATTATAAAAGAAGAGGTCACGTATCATGTATTCAGATCAACTTTTTGCTTTGTTGTGGACAATAAATCTCTGCTGCACTGAATTGTGCCTCCTGGTGATTTTTGAAGAATTTGAAGATATTTTTGAACAACTGATAAGATTCCAGACTCAGAATCTGGTCCATGATTGGGGCGTCTGTCCCACATCAGAGTCCTGAGCAGAGTCAGGTCTCGGTGTACGATCAGGACTTGTTGAACGAGCATCAGAATGTGAATCTGCAGCGTTGACTTCAGTCTCAGAACCAACAGACGTCACTGCCTAAAACTGAAAAGATACTCTGATCTGATCTGTTTTATGCTGCTCAGTTAGTTTGAGTTAGCTCGCTGAAAGTCAGTTCTGCTACATGTGAACAAAGCTCTTCTATTTTCTACTTCAATACAACATGAAGTTACTGTTTATGGTCAGGTGTTGACTTCAAATCTGTTATCAGGTGTGAAAATCAAAGCTTTGTCTTCAGCCACAGATGAATATGAACGGAGTGGCCGCCATCTTGACTGAGATGTGTCCCAGTCATGGATGTATTATATCCACAGACTGTATCTGACCAAGTAAGGTGGTGTTAAACCTGCAGTCGTTGATATCGTGGGTAGTTCAGGTGTGAAGAGTTCATTTATTTGTGATGTTCGAGGGAAACGTGTCAACATTCAGTCTGAAGCTTTAGAGCCTAAAGTCACATTGGAATCAACATTTAAAAAAATCATAACCAGGCAAAAATATTACGTTTAAATTGTCTTTTAGGCATTTTTAAGATATGGATGCTGCATGTGACAGAAAACTACAACTCATCAGATAAAGTTATTCCGTTCACTTTCTCTCATTGAGAAGCAGATTTATACGACATGTCTTCTTTAAAAAACCAACTAAAACTGTGCAGTGCTGCAGTGAAGCTTTATGTCCTGTCATTACTGAGCCCTCTGTCTATTTCCCACTGTTCTCCACAGCTATATGCTACAGTCAGGACTGGGTGGAGGTATTATAACAGGCCCAACCTCCACATGTCCTGTCCCCTCCAATCTCTGCTGTCAGGAGAAAACAGTCAGTTTCTGCCTTGGTTTCCGGAGCTCTCTCACCAGAGAAGAGCTCATTAACATCAGAGAAACAACTCCAGAGGATTTTTTCCACCTTTCTCGACTCACCTGTGGGATTATTGGACATTTTGGTCAGAGGTCACTGACCATTACTCTCGCAGTGAAACGCCGGAGGAGAGGAAAACGTGCCGGTGCGCCTGCGCGTCTCCGCCGGCGCAGACTCCGCACACCGCTCCCAGGTATCTTTCTCTCCAAGGTGCGTTCACTGCCCAACAAGCTGGATGAACTTCAGCTACTGGTGCAGAAGAACAGAGACTTTTCTTCATCTGCCGTCCTGTGCTTCACGGAGACGTGGCTGTGTGGATCGATCCGGACTCTGTGCTGGAGCTGGCCGGCTTCCAACTCTTCAGAGCGGATCGCGACACAGAGCTGTCCGGCAAAACCAAAGGTGGAGGAATCTGCTTTTATGCTAACAGTGGCTGGTGCAGAGACGTGACAGTGATCCTGCAGCACTGTTCTCCTGACCTGGAGACTTTCATCATAAACTGCAGGCCCTTCTACTCCCCCCGTGAGTTCACCTCATTCATCCTGGTCGGTGTTTACATCCCACCACAGGCCACAGCAGATACTGTGTGTGGAGCGGACCAACCCGGACTCCGTAGTTATTGTCCTTGGTGACTTTAACAAAGGGAACCTCAGCCACGAACTGCCCAAATACAGACAGTTTGTTAATTGCCCGACCAGAGAGGGGAACACTCTGGACCACTGTTACACCACAATCAGTGGTGCTTATCACGCCGTCCCCCGGGCTGCACTGGGCCACTCTGACCATGTCATGGTCCACCTGATTCCCACATACAGGCAGAAACTAAAACTGTGTAAACCTGTTGTTTACAAGAACCTCCAAGAACCTCCAACTGCATCAATCACCAAAACAAATTCCTTGTATGTGGAAACATACTTGGCAATAAAACTGATTCTGATTCTGATTCTGATTCTGATTAGCAGTGTCAAAAAAAAATCAATCAGGAAGGAGAAATGATTAAAGGCCCCATGGCATGAAAAATGTGATTGTGGTTATTTCATCGTGCTTTGGGAGGTCTCTGGGCCACGTATATACTGCCCCATGCATCAAACTGGTCATAAACGGAGAAACGCACACCACCCATTTGTAGGAACTGTCTCTGTAAGACGAGCGGATAGCACTTCCTCCTTTGTGTGACAAGGTAACTCCGCCCACCGCCACCTGTTGCCCCGCCTCCACTGTCCAGGTGCGAGTAAGTCACTGCACGATGAGATGTCAAAGAAACGGTGCTGCGCTATTCAGGGATGCAAGGAGGGCGATGTGTCCCTACACAGTCTGCCAAAAGCCACAGTCCTCAGAGACCAGTGGCTCCTTTTTATTTCTGGTCTTTTATAATTGTAGCCGTTAATTGAATCGCTGTTCACTGCAGCCTTTAACTGGATCACCGTTAATGCCTTCACAAACGTTAATTCAAGAAAATACAAATGTCACCGTCACACAGCTTCGTTCATCACTATGGTTTTTTAATGGTCTTCCGTTAACCATATACCTGGCGACCGTGAGGCAGGGCTGTGGATACACTGAAAAAAGTAGCGGCACTAAAACGTTGTATCTGGATATGACTGAATAAAAGGGGGGAAAAGTAGTGATACTAGCCCCCCCCCCCACCGCTACGTGAGTTACCGGCAGAGATGGACAGAGTACTCGACCCCAGTACTTGAGTAAGAGTACAAACACTACCGGTCAAAATTTACTCCGTTACAAGTAAAACTCGCTCAGTCGAAATGTTATTCGAGTAAGAGTAAAAAAGTACTTGCTTTTAAAGGTACTTTAAGTAAGAGTAAGAGTAAGAGTAAGAGTAAAATTCTTATTTTTCACATCAATGAATTACTATAATTTTTTCTAAATGAATTTAAGGACCTTTTAACTCTTGTTTCTGAGAATTAACTCTTTGAAACCACCTGCACTGATGTGCTTGCTTTTAGAACCACAGTGTCATATAAAGCCTGCAGAAACACCTATGAGAACAAATAAAATGAATGGGATCATAAGAGGACAGCAGATGTTGCAGATGCAGTGTTTATTAACAATCATTAAAACTAACCGGGGAACTGGAACCCCCTCAAAGACCAATGTTGTCCCCAGACCACTGGTTGAGAACCACTGCTTTACAAAAAACTACATCTCTGCTTTCAATAACTCAATGTTGAAGTCACTTGACTGTACAATATAGGACATGTACCAGTACAATATAGGAGCACAACAAACTCTGTCTCCCCATGTCTGTCTTGTCTGTCTCCGTGCCTGTCTCCTAATGTCTGTCTCCCCATGTCTGTCTTGTCTGTCTCCCCATGTCTGTCTTGTCTCCCCATGTCCCCATGTCTGTCTTCCTGTGTCTGTCCGTGTGTAGTATGGAAAGACGTTAACACCAGAGAGGAAAAACAATGACACTGTATGTACTGTCCATCATATTTGAACTACAAATGCTCTGCAATCTACCTTTACAACAATACTGCTTTCAGCAAGACAAACTCAATGAATGAAATAAAACCACAATGTCCCAGAGCTGATTGCTGCAGCTATTCTTCACCCAAAGTTCCACTCAAGTTTGTGTCCATTCAAGTTTCTGAAAGTCAAAGAAATGTTTTTTGTTTAGTTTTTTTTAACACTTGGGACTGTACTGTCAAATAGAGTGACCGCGGTCTTTAGTTGTGACAATGGTCACCCTGGTCCAACTATTCCAACTTGAAGGCCTTATTCAACTTAAGTAGTAGCTGGTTTTCCAAGTTTTGTGAATGAATTCTCCCCCGTCTTGGGCTGAAGAGCAATCCAGCTGCACTGAAGAGCCTTTCACACGCAGCAGAAGCGGGTAGTGCCGTGTTTAACTTGAGCGACAGTTTGGCTACAGCCGGGCAAGTTTTTAAACTGTCCATACGTCCATCTGTACATGCCAGGTATGTGTCAAGTTGCTTGGTGATACTGGTTTCCTTGCTGCCTGTGTGCTTCATACCGGAAAAGAAGACATCTTCGTCTGAGGTGCCTGAAGAGACATTCGGCTGCTGAAGAGGTTCATCATAGTCAGGAAGATGTTCCTTGATGTATCCGAGGCCTAAATGAAACAATCAATATTATTATCATCATCCATTATTATGCTTATTTTAGTCACTGCATCAACTGTTTTCAGGATCTTAATATCATTTGAATGAATTAGAAATCACTTGCTTTTAAGTAGGAATAAATAGGCTAGATCCTTCAGGTCTTCTTCTATGAAGTGGAAAATCAGAGCCCGACAAAAGGAGGAATGTGGAATTTCTCACCTAGTTGGAGGACATCATCAGTGGCCCAGGATGATTTGAACTTTGGGTGGAGAATAGCTGCAGGAATCAACTCTGGATCAGACATCACTTCCCCAAATCGTTTCTCCACTCCGCCAAGGAGGGCATCAACCAGCGGCTTGCAGTATTTCAGCGACAGCCTGATTTTCTGAAGCCTATAGGTAGAGGTGGGCAATATGGAAAAATATAATATCACAATTATTTTTCATGTTGGTTTTTATGGTTATTTTTAAGTACAAAACTACCCAAAAGGTAACAAAAACTAACAGAAAAAGGAGTAACAGATCTTTAGACCAAAATGCAGGTTTTAATTAATACTACATCTCTGTATCAACAATTCAAAAGGATTTTTTATGTGGCTCAACCTCAACAATATTTATCACCATATCGCCCACCTACCTGAAGATGAGGCTGGTGATTGTAGGGAGGAGCCATCCCAGATGAATGTCTTTCTCTCCCTGCAGTATGTCCAGTGCCCTCGCAGCATGAGCCATGGTGTTGGCATATTCACCCAAAAAGGTGATTTCAGCCAGACTGTACCTGTCAGACACAGACACACACACACACACAATAATAATAAGGGTTAAGGCATCGATGAAAATAGAGCCATATTTACCATTTAATTAATACATTAAACCATTACTTTTTTTCCTGAAAGGTTGTATATCTGCAGGTAATGAAACACACATTCACTACTTACATTGGAAGATTGAATGCAGCACAGACAGTTCTCACAGATCCCTCTCCTTGTTCTTTGATGATCCTAAGAATCCGCTCCACAGCCATGTAAAAGGAGTTCCATCTTGTAGCATTGGGTTGCACCAGCTGAAGTTTGCAATGCTTTTCCACCACCTCTGCAGCACTTACGGACCTTGATGTCTTGTTCCACAGGGCATGGAATTTGCCAAAGGTGGACCTTGACAGTGTCTTGTAGTGCGCCGTCTTGTCTGCCTCTTTGACATCCACTGAAGACACAAGATTTAACAGATGGCAAGCACACCTATGATGCTTTGGGAGCTCTTACTGGAGACCATCATCTTCAGCCAAAATGGCTTCAACATCAATGAACTCCACCTCCTCCTCCTCAGTCTCCTCATCAGTTTCATCATCTTCATTGGTGGTCTCCTCAGCATCAGTTGTCTCAGCAGCAGCATTGTTGTTTTCATCTTCTCCAACTCCAAACACACGGAACGCTTTGATAAAGTTTGATCCATTATCAGTAGTGGTTCTTACAATTTTCTCACGGATTTCATACTCTAGGTGTATGTCATTCAACGCACCTGCCAGGACACCAAATGTATGAGAGCCCTTTAACTGCCTGCATGCGAGAGCAACAGAATGTCTCTTAAAGCTACTTGGATCCAGCCAATGTGCTGTAATGCCAAGAAAACTCCCCCTCCTTGCAGACCAGCAGTCCGTTGTTGTGGCAATGTACGAAACCTTCTTCATTTCTTCCTTTATCTTCTCCTTCATCCGCACTGTGGCACTGCCAAGCTTGCGCCGGACAGTGGTTCGAGACATGACGGTACACTTTGGCTGTAGATCTGTGACTAGGCTCTGGAAAGCTGGCACCTCAACAAGAGAGAAGGGCTGTTGACCTTGGACTATGAAGTTGAGTACTGCATTGTCAACAGTCTTCTGTGAGATTTGCTTAGTTTCTTCAAGCCTCACCTGTTTGAGAAAATGGTAGGCAACTGCTTTAAAAAAATAAATATAATTTAACACATTTCACAAATTGACCGAGACAAATAGAAAATAACATGGTGAAAGTCTGGTTAACTCATGTCAACGTGTTTCTTTAAGTTGGATGTTGAGTTGTTAAAAGCAGAGAGGAAGTTCTGCTTCGGCAGACACAATAAACATTTAAAAATAAATGTCTGTTGTTTGTCTGTGTCCACGTTCTTCTTTGCTCGGTCAAACTCAAACATTGAGTTAAGATACGGCCAATGATTTTGTGAAAGTTCCTCCGAGTCCGGCTCATTATCAGACTCAGACGACTCAGTGGATTGTCTTTCTTCTCCTGATGCGGCCATTGTTGCGGTTCTGTGTTGACAAACGCAGTCGAGGGATGACGTATTTCCGCTTTTACGTAGATCCCAGTGGAGAGCGTGCACTGTGATAGGTTTCATTCTTTGACAAACACAGCTTGTGTCCAATAGTATTTTAGGAAATAAAATAAAAAAAAGAGCAGACCTGAAAGTAACGAGTACTTTTCAGCCTTCCTAGAAATTTACTCGAGTAAAAGTAAAAATATTTGTCTTGGAAATGTATTCAAGTAAGAGTAATAAATACCAAACAAATCTAATACTCAAGTAAAGTACAAATCCTCTGGATATGTACTTAAGTACAGTACTCAAGTAGATTTACTCCGTTACTGTCCACCACTGGTTACTGGCAGTTGTAGCGCATAACAATATTAACAGGGCTAGTCGCTACAGCATGCATTAATGTCGGCCGTCTTATTATTAGACATTAGCTGCAGCTAGCGGTTAAAGGCTGACGTTAATGACGCCCACTGCTTCAAAGCAGTTACAGTGAAGAGGCAGCTAGGTGTGTGTGTGTGTGAGAGAGAGAGAGAGAGAGAGAGAGAGAGAGAGAGAGAGAGAGAGACTACTACAGACCCCGACCCCCCGAGCAAAGCAGCAGGTGTGAGTGAGAGATTGTTTTTTTCACCACACAGCGCATTTGCGGTGTTTCTGTGTTGGCTGCTGTCTCTGTCTCCGGATCCGAGTCCGGTTCAAACATATATGGTCTTATGCCATCCATCGCAGGTGAATTTTTCTGAATGTGGCTTAGGTTTCAGTTACTTGCCTGTGATTGGCCCGACCACACGCCACTCAAAAACGGTCAGCCAATCAGCCAATCTCTCTTCTGATTGGCCAAATGACCTGTGCCTGCTGGAGCTCCAGAAAGAGGCAGGTAAATAACCCCGGAAAAGGGTGCACAGCATGGGGCCTTTAATGCCACACAGTCATACAAGTATCTGAAGAATTATGAACAAACATTTTAACCTTATGCCACTGAAATAAACTGATGCTACATATGCTACTGACTAGATGACACAAATGATCTCTAAATAAGTCAACAAAACATCACACGTTCTTCAGTTAAAATACAAACAAACACATAAACATGTAAAAAGAGACACAAAACATCACTATCAAAACTACTATGTAGATTATTCTTCATGAAACAACAGACTCATTATCCGTGGGCGAGGACAGACCTGTTGTCACAGAGTTACAGTGCATTCAGACCCTTCCACTTTTCCACATTGTGTTATTCTACAGGTGTGCTCCTTTCCACAGTAAGTCCACAATACATGACATCTCCCTGTTTTTAGTAACAATAGAAAGTTCACACAACTCCGTTTCTGCTCTACATTATATAAACTTAACCACTCAACAACTTAGTGGCTTCACTTTCTTTAACAGCCTCTGCCCTCAGTCTTGGTGTCTTATGGGAACTCTAACAGGCCTCCCACAGCTTGAAGTGTTTCCACAGTTCTCAGTGCTCAGTCTCATTTCTCACTGAGGACTCAGGTGTGACAGCAGGTAGTGGGGACCCTGCAGGTCAGAGTCTTTCTTGGTGGTCTCTTTGTCCTGGTCCTGTCTCTGCAGGCTGCTGTCCGTTCTCCATCAGCTGTGGTGAGTCAGGCACATTTTCAACAGCCTCAGTTTGTTGTGGGGAAATCAAGGCCTCCTTTGTTTTCAGTGTGTGTCTCCTGCTCAGCAAATTCACTGGAGTTAAAATTGTGGTGTTAAGCTGTTTTTAGAGTGAAGTGTTGAGGTACTGGTCCACTGGTGAGAAAACATAAGAGTGTTGGTGTAAAATCATGGAGTTCATGGTATTCAACACCCGGGCACTTGCACAGGTAACCCGTTCAGGAATTTGACAGACATATTCAGAGATATTCAGCTTCATTATGAGAAATGTTAGGAAGTTTACACAAGATTAATAATGTTGTTTCAAAACAGGTTGAGAACAGTTAATTTCATTGAGCTGTAAATGTTGTTACAGTTACTGGGCATTGACTAATTTTCTGATGCACAGTGCATAAGACTGCTGGACTCCTGTTTAGTAAAATCACACAGGCAAGAATCATTCAGTAAATTAAGAATGTATGCTCTAACATGGAAGCTGACATAACGGGATCATTCTGTGCTTTTCAGTGCGTTTGTTTAACAGGCTACAAACATACAGCAGTCAGCATAAGAAGTGTGAGGAGCAGTATTAAGTTCCAGATCTGTCAGGCAGAAAGAGAACGTCTGCACACCCACCAGCTTCAGTTGAAAAAGTATATTTTGGTCCACCACAGAACATTGAGTGTAGTAACTTGTTTGTTATTTAGGCTATTAAAAGACAGGTATTTATCATTTAAATAAGCATAGAATGGATATCTAAGAAATGTCCTGTTGTCCCTCTCTGTCTCTACAGGCTCATCTTGTAGATGGCAAAATGATAATTAAGGTGCAGAATCAAAACCGCAAGAAATACATCAAATTACAAGATGCTGATTTTGAAGAATTAATTTCTGAAGGTAAATGTTGCTAATGTTATATGAATGACCAGTAATTCAGACTGAGTGAAAGTCATTACATCTTATAATTCAAACAATTTACCATGTGACGTTGTCTTTAACCTCATCACTAAGTGAGAGAGAAGTTCTCCATCCCCGTGGGAGATGATTCCGGCACTGAGGTGGATGAAGCAGTGTTTGCAGAATTATGCACAATGGAAGGGATTTGCTTTGTTATCAAGGACAGTTGTGACAATGGTAAATTTTAACTTTATTAATTTTTTTTTTTTATATTGCATTAACAACAGAGTTCATTTCAGATGCTTCTGTTGCATGGAATTAATTATCTTGCTTAGTATTTTAAGATTGGTATATTAAGAGTTGAGATGGAAATGGATTCAAAGTGTTAATTGATCAATAGTTTTTAGTTTTTTTGGCTGATTGTAGCAGTTCTGTCTGGATTGTTATGTTCAGTCAGGGAGGATATGATTCACAAATATGCAGAAAATGAGGTGACTTGTTTATTATATCTTATGCTCTTAGATTCAGGCACATTTCAGTCATCAGCTCCGTCCACACCACTATCCTCACCCAGTGGGAGTTTCCTCTCTGTGTCCATTAGTAGCAGCGACAGTGAAAAATCAAGGCCATTGAAGCACCTGAGAGTGAATGATGAGGCCTTTCAGAGTTCTTCAGCCAGAGATGTGAATTTATCCTCTGATGTTTGATTTAAATCATATCTAAATTTTCACTCTCACCTTTCTGATTTAATTTATATCCTGTTCTGTTGTGGTTGTTTTTAAACTGCCATTCAACAATTTAGCAGTAAGGATAAAAACATGTCGAAAGCTTGTTGTTCACAAAAATCTGTCTTTTTCCTTTGCAGTTATTTGGCTTGATCATCCCGATGATCATGATGAAATGTGAAACTAGTTAGCTGCTCTAGGTTTAAATTAAAACTGCTAAATATACCTCTGGGACCAGGCCAGACGGTTCGACCTCGTTAGAAGTATACATTGTACCATTTCATTTCATTATTCAGTGTTGTTACAGTCTGTTTAGCTGATGAAGCAGATCCTGCAGACAAAACCAGGAGGAACAACAGTGCTTGTGTAACAGGGTCAATTATGCAGTACAGAGTTTATCATTATTGGTTGTAGTATTCATTGTACAATCACACAAAACTTGTAAACAATTCACCTGACATGTTAACTCTCCGGAGTAGAAAAAGTGGAACATTTAAGATCGAGCCCCAGTATCCCCACGGACACTTCCCTCTGTCCCCCCATATATATAATGTGTCTCCCGCCTTCACCTCGCCCCTTTTGTTATTGTACCCTGTGGGAGAGGTAAGCGGCATTGTGGTTGGGGAAGTTTCGCTATTTCTGTGTACTTAATATTGCATACTGAGTTGATATATTTGTGTTATGTGATTTGTGTAGGGGCTAACTCCAGGCTAATGGTTGACAGAGAGTTTCGTTTTGTCACCTTATGTGCTTCAGATGCTTCAGTGCTGTCCGAATAAACTGAGATCGCCTTCAAAGAAAGAATCTGGTGTCGCAGCGTGGTTAATCACACAACGCAGAACTTCACCGGTTACACTTGAACAATATGAAGAAACTGGGATGCTGTGTGACGGTAGAAGAAGGCAGGTGGTTAACATTCTTGCAGCACACATGGTTGAGACAGAAGGGTAAGTTCGCTTTAGGCATTTCACAGCTATTTAACCTCCTGTTGTTTTGTTTTCCTTTTTACATCATATGTAAGTTGTGCATTTTTCTTAATTACATACCTTAGTTAAAAATGTATTTTTGTCTGGTTTCAGGTCCCTTCACTTCCTGTCCTCCTGTGTGATTACCTGGCCCCGCCCTAATGTGTTTCACCTGTGTCTCAGTGTCCCCCCTCCCCCAGAGTATTTAGTGTCAGTGTTCCCTTCCCTCTGCTCCAGTTCCTCTTGTCCCCCTTGTGACAGTGGTCCAGCCTTTTGGTCCTTTGTGTATATTTCTCAGTGAGCCAGTGTGCGACTACTTTCTGTCTTGTTGCTTCTCTTTTCTCACACCCTGGGGTCCACTTCAGAAAGTGGGTTTAGTGAGTTTCTGAACCCTGAGATGAGGACAGTCTGGGTTTTCTGTTCCACACACTGAGATCCCTTTAATTCTCATTCACTTACTGTGGTTTTTAACTACCCTGCTCATCAGCTACCAATTCTAACTTACTCTGACAAGCTAACCTGCTCTCCGACAGGTTTTCTTCAACAAAGGCTGAGTTTCTGTCTGTCTCCTGTCACACTTTCAGAAGCTTCTGACACGGCATCATGTCCTCATCATAGCGTCTACAGTACAGAGCAGATCAGAGGCGTTCATTTTAAGAATTAATGTTGAGACCTCCAGGTATGTCGGTGAGGCGAGCAGTACTATAATCTTTGAGCTCCAAGAAAGGTCCCACAATTTCTCGATTTCAGAGAAATCTACGAACCTGTTTCATTAAAAATCATACAGGGAGATAAGTAAGGAAGGCTAAAACAGTGAGTCAACATAACAAGAGGGACGAGGAAACAGCCACAGAAGAATCTGAAGAAGTTGTCTGCGCAGGTGAAGCTAATGAGTATGTGGACATGGACGCCGTGCACGCCAGCATTACTATCCGTGCCTAAATAAAGGCAGGACACACGGACATGAAGAAGGAACAAAACAGTTTCTGTGAGACAATCAAACAGGACATGAAGGAAGAGCTTGGGAACTTTAAAGAAGAAATTAACCAGAAGCTGAGTGAGATCGTGGCAGAACTAAAAAACACAGAGGCCAGGATGAATGAAGCAGAGAAAACGAGTGGCCGAGGCTGAAGAGTGGAATGCTAATACGAAGGATGTGGTTCTCCAAACTTTGAAGGAACAACAGTGCATCCAGACCAAGTTAATAGACTTAGAAGCACATTCCCGCAGAAACAAACTCCACATCTTTGGAATCAGCAAGGAAGGAAGGAAGGGGACAGTACATGGGAGTTTCTGGAGAAGTTTATCAAGTCCAAGTTATCGCTCTTGGACACTGATCTAGAAATACAATGCTGTCATAGATCACTCAGATCAAAACCACCACCACAAACCGCCCTGAGATCCATGATCACTTGGTTCTTCATCTACAGAACCAAGGAACTGGTGTTGAACACCACATGGAGAAAAAAAGAGGTACTCCTCAATGGAAAAATAATTTATTTTGACCATGATAATCCAGTAGAAATTATGAAGAACAGAAAGGAATATGCACCACTGCAGAAGATGTTATAAGAAAAGGGACTCGGCGCTAACAAAACTCTGTATTACAATGGGTGACATATCAACGATTTTACACCTGCCCAGATGGATGAGTGATACAAACTTTGGTTCTTTAAAGGCATCACAACGTACTGTCTTGTCTCTGGTAAAGGGAGATTAGTTAGCTTCCAAGAACTTAAAGATAAATATTACTTAGAAAAACAAGGTCTCTTCAGATACCTCAAGATGAGAGCCCACTTTAATAGTATTATAAAACAGAAGAATGTGACGCAGACCTAATTAACATTTAAGCACAACAGAAAGCTGATCGCTTGAATCTGTTCATGTTTATAGTCACACAATGGAATTTCCACACTTTATATTGAAGCTAAATGGGAGAAAGAAGCTAAAATAACCATCTCAGAGGCGGGCTGGATGAACATTTGTAAAACCCAAACCCAAACACTTCGAGTTCAGGTCATTGGAGGGAATTTACATGGAAAAATATGATTAGATTTTTCATCACCTTGAAAATAAAACAACTTCATACAGATACAGATATCTGACGGATACAGACACCCTACTGGTTAGATATAATAGAGAAGATTAACACAATTATGGGTTTTGAGATTAACCCTGTAATGCCTGATCCCAGAAATAATGGACAGAAAATTCAGATTTTTTGAATCTGGAACCTTTATTTGGCCCTTTCACAAAATTTGAAAAAAAAAATTACAAAAAATTATTTGCATATAGGTTTTTCCAAATTTTATACACGATTTTACTACATACTAAAATGCAAAAATTATGTAATTATAACTTGCTTCAACAGATTAAGTGTTCATGATAGAATATTACTAAACATTTCAAAGAAAATGTCACTGGCAAATCGTAAAAATCGCAATTTTCTTTACCTTGATCCAGTGAGTTGGGAACTATCTGAAGGTGGCCAACTTGGATTGTCCCATGTACTGTGTCTGAATTGTTGTAGTGATAAAGGTATCCACCAGGGGTTGGAAGACAAGTATCAGATTGGATACAAGAGGGTTTTGAGTGAAGTTTTTACCATAAGGTGATGCAATAGGTCTCAGAAATGCTTGTATCAAATTTGATGCATTTGGCATTATAGGGATAAACATGGTTTCTCTACAGTATATCTGGGGAATATCTTACCCTCAATTAATTAAAAGTATTTAATTAAAATGATGTTGACAGCCAGCAAAAAAGCAACGACAAGAAGGTGGCTAGCTAAAGAGCCCCCAACAAAAGGAGAATGGATTTGAACTGTAAATGAAATATATAACATGGAAAAGCTAACTTTCTCCCTGAATTTGTGTATGGACAAATTTACCAATTACTGGAGGAAATCGACATCTTATTGTGATACAGAGATGCCCCAACACAACAAGATGTAACTAATGAAAATGTATGTATATACACTGCTCAAAACAATTAAGGGAACACTTTACAGTCTAACACCAAGTCAATTAAACTTCAGGGATATCAATCCGTCCAGTCAGGAAGCAGAAGTGATTGTGAATCAACTTCACCCGCTGTGGTCCAATAAAAGTAACAGGTGCATTGGAGAGGTAACAGCAAGACAACCCCCCAAAAGACAAATGGTATCGCAGGTGGTGGCCACAGACAATTGCTCTCTCTTCATCTTTCCTGGCTGATTCTTCTCTAGTTTTACATGTTGCAAATGTCCTTGTTGGTACTGGTAGCATGAGGTGGTACCTGCAGCCCATTCAGGTTGTACATTTAGTGCAGTTCCTCCGGGAAGGTACATCCGTGTGTGCCGTCACAAGAAGGTTTGCTGTGTCTCCCAGCAGTCTCAAGAGCATATAGTGCATGTGTCGATACCAGGAGACGGGCCAATACATGAGCAGCAGGACTGGTATCTGCTCATTTGTGCAACGAGGAACTACAAAATGACCTCCAGCTGGCTACTAGTGGTACGTTTCTGGCCAAACTGTCAGAAAAACAGACTCCATGAGGGCCAGACACCCTCTAGTGGGACTTGTGCTCACAGCCCATCACCATGCAGTTTGATTGGTATTTGCTAGAGAACACCACATTGGAAGCTCTGCATGTGGCACCCCATTCCCTTCACAGATGAGAGCAGGTTCACACTGAGATCATGTGACCGACGTGAAAGAATCTGGAGACACAGTGGTGAATGTTATGCAACATCATCCAGCATGACCGGTTTGGTGGTGGGTCAGTGATGGTCTGGGGAGGCATATCTTACTGGTGTGCACAGACCTCCTCATGCTAGGCAACAGTACCCTGACTGCTGTTTGGTACCAGGTACATTGACAGACTTTACACTGGTGCAGTGGGCCCTTGGTTCCAGAGTGGCCAGAGTGTGTAGGGAGTTCCTGGATGTCAAAGACACTGATGCTATTGACTGGCCCGCACATTCCCCAGACGTGAATCCTCTTTGTGACCTGCTGAGTCTTCTGCCACTGGAGTCCGTCCACTTCAAGCTTCATCATGAGCTGTGTGCAGAGATGCTCCTCTTGTAAGTGGCTGTCTGAACCTCTGTCATCACTGAGCTGCTTCACCACAGAGCTGCTGCTCACTGGATGGTTCCTGTTCCTGCAGGAGATCAGCAGCTGCTCAGCTCTCTTCAACTTTATTGATATAACATACATAAAATATGTCCTACAAACACTTTGGCCAAAGTGATTCACACAGGATTAAATCAACACAAAAGACATCTAAAAGAAAGGTAGTGGAAGAGCTTAGTGATCTGCATGGAACATAAAACCAAAGAAAATCTCATGTCACAACTTTACAGTTGTTTCTGAAAGGTACAGAGAATCACAACAGTCTAAACAGGTAGTGATAAAAGTGTGAGTGAGGATTCTGAGTGACTTTGGAAATAGTTCTTATTTGTTCCTCTAAAGATCTGAGGCTAAAGTGATCCCAAATATGTGATTAGTGTTTTCATTTGTTTGCTGAGACCAAACACAAAGTGTAGATTTTCTCTTGCTGCTTTTAAAAGGTTTTTACGCATCCATGTGATAATGTTAGAGAGACAGGTGATGAGAGAGAGCAGCAACGGAGTCATTTGGGGAAACAGAGATGTACAATTGTGTATCATCAGCGTACGGATGGCACCCAATATGGTGATGGTTAAATAAATAAATCAGACTAAAACACGGTCAGAGACCGGCTCATTTCTCATTTACCACTTTGATTACAACGCTCTCTGTGCTGTGGGTTGCTGAATAACCAAATTGGAACTTTTCTGAAATGTTATTGGTTAAACGTGAGTGGTTGATTAAAAACAATTTTCTCTCAAAGAAATGTGTCTGGAATGATTTAACTGGCAGTCCAGATTGATCATTGTATATTGTTGTAAGGCAGATTGCTTGACATCATAGCTGGCAGACGGACAGAGAGCAGTAATGAATGAGTGGATGTTCTTCAGCTGAATTCTCTTCACCCAGCAACTGACGCACGCACGCACGCACGCGCGCGCGCACACACACACACACACACACACACCCTCATCCTCACCCTCACCCTCTGCAGTGTCCAGTGTTGTCAGCTTCTCCAGATTCATTCATCTTCACTCCATCCCTCCGTCACATGGACCGGCTGTGGGTGGGTGTTGGTGGTGGGTGTTGGCGAGGTGGTGTTCCACCGTCACTCTGTCAACTTCCTGTCTGCAGGATTAGTCGTCACGATGAAGAACAAAGGGAAAGACAAAGACCTTCAGTCATCTACACATGACTTCTCAGCCTCTATGTGCCCTTTGATGTGCATACCACGCTCCTCCTTACAGTGTGTGTGTGTGTGTGTGTGTGTGTGTGTGTGTGTGTGTGTGTGTGTATACATCAGTTTGCTATGTCGTTTTCTGTGTTTGAATGTTGTATTTGTGAGCTGTGTGTTTGTGTGTGTGCAGTCAGAGTGGCTCCAGGCCCTCATGCGTCAGAGGGCCTTTCTCTTTTTGTGGCCCCTGAGCAAACATATTAAGAACTACCTTATCACTGCTTATACAGCCAGGGCCACACACAAAACACACACACGTTAAATACGAGCCTAAACACACACCACATTCACAAAAAGATAGATTTGACTCCAAACACACAAAGCTCGCCGCCAAACTCCCCAAATGTCACAGGTCCACCAGGAGGCGGGAAGAGGCGGGGCTAGAGGGCCTTCCAGGCCACTCATTGGTGGATATAGAGCTGTCAGTCACACATTCCGGGTAAAACTGTGGTTTATAAAGGCAAGATCGGTCCAGGGCGTCAGGAAAGAAACGCATCCCACACCGTCCTGACAAGCCTTCTTGAAGAGGCGCATCCATGAACCATGACCAGAGAGACTCACCGTGACACACACATGACAACACAGACATTCAAGTGTAGAGGGGCTGAGAGGACGAGGAGCTGAAGGAGACGAAGACCAGCGTCTGGTTGAAAAACAGAAGAGCTCAACAGACCAACTTCAAAACTCTAAGTCTAAACCATCTGCTAAAGATCTGAACCATCAGCTGAGAGTCTGTAGACCAGGAGAATCCAGACTCGGACTTTCAGCAGAACCTGAATTCATTGCTGCGTTAAAAACCTCCTGTTGTCTCCAGCGCTCAGTCACAGCAGCAATGATTAACAGAGCAGCAGCACCGTCAGTGATGAAGGTTGCCGTGATGATGCTGATGATCCTCGGGATGGGAGTGGAGATGGCGCCTGCTGAGAGAGGTAAGACAGGTACTCCCAGTGACCACTCCCAGTGGTCTCAGCTCACTGACAGCAGCTGGTTCCAGCTGAGAGGCAGACTGCTGGAAATCTGATGTCAGCGACATCATGAGAGGAGTAAACAGCTTTGTTCACAGAACAGGCCACTTCTCTAAAATAACCACTTGTGTTTGTCCAACACTGTGGTGGAAACCAGGCCAGAGGTTCCTGGACTGGAGGGGGGACACTGAGCATGTTAAACCCCCTGACTGAAGTAAGGACATCTGGAATACGTAGCCATAAAAACAGGAAGTGAGAGCTCCTGAAATCTAATAATATAAATGTCCTGCTTACTTTTATTTTGATGCCTCGTCTTTACTCACCTGTCAGACTGTGTAGTGATGTCACCACGTTCTCACACCTGCAGCAGACAGATGCTGGGGCCAGAACAAAGAGTTAACATCATTTCTCCGTCTCTGTATGAAAGGTCCAGATCATCTCAGTCTCAGTGCTGCAGCTGCACCACAGAGGTCCTCAGCACTGAATCTGAGCCAGTATCTGCAACAGCTGCTTCTGAGTCCCAGAGCAGCTGGAGAGGACGGGACAGCAAAAACCACTACAGGGGCCATCACTGCTGGGAGGCCGAGGACCAGCCCCGAGACCGGCGGTCCAGATAAACGAGCCCAGATGATGAAGATGATCTCAGCCCTGAAGGAGCTGCACAGGACGTTTAACAGCACGCTGAGCTCACGGCTCACCATCCTGCCACGAGGTACTGACGCTGTGAGGGGCAAGTCCACTTGCTGGACGGATCATGGATGGTGGTGCAGGTGAACTTAGAGAGGAGTTCACGTAAAATCAAGGAAAGGAGGAGGAAATCAAAATTCATCAGTATAAAGTCAAATTCAAGTTAGCTTGACAGTTATCACAACATTGTTTGGATCGTAGTAAAACTGACTGCACTCAGGGTGATCACTCGTCCTGTATGGCACAGGATCCACCCATATATGGAGATAAATACTAATTTCTAATAATGTGTCCTGAGAGCAGCCTCACTGTGTCTCTGAGGCGTCGTCCAGCGACATGTTGTAGTTTTAAACTCATCTCTTTAAAACAGAGACTTTCAGAAAAGCTGCTGGACCCGTTTCAGTCTAAAACTCCAGGGCTGTGTTGTAGTCTGGACGGACACAAACAGAGACCTTTGGAAACGATGATGTAGATGCCCACGGTGGCTCCTGATTGGCTCTTATCAACCTGGACTACCAGTGGTGAAACACCATGGACAATGAATTAAAGTGTTAATGACTGTGTTGTCTTTGCTAATCAACTGCAGAGGAGACAATCTGCTTCCTGTTTACACTGGCTCACACATGCCCAGTGTAGATAAATGGTCATGTGATGTGTGTTTTCAGGTGTGTTAGTGAGGACGGAGATGGTTTTATTTTCCAGCTGCTTCCAGCTGTTCACTGAGGGGAGTTTCACAGAGACAAAATGTCACATCTACAGTTTTATTAACCACTCACCTGTACTCACCTGTTCTCACCTGCTCTCACCTGTCTCACCTGTACTCATCTGTTCTCACCTGTCTCACCTGTACTCACCTGTTCTCACCTGTTCTCACCTGTTCTCACCTGAACTCACCTGTTCTCACCTGTTCTCACCTGTACTCATCTGTTCTTTTTTCATCTTTTTCTTTCATTACAGCAAGCGGCAGAAATTCAGGAAGAAAAAACAAAGCGGTAAGTTCACGTAAAATATTTGCAGATATTTTGACTTGATAACTTGTTTTAATTTGTTCTAACTGATGAAGAGTTGAACAGAAAATGTTAAAAATCCATTTATCTGCTGAGTGTTTGGATCCTCACGTCAGTTTTGAAAACTAAGTTCAGAAGAATCTTCACTGTGGCTCGAGTGAAGCTTGATCATATGGACGTGGTGTAAGAAGGGGTTAAAAACTGCCTTCCAGTCCACACTCAGGGATATGATGTGTGATACACTGAGACGTGTCGTCACCAGCAGAAACACTCAGCAGTGTTTGTGTTGTTGAAGCTTTACAAAGACACACACACTTCGTCTTGGTTTCATTAATCACCTCCTCCTCTCTCTGTTGCTGCTGTGGTGAAGCTCTCTCCTGCTGAGGGAGGGGTCAGGTCCACCACCGCACCCCCAGCAGCGGCCAACAGCACCATGTCCAGAGCCAGCGCAGACGCCAACGTGCCCAGCCTGACCGGTCGGAACTTCAGGAAGTCCCTCCCACCGCAGACCAAGAAGACCAACAAAAGAGGTGAAAGTCAGGAATAAGTGTGTTCTGTTAAGGTTGAACTGAATCATTACAGAAGCTCATGAAGCTGCAGAGAACTGCAGGAAGTCATGGATCAACAGAGCTGTGACTGCTGGATACTGGTCAGAAACCTGGGCTTGTTTTTTTTCCTCCTTTGATGAGGAGGAACTCTGGCGTCACAGAGGGAGATTCCTCCAGTGTGGTGGAGTTAAACCGTGGAGCTGACCTCTGTGTTTTCAGAGGAGCCAAGAGTGGTGTCATTCACACTGAGTCTGCAGCATCGTCAGCAAGATCATCAGTTGGGAGGAAGTTAACTGTTGTCTGATGGAGTCACTTCCTGACACTCAGATAGTTTGGGTCAGGTGACACTGATGTCAGGTACTTCAACCATGGTCTGGTTCTGTGGAGACTCTATGAAATGTTCAGTTTTGATGTCATAAGTCAGAACCAGGTGGGGGTGTGGCTAAACCTGGTCCATTCAGCAGCCACAGCTGGAGGCTCCAGAGACCACCCAGAATGCACCTGGGTCACAGGTGTGTTTGATGTGGGTCACTTAGCGTGCTCACTGGGTGGTGTGTTAAATCAGTGACTGAAGGTTGATGTATCCCGTCAAAGGAAGTAAGATTTTAACAGTACTGCTACTTTTATCCATACTGCTTATTGATCCAAAACGGAACTCTTATTGATCCGGTACTTTAACAGTACTCTTATTGATCAGGTACTTTAACAGTACTCTTATTGGTACTTTGTGTTAATTTGTAAGAGGAAAAGACCAAACTAAAAACCGAATTAACATTTCTTTCTTCATCTTGCTCTGAGTTAAAATTCTCTGTATCAAACTTCGCCATCGTTGTTCTGAACAGATCAATGTTATAAACTGATTTTGTGATGATGTGTTCAAACTAGAACCTTCACACAGGTAATGACACTTCTTCTTCACTGTCTTCAACAGTGTGTTTCTGGAAGTACTGCTCACAGAACTGATCCCTCCAAGACCTGATCCCTCCCAGAACTGATCCCTCGAAGACCCGATCCCTCCAAGACCCGATCCCTCCAAGACCTGATCCCTCCAAGACCTGATCCCTCCAAGACCCGATCCCTCCAAGACCCGATCCCTCCAAGACCAGATCTCTCCAAGACCAGATCATGCCCAGCCACCACTGGTCTCCCTTCTTACTTTTCTACCTTTTATTCATCCTCACTCATCTATCAGCATCATCCATCCTTCCATCATCCCTTTATCATCCCTTCATCATCCCTTCATCATCCCTCCATCTTGTATCCGTTCATGGCACAGTTCAAAATAAAAACTGGAGGAAAGTTGAGGTGAGTTTGTCAAAGACGAGGCCAGAGGTCAAAGGTCAGTCTGTCTAGTGCATGTGCCACTTCATCCCTCCATCCCTCCATCCCCTCCTCTGCTCTGTCTCTCCTCTGACCTCTGAGTGCTAGGAGACTGTTACCGTGGCATCACAAAGCCTCGTGCCCCCCCCCCCCCCCCCCCCCCCACGCCGGCGCCAGCCTCAGTCAGACCTTTTCATTCACTCATTAATTTACAAGACTGACCAATCATAGAAGACGATGTGTGCCTGTGTGCAGCACATGAACGCCTGTTAACCCTTCCCTCTCCCTCTGAGACAGACACACGTCATTTGGTTTGTGTGTGCAAACTTCAAAATAAAGTTCATCTCTATCACAGCAGAAAAAGCCACTGTGACAATAAAGATTGACATTTTATTTTTCTACAGTCACACTCTCTTCAGTTGGTCATTGGTGAACTGCTGAGGTCACTGCTGAGCTGCTCTCACAGCACAGACCTCGTTCACTTTCATTTCACTTCCACAGCAGAGCACTGGGAACCACCGACGGAGGCCCTGAAGGTCAAACACACTGTAGAAAACATTCACTAAAGAAAAGTCATGATCAACTTATGAAATATTTATGATTAAATCACTTATTCTCCACCTGTTTCCAAATTGTACCATTTTGCAAATGATTTGTCGGCTCACTTGCAATACCCTCACAGCCCTCCAGTTGTGCTGATGGTCTTTTATGGAATATGTTTTGCACGTCAGGGGCCACCATAGCGATCGTTGATCAGCTCATGAATTCAGCAGCTGGTAGAAACATCTGTGATTTAACATCTGTTTGAACGTCACTCTCCACTGGTCGCTGCTCTGTCCACGTGTTGGAGAAACCTTAAAACCAGCTCCGCTCAGCTCCAGCACCTGGAGGATGAGAGAAGGATGAAGTCTGGGTAATTAATTTATCTCCCAAACTGCAGATATATTGTGTTTTTTATGGTATTTGAAGTGTGACTTTACTCAGTGTTATTAGTCCCAACACGGTACGAGCAGCGGGACATTCTTCCTCTGGATGTTTCCATGGCAACAGGGCTGTGTGTGTTTGCCGTCTGGGTGTGTAAACTCTGGGTCATTACATTCAGAGGGTTTCAGCAGAGGTCACTTATCACTGTTGCCCCGGTGATGAGAGTGTGTGTCTGCACATGCTCGAGTGTTTACGAGTGTGTGTGTGTGTGTGTGTGTGTGTGTGTGTGTGTGTGTGTGTGTGTTAAATGTACGATCACTTCAGCTTCTTTGAGCAAAAACTCATGACAGTAAAAAAACCTTTTACATTAAATTTAGTACAAAGATTTCAAAATAAAAGCACAGTGTAATAATATTAGATTTATTATCTGCGTGGAGCCTCGTGTATTAAGATTTGATTATAACACGTTAATAAACTGGTACGTTTACAGTGTGTTGGGTCAGAACAGCCAATCAGACCTGTTGTTGCTGATACGTGTGACTCCATTTAATTTGTTGGTGGCACAGTGCATGTCTTTAAACAGAGCTGTCAGTCTCTTAAAATGATAACAAATGTAGACTGTTCATAATAATCATTACTTCATTATTTAAAGGAATAGTTTAAACCTTTGGGAAACACCAGGGTCCCTGCTGGTCCTGCTGCAGTCCCTTTATTGTTTCATTATAGTGAAGGACTCTGGTTGTTCCTTCATTTTAACTCCACTCTGCTCCTGCTCCACATCAGAGGTGTGCTTCACTTCATTTCAAACATCGTCAGCACTGATGTTTAGCTACGTGATGGCACCACTGTCCACTTGTCTCCTCTCAGTCTGCAGCTTCTCATCGTCTGTTTGCACAGGGAGAGGGAGGGAAGTGTGCAGCACACTGCTCTGAGTCACCACTGAGAGGCGCTGCCGTGTAAACAGCTGCTGATCCAGCTGAATTCACTGTGAGCTGTGAATGATTTCTGTTCCAGTGTTCACTGCATACAGCAGCTATCCAGAGAACCCCCCGTAAAACAGTGAAGACACAGACACAGTGATAAAATCAGTTTAATAAAGATATAAGGCCAGAACACAGAGCGGTGTCAGGGTTAATGAACCACCTCTGTCCAATAACTAAACATGAGATAATGATGCATTCAAGGGAGCTAAGAAAAAACAAACACTTCTGTCTTCTGGTTAAGATAGGGGTTTGGGATGTGAGGCCCAACTTTCTGTATAATGACATCCACAAACTGCTCAATCAATTAAAACACAGCAAAAATGGGTCATTTTATCTACATCATCATTTTGTAATTACAAATTTTAAATTACATTTTTTTAATGTAATAAAGTTGGTTTTTGAATGACAGGAATTGAACCTTTTTATCTGTGTTGGGCTGAAAACAGCTGATGCTGACAGGGACAGATAGATATCAGACAGGAGAGGACTGTGATATAGAACTACAGTGGTCTCTGAGTGAACTAATCAATAATTCATCAATACCAGATAAGCCCCGCCCACACTCAGACAAAAACAGCAGGAGAAACAAGAGGAGGACCTTCAGAGAATCATCACGGAGTAGACTGTCTCAGAACAGAGCAGTGGTCAGGCCTTGACCTTTGACCTGTGAGTCATCAGTAAGATGTTCATGTGTCCACTTGCTGCAGGAGTTAAGTGGAGCAGAGGAGCAGAGTGTTAACATCCAATAATAACTTCAGTATAATTTCTCTGGATATTCACTGAATCTGTGCTGAGTTTGTCAGCAGCTACAGGCTAACGCAGGCTAACAATAGCTCACTTCTCACTCTGTTTGCAGCCACTGTCATAACGTTAATATTTAAATGATATTGTAATAATGTTTAAGGTTTATTAAAACCTGGGTCACATCATTTCTGTGATGGACAGACTGTAAAGACGTGTCAGCTAAAATTAGCAGCAACATTTTGTCACACTGAGCTCCAAACAATGTCACAGTGTGTTTACCAGATTCACACCAATATTCATGAACTCTGTCATATTTATTTTTCTCTGAACTAATGTCATGTTCAATTTAAATGGTAAATTTCAGTCAAACTGTTGAATACTACATCAAATGTTTCATGTAAATGTTGGTTAATATGCAAAGTCACACTGCTGGTCAGTGAAAGCACCAAAATAAAAGCTCGCTCCAGAGGATATTATCTAAACATTCAGTCCCATCATCATTTAGGCTTAGATTTAATATTTCCATTTGGCACTAATGTTACATTAAATGAAACATAAATATGACAGAGTTCACAAATATTATACTAATATAGCAGGAGTCTGTAAACTGTTCCAGCCTCTCATCACTGGACTCCTCCTGTTTCTCTGGACAGATCCTGGACTCGTTCTTATCAAGACCTGGACAACAAGACTGATTTTAAACTAACAACTCCATAAGGCCATGACATGTTTAGCGTAGCTTAGCACAAACTCATTAAGGAAGTGTTAACAGTTTCACAAAACTCAGAAACTGTAAAATGTACATTCTGCATCTTGTGTATTCAATATGGAGAAATAGAAAACAGTGTGGAGTTATTGATCTCACCATCTGTGTCCGGCTCTCTTTACAAGTCGGTCTGACTTGTAATGATTATCTTATAGCTTCCTCAGCCCAAACACATACAGGTTAGTTGGTGACTGTGTATCACAGGTGTGGATGTGAGTGTGACCCTATGAGCAGGTGTAGCTGATGGACGGATGAACACATATTTAGATATCAATAATCACCCTGACAGATAAAAAAAGGAAAGTCCACAGTGGTCAAGGTCTGAGCATCCAGAGGATGATGTGAAGGTTTTTATTCCAGCGCTCTGCGACTCAACAGGTTCTGTAGATACGTTAGAAATATATTATTAAATGGTTGAAAGTGATGGGACAGTGTTTGTGTTGTTGTTTTAATTTCACTCATGAACATGATTTTAAAATTTATATTTTACCCAGATAGCAAAATAAATCCAGTATACGCCCGAGTCTGGCCCACATGCAGCACAACTGTCAGACACTACGTCCACATCTGGACCAGTTCTGGTGCACACACAGAAGACCCTCTGGCTGTCAGACAGTATGGGAGGATAACAACCAGAATCTGCCCAGATGTGGAAGTATCTGGGCCAGACTTGGGCCGAGGATCCAGACGTTTCATTTTGCTATTCAATTCAAATTTCAAGTGTTAATCAAGTCCTGATTGTTAGAAGGTAACAGGTTACAGGTAGATTTGTGATTTCTAATAGTGTGATCATGTTTGAGTGTGTGAGTTATTTATGATGGTTGTGCAGTGAACTGGTCCTGCCATCGACTGAACGGTGGATACATAGAAATCAGGAATTAACTCTAAGTAAGCACATCTCTAGTTTATAGAATGATTAGCCTGAAGATGCAGTAGATGACTGTGCAACCCAACCTGTGAGAGCACACACACACACACACACACACACACACACACACACACACAGATATCAAACTTACAGAGAAACAGATGTCATAGTGTAGGTTAGTGTTTTTCCTTCCCCTGTTGCTTTTGTTCTACATCTAACTTCTACTGGTTTGATCTTGTTCGTTCATCCCCTGTTCTTTCTCTCTTTCCTTATTTGATTCGTTTTGCAACATCCAGGTAGGCGAACTCAATCTCCCTCTCGGCGGGACACGTGCTGGTGAACTCCTCCCTCTGGTAGGCGCAGTTTAAATACCTCCACACCCCCGTCATCTCTGTCGGGATCTCAAAGCCTCTGTATTTCTTGGCTACGACCTGGAAACAGAAACATGTGGACAGGATGACAGCAGCTGGAGACAGTGGGTCATGTGTTCACGTTATCTTGACATTGACCACTCTTTGCTCTGAAATATGAAAATGGCTGAACCTTGAGGATGTGCAGTTTAGGCAGGAGGTTGCAGTCGGCCAGAGTGAGCTCAGCCCCATCTAGGAAGCTCCTGGAGGACTCGGGCAGGTCTCCTGAGGCGTACGCATCAATCTCCTCAGGCAGGGGGGTCCGCAGGAAGTCATCGAGACGGCGAAG
This sequence comes from Trachinotus anak, assembly GCF_046630095.1. Classification (NCBI taxonomy): domain Eukaryota; kingdom Metazoa; phylum Chordata; class Actinopteri; order Carangiformes; family Carangidae; genus Trachinotus; species Trachinotus anak. The sequence continues at coordinate 14,333,039 of NW_027273877.1, forward strand.
AGACTTCAGCAAGGCTTTCTCTAAGGCTGCAGAGGTGGAGTCACACAGGCACAGAGAGAAAGAGAAGACAGGTGGACTGCTGGCTCAGTCATTAGGTCCTCTCAACCTGAGCAAACGTTAGCGCTGCATTCACTGACATGTTGGGAGCAGCAGAACACGTTTGGCCTGTAAAGTTTTCTGTTAGCAGCTGCCTATTCACATGTCCAGCAGACACAGATTAACACTGACATTCATGTGGAGTGTTTGTGTCACCTGATCAGTCTCAGTCCAGCACTCTCTCTCTTTTAGCTCTGTGTTTGGTCTCCACCAACTCCTGAGGGAAACACCTGGCTCTGTAGCTGCTACATGCTCTACTGTATGTTCCCTGTTAGCCGACATACTGTTAGCTGACGTGCTGTTAGCAGATGTGCTGTTAGCTGATAGCTTTAAGCTTAAAGAAAAACAGAAAAGCCCTTATCATGACTGAAACCATTTGAACCCTCTGTCCTCCGTCCTACCTCTGACCTTCTCTTACCGTCGTTGGTGTCTTTTCTTGGGTTTTTGATGTAAGCTGAGAACTTGGCAAACACATCGATGCCGGCTGTGTTGGCTTCAGAGTGTTTGGGAGCCAGTCTGGGGTAGCTAGAGTTAAAGACACATGAGAGAGGTCAACTCAACCAATGAAAAGTGATGAAGTGAAACTCCCTCACAGTAAAACCTAACTATGAGTCGTGATGAGCTGCTGCACAGACGACCTGCGGGCTGCTTTTTACACAGATTTCTGTTGACTCCTTTGGGCGGAGGGGCTTGTTTTACTAGATTTGTGGGGACACAGGGTTTGGTGTTCTTCTGCTGCCTTGATCAGTTAGTTTATTTGTGTCATTGTTTGGAACTGATTCATTTCTTTTTTTAGAAAGTCTAATGACCCAACCGTTTATTTTCATAACCTCAATAATTAACTGAGCCTCCTGTGGCTGTGTGTGTTTCTGTACCTTGGTGGGGTCAGCTTCGCCTCCAAGAACTCCTCTATCATGTTGACGTCGACCTTGACCTCGCCATTAAAGGTCACAAAAGGAGGGTTGGTTCCTGGAGCGAGGTCCTGCAGGTCAGCCGGCTTCCTGACAACACACAACACAAAAGACACACACTCACAAAGTTTCCTCCTCATGGCTGAGAAAGTGAACTTCGCCTGAGGTATGTTAAGATCCGACCAGGCACAGTCTGTCTGTCTGTGTTTGGCTGCTGCATCAGAGAGGTGAGGGTCGGGCTGCCAGTTCATGACCTCTGACCTGTGTAAACAGTGTGTTTGGCGCCCTCTGGTGGACACTGTGGACGTGTGTCAGTGTGCGGAGTTTGTTACCGTTTGAGGTCGACAGTGGTGACGTTGAAGATGACTCCTTTCAGCCACAGGATCATGAAGAGTCTCTGGGAGAACGGGCAGTTACCAATGCTCTCCCCATCACTGCCCGCCTACACACACACACACACACACACACACACACACACACACACACACACACACACACACACACACACACACGAGAAAATACATTAGAAATGCTGCAGGAATTCATTATTTAAAGCAACGTCACTGTCTTCATCACCACAGACCTAACTCAAACTGTGAGAGACAGATAGGAACTGAAGGGATCCTTAAGTCATCATCATCATCATCATCATCATCATTGTTTTAACGTGTAAATAATCTGCATCACCCTGATCACAGTTAGTCAAAGTTAAACAGGAACAAAAGAATGAAGATACATGGTGGGTTGGTTGGACCATGAAGGATTCACCTGTTGGATCCTTTGTGATCCAACATATCCCAAGATTCATTGCGTGCCAGTAATGAAAGCAAACAACACAGACAGGGAGCCAGAGGATTACACTGTTAAATGTAAGTGTCAAGGTTGCTAGGCAACAGGAGCCACATGGGCCAGACCATCTAATTTTGGTTCGACCTTCATGGTCTATGATGGCTATGAAGGGCCACACCTCGTAGACTTTGTCCTCTGAAGGATGCAGCTCCTGATTTGGGACAAAGCTTACATCAGTGACACATCAAGAGCAGAGGTCAAAGGTCAGAGACAGTCGTAACCATCCTCCTCCATATCCATCAGAGGTGTCACATGATGACACCTCAGTGACACCTGAGTAAACACCATCTGCTGATGAAGGCCATGATGCTACCTGTCCACTACCTGTTCACTACCTGTCTCTACCTGTTACTACCTGTCTCTACCTGTCCACTACCTGTTCACTACCTGTCTCTACCTGTTACTACCTGTCTCTACCTGTCCACTACCTGTTCACTGCCTGTTACTACCTGTTACTACCTGTTACTACCTGTCTCTACCTGTTACTACCTGTCTCTACCTGTCCACTACCTGTTCACTACCTGTTACTACCTGTTACTACCTGTTACTACCTGTCTCTACCTGTTACTACCTGTCTCTACCTGTCCACTACCTGTTCACTACCTGTTACTACCTGTTACTACCTGTTACTACCTGTCTCTACCTGTTACTACCTGTCTCTACCTGTCTCTACCTGTTACTACCTGTTACTACCTGTTACTACCTGTCTCTACCTGTTCACTACCTGTTACTACCTGTTACTACCTGTCTCTACCTGTCACTACCTGTCACTACCTGTCTCTACCTGTCTCTACCTGTCTCTACCTGTCACTACCTGTCTCTACCTGTCTCTACTTGTTACTACCTGTCACTACCTGTCTCTACCTGTTACTACCTGTTACTACCTGTTACTACCTGTCTCTACCTGTCTCTACCTGTTACTACCTGTCACTACCTGTCTCTACCTGTCACTACCTGTCTCTACCTGTCTCTACCTGTCTCTACCTGTCTCTACCTGGTACTACCTGTCTCTACCTGTCTCTACCTGGTACTACCTGTCACTACCTGTTCACTACCTGTCTCTACCTGTCTCTACCTGTCTCTACCTGTCCACTACCTGTTCACTACCTGTCTCTACCTGTTACTACCTGTCTCTACCTGTCCACTACCTGTTCACTGCCTGTTACTACCTGTTACTACCTGTTACTACCTGTCTCTACCTGTTACTACCTGTCTCTACCTGTCCACTACCTGTTCACTACCTGTTACTACCTGTTACTACCTGTTACTACCTGTCTCTACCTGTTACTACCTGTCTCTACCTGTCCACTACCTGTTCACTACCTGTTACTACCTGTTACTACCTGTCTCTACCTGTCCACTACCTGTTCACTACCTGTTACTACCTGTTACTACCTGTTACTACCTGTCTCTACCTGTTACTACCTGTCTCTACCTGTCCACTACCTGTTCACTACCTGTTACTACCTGTTACTACCTGTCTCTACCTGTCTCTACCTGTTAATACCCGTTACTACCTGTTACTACCTGTCTCTACCTGTTCACTACCTGTTACTACCTGTTACTACCTGTTACTACCTGTCTCTACCTGTCACTACCTGTCACTACCTGTTACTACCTGTTACTACCTGTCTCTACCTGTCCACTACCTGTCCACTACCTGTTCACTACCTGTTACTACCTGTCTCTACCTGTCTCTACCTGTCTCTACCTGTCTCTACTTGTTACTACCTGTCACTACCTGTCTCTACCTGTTACTACCTGTTACTACCTGTTACTACCTGTCTCTACCTGTCCACTACCTGTTCACTACCTGTTACTACCTGTTACTACCTGTCTCTACCTGTCTCTACCTGTTACTACCTGTTACTACCTGTTACTACCTGTCTCTACCTGTCACTACCTGTCACTACCTGTCTCTACCTGTCTCTACCTGTCTCTACCTGTCACTACCTGTCTCTACCTGTCTCTACTTGTTACTACCTGTCACTACCTGTCTCTACCTGTTACTACCTGTTACTACCTGTTACTACCTGTCTCTACCTGTCTCTACCTGTTACTACCTGTCACTACCTGTCTCTACCTGTCACTACCTGTCTCTACCTGTCTCTACCTGTCACTACCTGTCTCTACCTGTCTCTACCTGGTACTACCTGTCTCTACCTGTCTCTACCTGGTACTACCTGTCACTACCTGTTCACTACCTGTCTCTACCTGTCACTACCTGTCTCTACCTGTTACTACCTGTCCACTACCTGGTACTACCTGTTACTACCTGTTACTACCTGTCTCTACCTGTCACTACCTGTCTCTACCTGTTACTATCTGTCCACTACCTGGTACTACCTGTTACTACCTGTTACTACCTGTCTCTACCTGTCTCTATCTGTCCACTACCTGGTACTACCTGTTACTACCTGTCTCTACCTGTTCACTACCTGGTACTACCTGTTACTACCTGTCCACTACCTGTGCCCGTTGAATCCCAGGCAACTTTGTGGTAAGGAGCCATGATGACACGTATTGACAGCAACCAATCAGAATGTAGGAGTGCTTCACTCCAGAGAACACTAGAGAACACAACCGTGTGAACTTTTGCTCCTATCAAACTTTTGTTCCACAATAGCGGAGGAACTGACCTGGCGTTTCCCTCCTTTACGACGTGTCGCTGTTTGTTTGCAGAGACTTAAATTAAAAATCGAGACCTGGACAAAGGTGTGTGTGTGTGTGTGTGAGTGTGTGAAGTGTAGCCTAGCATATCATTTGTATTTTGGGAATTACATGCTAACTATTGCCATAGCATGCGGAACGTGACATTAACATTAGCGTTGCTAATTTAAAGACTTGATGTGGTTAACTTATACACTGTATATGGGCCAATGTGTAAGACCAAGCACGAACTAACTTGTTCACTGTGTTTCATGTACGTCAGAGCACCAGTGAACTACACCAGTGTCCCTGTTGAGGCAAGGTTTCAGTCTGAATGTATAGTTAGAGAGCAGCTGGTGAACACAGTGGAGCTTTTAGCAGCTACATTAGATGGACCATTGTCTGACCCCACCCACACCCAACCTGCCCTGTGTGGATCCTGCAGAAATAACCAGCCTGTGTGAACACAATGAAGAGGAAGCCTCACTTACCTTCACAAACAACTCAATGGTCGGGAAGCCCAGTTTTCTAACTGCTAAGTCGTACCAGGACATGGTGAGGAAGCTCAGTTAATCCACATCAGAGGTCGTGTCATTCTCCAATAAAACCATGACAACCACCAACCAGTGTGTGTCTGACTGTTGATCCGTCTGCTGGTGGACTGACCCTCTCTGGTTTGTCCCTGTGTCCTCCACACACAATCCCTCTTTGTCATACTAAACCCTAAGAGTGTGTGTGTTTGTGTGTGCGTGTGTGTGTGTGTGTGCATGTGTGTGTGTGTGTGTGTGTGTGTGTGTGTGTGTGTGTGTGTGTGTGTGTGTGTGTGTGTGTGTGTGTGTGTGTTTTCTTTATGTTAGCACCCCTCTAGTGACACTCAGGGGTTTGCTGCAGGTCTCTGTGTTTCTGCTGCTTCTCTTCACGATGACTTTAATAAACACAGTTGTTTGTTCTGTGTGATGGTGGGAGCCACAGAACAGAGGCCCTTCATCTGTCAGAGGAGTGGGAGGCAATGGAATCTCTGCTCCAGCACACACACACACACACACAAACAGACGGGTGTCTTACAGCAGGGATGGAAAGATCCCCCCCCCCCCCCCCCCCCCCCCATGGCAGATGAGACGTCTCTGTTGTTTGTGTGTTGTGTTCTCCTGTTTTTTTACAGGCCAATACTAATTTGTTATTAAATGTAATTTATAACTGGAACTAGTTGTGAATTCAGCCCAGAAGAAAAGTCCAGATCTCCCCAGAGTGAGGTATGTCACATTCACAGTGTGAGTGTGTTAACATTGACTACACTGCTGATTCTGTCCATCACTTTCAGTTTCCTAACATCACCATATCTGACCAATGATCTTTCAGCCTGCGTTCCTCCAGTCCCAGTCTCCAGTGCCAGCCCCTGAACGTTACTCTGGACAGTCACATGAACTGAACACATCCACTGTAAACTCCCGCTGATGATCGGGTCTTCCTGTTACTCAGCCCAGGCCTCACACAGACTATAAATAAAGATGGACGCAGCATCTGTGACGTCACCCACAGGTATTGAAGCTCGGAGGGAGCTGCTTCACCGTCGCCATCTTGGCAGTGCCTGTCTCCACCCCTAACTTCCAGCTAACCCAAATATGGTCAAAGAGGGGGTGTGTGTGTGTGTGTGTGGAGCCGAGATTTTTGTAGGCAGTATACACCCACCCACCTGTCAATCAAAGTGGCCACCCCCTCAATTCTCCATAATTTTAGTCCTTAATAAAATGTAAATAGGTGAGTTCTGTAAAACTCACCCTGTACAGTTGTCATGAAGGAGGAAATGATCTCTAGAGACCAGAACTGACCAAAACCAACCTCCAGGTGTGAAGCCTGAAGCTGAGAGCTGCAGTTCCTCTAACGACCACCAGAGTCTGGCTCCAGCAGTGAGTCAGTCCCACAGACTCCCATGTTCAAATGTCTTTACAGCAGAAAGAAACATGTTTACAGCCTGGTACAGAAACTGTTCTGCTCTCTAGAGATCATTTCCTCCTTCATGACACCTGCACGGCTGAATTTATACAACTCACCTGTTCACATTTTATTAAGGACTAAAGTGATGTAGAGTTGAGTTAAATGCATTCACTATACCTGTTGTTAATTAGCCAGCAAATTAATTAGCCTTGGTTTAGCCTCTGTGCAACACTCCCAGCTGTGCTAACAATGCTAACGGGGGTGTATCGTTATTAAACCATCACTGACCAAAGTCTCGACTCCACTCGCTCCTCCTCTTTGTCCATTTTTGGATTAGCAGGGAGGTAGGTGGAGTCAGACACTGCCAAGATGGCAACAGCAGATCAATTTCAGAAGCGCTCCTCAGAGACTTGTGGGTGACGTCATGGAGGATATGACCATCTTTATTTACAGTCATGCATGTAATGAAGCTGGTGGTGGTTACTTGTTCATAACCCTTCACACATATCATCCTGGGTCTCTAACCCTCACCACATGTTAACATCTGTCTCCTCCGGCCTCCTGCAGCCTCCAGCCTTCTACCACTCTGCTCCTTTTGCTTCTTATTGCTCACTATGATTACTGATTTTTTTGCATTATATGATGTATTATGATGCATCATATTTCCTGATATGATATTATTTCTATCTCCTTTTTGGTTACACACACACACACACACACACACACACACACACACACACACACATACACACACATACACACAAAATTGCAAAGAAAACAAGCAGTTTCTCTATCAAAGACAATGATATTCAAATGAAGGTGGTACAGTGCTTAAATTGTTCCATTGTGTTGCTTTGCTCTGTTGGTTACAGTTGGTTGGTTAGGTTACAGTGACTTTGCTGTTACAGGTTTTTTTTTGCATGAAATGATGTATTATGATGCTTCATATTTCCTAATATGATATTATTTCCATCTCCTCTAGGAGCTGAATGATACAGAAGCAGAGAAAGGCCATACTCACAAATATTTCCCGTTATCTTGAGATAACGACATATTTCAGGAGAAAAAGATTTTTTGTTTTCTAGAGATAATGGGAGAATATCTTAAGAAAACAAAAGCTCATTTCATCTCGTAGATTTGTGAGTGTGGCCTTTCTCAGCTTTTGTAGACGCACCCATGCTACAGTCAGAATGCCTTTATTTACCCTGGGGCCTGGTAGGGGGTGAGGCTGAGTGCAGCTCAGAGGATCAGCAGTGGACTGACAGACTGGAGCAGATCTGATTTTAATCATCGTCCACTACCAGCCTCATACTGATTATTAATAACCCAGTGAGTCCACCCTGGTCCTTGCTGATAAACATAATGTAAATGCAGTTTTTAGTCTGAGGTGAATGTTTCCAGCAGCGCTGTGCCCAGAGCTCTCAGCACCAAACAGCAGGTTAATCAGCTTGCAGAGTGAGAATGCAGAGATTAACCCTGCATGCTACTGGCGGCGGCACGGCACTGTGGTACTGTTCACTCATTGGTGATACATGAAGGAGCATGAGAGAACAGTCTGGTGTGTCTTTATGACAAATATACACCTGCACTGGCCCGGTGTCAGTCTGAACTGCGTCCATCAAATAACAAAGATGCTTGATCCTCTGCAGAATATTTCTGTGTACCTCAGTCTGTGCTGGCAGCAGAGACCCTGACAAAGGGGGCCATTGTTCAGATGTGAGCTCCCACAGAGAACAGCCTGTTGAGTGTATGTGTGAAGCAGCTCTCAGATATTAGTGCATTTTTTCTTGGCGTTAAACCTCTGAGCTGGACTGTTCTCTTTTATTCTCACCTCAGTCAGGAATGTGCTGCTAAAGCTTAGAGAAAAACCTCTGTGTGCGTCTGTGTGCAGGTTAAGATCACCTATACATTGGTGTTTATTAAAGTTAAATTATAGTGTATTGAGTATTCCTATTATTTTGTCCACTTCCTCTAGAAGTGCATGCATGCAGCAGTGTAGGCTACCATGCCTGATGGATTAGGATATCACTGTCTTAATGGGATAAGGTAAGCAGATCAAGATAAGGTGTCTCCCTCACTTGTTCTCCCTGGATCTCTCTCTCTCTCTCTCTCTCTCTCTCACACACACACACACACACACACACACACTCACACACAATTGCAAAGAAAACAAGCAGTTTCTCTATCACAGACACTGATATTCAAATGAAGGCGCTAAGTGCTTAAATGTCTTCCATTGTGTTGCTTTGCTCTGTTGTAGGTTACAGTGACTTTGCTGTTGTTGGTTGTTTTTTTGAACAGGAGTGCTGCAGGACTGCCTCCCTGGATCAGAATGGCTCAGCTGTGGCCTAAATCTGTATTTTCCTGAGTTATGCCAGTCTGAATGGTTCTTAAAAACTGGTCCAAGTGTGCTAGTGCAGACCTGTTCATGTAGGCCAACTCAAACTGGCCCTGGCCTTAAGGCAGCCATGTCTGGATCAGAGCCAGCCTGGGCCAGAACACTCAACTGCAGCTGGCCTTACTCAGTTCACTGCCTGTGTTGTATCATAAATGTTGAGGTTCCTACGGCCTAACTGATGGAATATGTTCAGTGAAGTCAATCTTGCATGGAGTCCATTGAAGAGTTTTTCTATCAGTGTTAACTTCAAAAAACACAAGAGGCTGCAACTGTTTCTTCAGGAACCAGTGAGATGATGAAACACAGACAAGGAAATCGAAATCATTTAGTAAAGGACCAGAAACACCAGCCACATTATGGGTGAACTCATCTATGGTAGGTTACAGCTGTGTACAGTCAGTGAACACGAAGCAGTGATGTGTGTCATCTCCTCAGTCATTTTATCACATTTGCTGTTACGTCAACCACTTCTTCTGTTTGTAGGAACAGAGTGTGTGTGCTGTGGACGTCAGCTGAACTTAAAAGCTTATCAGACATCAAAACACTGCAAAGCAGGAAGACAGGGATTTTATCCTCCATTGTGGATGGGATACAGCTGAATTAAAGCATTCATCTAAAACACTTCCAAAAATGTGGAACTGGATTGGCCTATGCAAAGAATTGCTACATGACTTTGCATTACACTGCAGCAAAAGTTGACCAAGGTTCAATATTTTTTCCAGATGACCCTGATTTTGCCAGAGGCCTCCGCACTGGGACCTCTGTTCTACAGCGGTCGCGTTGAAGTGAATGAGGAAGCTGTGTTCACTGTGTGCGACTGTTATCAGCCTGGACATGGTCTGTGTTTAAACTTACTAGATAATAGTTCATTGTCATCCTTTAATTACTGTCATATTAATACTGCATCTTGAGTTGAGCCCACCTTTGTAAACCTAAAGGTTTACAGCTCTATCAGGTCTTAGAACCACTACAATGGATGAACCCTCATTTTTCACCATCTATGTACATGAAGTGTTGTTGTGTCGTAGAGGCTGTGTGTGTTCATAAGGCTGATTACCTTGACATAGAGTGAGATCTTATAGTCCTGGTCTTGGGGTGTTCCGCTGTTCCTGTGCACAGGAGGCAAAGGGCTCTCCACCCTCCTATGGGAGATCAGTTTCACCTCCTCTCTCTTCCCCTCAGTCATCTCCTCCCGCTGGGGGATGTATGAATGGCCGTCTTCCAACAGCACCACTCGTTTTCTTTTCACCTGCTCATCTTTTTTCTTGGGCAGGGATTCATCTTTGATTACTGACTTCAGCTCCTTTATCCAGTCCTCCTTCCTTGGTGGACTTTTCTTCTCTGGCGATGTTTCCTTCTTCAACCCTTCTTTCCTTCCCTGTTCGGTTTCCCAGATGTTTTTTTTCAAAGGCTTCAATTCTTTCCTCCAGTCTTTCATTTCTGGTGCTCTTTCTTCGTCAGGTTGATCATTTTTTATCCAGTCAGTATCTTTTCTCCTTGATGACAGTATTCTTGTTGTCCCCCATCCTTCTTTCCTGAGTGGTTGTGGCTCAGGACACAAGATCCCATTCTCCATTGCTTTCCTCAGTCCTTTAACTCTTCCATTTGTTTCTGACTCTGCCTCTCTGTTGTCATCTTTTGACTTCTTGTCCTTTTCTTCCTCTTCTTTTTCCTCTTTTTGCTTCTCACCTTTCTCTTTTCCAAGTTCAACTTTCTCAACTACTAACTCTTGACATTCTTCATTCTTTGTCTCCATTATGGCATCTTCAGAAAAGGCTGTAATGGTGGCAGTCTTCAGGTCTCTAGTCTGATTCTCCTCTATCTCTTCAATCTCATCATCTAAAACAGTCACAGGCTCTTCTGCCATCTCTACCTCCCCCACCATTGCTTCTTCCTCTGCTCCTCCTCTCCTCCTATCTTCTACAAGAGCCATCTCTCTCGGCTGTTCTCTCAAGTTTTCCCCCAAATCTGTCACTGCATCTATGAGGAGCTGTGGCGTTTGTTCCTGCAAATCACCACTTCCCTGTGTTGTAGACCCATTCTCCTCTGAGGTAACCTCACTCTCTGGCTGGTCCAGTTCAACTTCACCCCCTTCCTCCAGTTCAAAGGCCTCCTCCACCTGGTCCAAATCCACATCTCCCTGTGTATCTAAAGGTACCTCCTCAACATACTGCACTGCTGGCTCTGGAGGACCTACCATAGCTGGGCTTTCTAACTTGACGATAGATTCTATCTGCATTTCTTCATCACCTCTTCTGTTGTTTTCCTCATCCATTAGCTCTCTACCGACAAACTCACCTGGCCTCCCCTCCTCTTCCATAGTTCTTCCTCCCTCATCCAGAGACTTAACCCCAACCTGTTGCACTTGCTCTTCCTCTAGCTCCTTCTGGTTGATCCCTCCCAACCATGTTTCCTCAACCTCTCCTCCTGTGAGTGACTGTTCTTCAGAAGGTACAAAGGCCAACTCTGGTTGCTCTACTGTCAGATTTGCTTCACCTCCAAAGTCTACAACATCATCAGAAGCAGACTTTGCATCCTTCACAAACTCCTTGGTTCCCTCTTCCTCAATATTTGCCACAATAGAATCCTTCTGTTTCAATGTGATATTATTAGTTGGCTCAGTTTCCTGTTTGCTTGATTCTGAGTTGTTCTTCTCATCAGTGTTTTTCATTTCATTTTGATTCTCACTGGTTGATTGGTTGGTGTGATTGTCCACCACTTCAACTGTATCAGTTGTATTGAAAGGTGTGCCAGTGTTGCCAACAGCTGAGGTTTGGCATTGATCATTTTGAATGTTGACTTGCTCTATCCCTGTGGTAACAGAGGTCACATCTGTTGTTAGATCCTCAGTGGTTTCTGTCACCTCACTATTAGTGAAAGGAATAACAACTTCTGTTTTGATGGAATCATCGGTAGTCAACTGTGTAGACTTTCCTGATTCCTCCACAGGAATACTCGATTCTTGAATAGTCTCTGCATAATCAGTGGTGGACACATTCTGGTGTTCCTCTAGCTCATTGTCTCCCTCCTTCATCTCTTCCTCTCTTACCGGTGTTGCTGAACTTCCTATCAATGTCTCTTGATTAACTCCATGGCTGTCTAATATCTGGTCTTGACCTTTCTCAACCTTTGCCCTACCTTCTTTGTCTCTTGTTTGTTCATCTTTCTTTTCATGCACTTCATCTACCATTTCTGCTCCTCCCTCGCTGTTTTCCTCCGGGGTTTCACTTCCACCTTCCCCCTCTCTTATTACTCCATTTGGTAACAGGGCCACTTGTATAATCCTCACTTCCTCCCTTTCACCCTCCTCTCCACAGTTTCTTTTGGCTTGCCCATCTTGTGCTTCAGCCATCATCAAAACATCTTCCCCTACCTCCTCAGCTAGTTCCACTTCTTCATCTTCCTCCTCTCCCCCCTCATCTTCTCTATCTCTTTGGGTATCAAGGTCTGAACTGATAGCTTGTGGGCTGTGGGCTATGGTAGAATTTGATAGGTCTGGGTTTGGGCAGGAGCTTGATTGAGCCATGGGAAAGTTTGAGGAAAAGATGGCACACTCACTCAGGAAGAAATCGTCCCTAGGTCTCCAGGATCAGTTCCCTAAGATGTCAAGCTTGTTGAATGGGTCTAATACTCCAGAATTTAGAGGCAATAAGACTAAAAGTGCTGATTTGTAGGATAGTTCCAGTTCCCAGATTAGGTCCAAAAGAGAATATCAATGTGTTACTGAGGACACCCAGGTCAAAAAAAGTAAAATAAAGCCAATATTCCAGTAAAAATTCAAAAAGGATCTTACAGTATATTTCAAAGCAAGAGGCAACAAGTAGAACAAAAGTGTTCCCACAGTCACAAGCGGACACAAATCCTGGAATAGCTCCAAAGTTGCTATGTGAAGGATGATTTTCAGAGGAGTCCAATTTTTCCAGAACAAGAGATTACAAAGCCCTGAAGATCGTGAAAGGTCTCTACAAATCCCAGAAAGTCCCAGATTTCCGGGGAAGGGAGACAAATTCTGAGATTCACTGTTCCAAAGGTAATAAGATGATGAGTTCAGGTGTACAGGTTTAGGATTTGTAAGTACACACTTTTTATTCCTCACTTGTGGCTATAGGGCTCCCAAACCTGCACTACGCCTTAAGCACGGTTACACATCAATAAATGCATTCTCTCTCTCTCTCGCTCTCTCTCTCTCTCTCCAGAGGATTAAATGGAGGCTGATCTCCACATGACCAGGAGCTTAAACCCCACTGCCACCCAGGGACCAGCGCCACTTGAGTTGAAGTTATACACACACAACAGTAAAGCACAAACAGTTGTAGTTAAACTCCATATTTAAGGCGGACCTTCCCTTTAAAGTTTTGTTTACATAGGCCAGAGCAGTGATGCATAAACAACACATTTTATTCTGTCCAAAGACACTCAGTAAGCCATGCAAACAGACAGTATATGTTTGTCATTTTAACATTTTTAATAGTTGGTGTTGATGGGTATATTTTTAATTAATATTGGGCTCCAGCTTTTCCACCAGTTTCGTCCATGTGTGGCTTTCAGTAACCTCTCAGAATTTTTAAACAATGTGAAACACTTTTTACAACAACAGCAACACTTTGTCAAAACCTACAATAAGCAGAGCCCACCACAAGAGGGCAGAACGTTGACCCCAAATAACATCTCGGCTGCAAAGACGTGAAGAGCAGCAAACAATATGAAACAGAGCAGAGTGTTAATTAGATAGGAACTTAATGCCCATGTTTGTGGAAAATTATCTTTGGCTTCACCACACAGTGTTAAAAACTGTTGGACACAGGTAGTAGAAAATATATAAGGTATGATGGATTACAATAGGAGATGGGTTAAATTTAGAGTTCAAATAAAATTTAACAGCATTCAGCAGGAAGGCTCTTACCTGTCTATTCCCTTAAGGTAAGAGTTGTGAGAAAGATCAGTTGTAATTTTATACACACTTCCAGGGTTTATTTACTAACATTAAAATCATTTCACTTCTTATGAAGACTTTGTCCCTGTGTGGCTTCTCTAACAATGTAATCAGTATTATTATCTGTGAAATTAAGGTGGGGGCATCAGCTCCAAGATAATTAAAACCACTGATTGTTGTCTATGTAGTGATGGTCAGAGGTTGCAGTTTATCAGAAGAACTAATCTTTCCCCAGTTAATATTGTCATAATGCAACATGAAAAGTGATTAACTTTTCCCTTTAAAGCATCTACCATCAAGGTTAGTATACCTCTCAGACACTGCTGGTTTGACCATGTGAAAATTCATGACTGGCTTGAACACACTGAAGAAACACTGTTAAGAAAGCTGCTAAAGAGAGGGACGACATTAATATAGATCTCTTAGTTATAGGGGAGGGACGTTGTATGGAATAAAATCAGTCAAGAGTGGAGGAAGAGAGGAGGGCACAGTAACCTGAACAGTCTCTCCATATTGGTTTGACACTAACAGAAACAGTAGAGCATGTGCTCATTAACTGAAGGAAATATGTAGTGAAGGCCGGGACATGCAGGGAGCAGGTCTAACAGGAACAGGCCTGACCGTGGTGAACGTGGGGCAGAATTTAAGGATTGTCAAACATGGATACGGTCAAAGTCTTTTTTTCTTGGAAAACTTCACACTGAGTGAAATGACCTGACGTATCTGAGCAGCAGCCATGATAAGAGCTGGCCCAAGTCTCTGGATGAAAAGGAAAGGAGCTTCAGTGCTTCCTATCTCATCTCCTTTAGCAGAGGATACACTGGACTTTCCTTTACTAAAGGAAAGGAAAATACCGTCCCACAATTCCTTGCTGTAGCAACATTTTAAACAACACACGATCCTTGTCTGAATGGCTGAGCTCCGAATTCAACTCCAAAATCAATCCCTTTCAAATCCAGTTTTCCAGGTCCAGTTTGCATTTGTTTTAAATAAAGCATTTTTTTTTAATCGTTTTATTTAAAAACTGTCCAAAGTTTATACAGCCTATTTATGTCTGAAAAATAATTTATTCTGACCCCTTACTCGGTTTCTTATTTTTACTGAATTATTACTTTGATGGCTCCTCTTTTTCTACTTGTATATTTCATGTTAGCGTATTTCAACATTTCAGTCCTGTTCAGGAAGTGTTGTTTGGCTAAGAGTTAGAGAAGAGAAATGAGGAAAGATTATCAGGCTTTGCGGCCGCAGCCCGGCAGGTGGCAGCAGTGCAGCCCCATTCTGCCGTAAAACGCCGACGAAGAAGAAGATCAGCTGCTGTTGAATGTACGTCATCTCCTTTATCCCCTGCGCCATGCTAACGAAATTACCCCGGAGGGTTATTTATAGTTAATTCTGTGGTGTTTTGTGCCGTTCCCGCTGAAGACAGCAGCTGCTGCCAGACGACCGCCTTCACCTGCAGCGGAGTGAAGGACGGAGCCTCGAAGTATCGCGGGATTCGCCTGTTCCGCAGCGAGATTTCTTCTTCCTGGTTAGCATAAGGTGCTAGCGGCTTAGCGCAGCCTGTAGACAGCTTTCTCCCCGGGTCGCTGTGTGGAAGAAAAGCTGTTTGTCGTCCTGAAATAACGCTGTGCTGGTACGTATGACGGGACATACACCGGTGGCTGTCGGAGGTAGTGGTTAGCCGGCTAAACCGTGCTGTTTGTGTGGATGTCGGTCTCCTGTTCGCAGAAAACACCGCGGATAGTCGTGATGCAGCAGGCGGAGAATGGCGGTGAGGAGGAGGCCACGGTAGACGTCCAGTTTACCGACTTACCAAACGCCCTGATCGCCTGCAAAGTGCCGGAGGATCTGTTCAATGGAGGCGGCTTGAAGGTGAGGACAAGAGGCTGTGTGGCTGTGTGGACCATGATGCTGCCTCTGGTGAAAGTGGGAGCGCTGCTCCTGGATTTATAAAATATATCCGACGGTTTCTGTGATCTTCCAGAGATCGCCCTCTCTCCTGGAGTTTGGTGTAAGACTGCGCAGGTCCACACACCTTCATGTCTCTGTGAGTGACAGCAGGTTTCTCCCGGTCATAAATCCTCTAGATGAAGGTAAAAGTGAAAGAGAAGATGAAGTACTGCTGTTGATTGACTGAGCTGTACATGCTCAGTTTTATCCTATGGAGCATGAAGATGACATAAGACACATGCCTCACTGGGAGGTTTCCAGTAATGTTCCCTTTGCACTTGCTGCCAGTCGAGTACAGTAGATCTGCTGAACAGTACAGCTGGAAACACATGACAAACACAAGGCCTCTCTACAGCCTTTGGCACATACAGGCATTCTGTCTACAGCAAAGATATGTCATTTAAAAATGTAGTGATGTCTCATCCTATCAGCTGGAACCAGCAGGGTCAGATATTACACCTCAGGACTTACTGTTAGTACCAACTGAAATGTGCCTGTCATAAAGCGTACAGCACAGGAAGGTTCGGACTGTAGAGGTTCTTTCTCTGGTTATCAGATATGTGTTGTTGTTGTACTGTTGTACTGAGGCAGGGCTCTTCTTCTGCAGCTGACAGTTAAGGTTTCACATGGGCTCCTTTGCAGGAAAAGCGTTGGTAAGGTATCAGAGAGATAACCGGCTCTATAACCTGGGATTTCTGGACAATAGCTAAACAAGCTTAAGTGACACTCAGTGATCACCAACACTGCAGCTGACTGCACTGAGCCTGTGAAGGGAAAGTGACAGTCGAGCACTGTGATACAGCTACAGTTAAGCTGTCAGGGTCACAGACTCATCTACTACCAGTCAGCGCTATGATGCACTTCTTCCTCTGAAGGTGCTGGCGACGCATCAGCTGCCTTCTCGACCTTTAGCTCACTGGTTCCCGGCAGAAGTGTTTAATTTTGAAGTGGTGTTTCCTGCTTCCTGTTGAGTCGAAGCTGTACAACATGCAGCTTTACAGTACAAGTAGCCTATCAGTGCCTGTGCTGTTGGTCACGTGACCCTCGCCTTGCAGGTCTGTTGATGGTGGCGATCGTTCCAGAGTCTTTGCAGCTTGTAGCAGGGACTCAACATGTTAATCCCACAGAATGAGCTTTACTTCAAATAACAAGACCAAGACAAAACAAACCAATAAAGTGATTTGTGCAGCAAAGCACTGAAGTTTGTAAAGTGTTGTGTTGCCCTTTTCAGACCTGTTTCCATGGCATTCTGTTAAAATAGTTAAAGTCTATTTACAGGAGTTGGGGAGTACGACTGCTGATATAAAACTTGTGTATAAAGGCTGCGGTGTCTCCAGAGGTGTCTCATTAATGTCCTCATGTGATGTCACTTGAGTCAGCATTGGCTGGATCTGAAAAGTGAATAAATCCTGGGTTTTGGAGGGAAGTGAGCTCTCCAGACCTCTGATGACCTCGCTGCTCCAGGCTACGTCAGCTGTCAACCACAACACACCCAAACCTCCAACAGAGCTGTTGGTGTTCAGCTGCATTGTGGGTACTGTAGGCATGACAGGTGAGAAGAATGTGTGGACTGAAAAGATGAAATCTGGTTCTGCTGCTCAGCTCCTCGACCATCTGGGAGGGAGTCTGACCTCTGAGGAGTGACGATCTTTGTTGTGTTTCTCTTTGTTTATCAAGATGGAGGGAGGTAACCCCGCCCCCACTTGAGCCCCCCCATGACGCCATAGAGCCGGGTGGAGGGACACTAATGAAATGTTAGTTCTGATGATTCATTACAGACATTTAGTTTTTATACTGGAACAGCCTCAGTAAATACAATAAACCACAATACATTCTGTGTGTGTGTGTGTGTGTGTGTGTGTGTGTGTGTATGGGGGGGGAATAACAGTCAGACAGTGGAAAAATCTTTTCTTCAGTGGAATGATCCTGTGGGAACTGACACATCACAGCTCACACACGCACACACACACACACACACACACACACACACACACACACACACACACACACACACACACACACACACACACACACACACAGACAGACAGACAGACAGATCACCAGGTAGATGCAGGCACAGGGCAGTGAGATGAGCCCGGCTTCATGCTGTTATAGGGGTCTGCTGACGGTGATGGAAAAGGGAGAACAGAGGAGAGGGGCGGAGGGCTCCTGGTTTCCTCTGCTCCCATGATCCTGCTGCAGAGGCCTGGGGGTCAGCTGACGGATCGGATGGCAGAATATTCCACTGAGCCTCTGGATGTTGTTGAAAACACTCTGCTGTTTTACTGCTGTGAAGGAATGAGTGTGCTTCAGAGGAACGAGCTCATGTTGAGTAAGGGGGCGGGGTCATGTGTAACCAGGAAACGCAGTGAGACTGACAGGTTCCACTGCTCTTCATCAGCATTAGGCTGTGATAGGTTTCTGTCTGGCAGGGCCACAGTTTCATGCTGAGTATTGTCTCCAAACATTCTTTAGTATTGAAACAAAACTTCCTGAAATCTCATTAAGAACAATGACAGTTGTGCTAATGAAGGTAACAGACAGTTATTACCATCAGTACATTTCACCACAGCTGGTACTTCTTTATGAGGACCCTGTATCCGCCCCCAGATGTTGGCTTTACATTGTGCCTGTATTGTTTGGCTGTAGATGCTCTATTGGTTATTGATAAGTGAAGCATATGGAAGAGGACATCTGAGAATATAATGTGTCAGGACAACAGGAGTCTTTTTTCAGATGGGTCTGTTCTCAGGAGTGAAGCAGGAAGTAGTTTCCATGTGACGTGAACGTGTTTTTACCAGCCTGCAGCAGGAGGCTGACGGCACTAATAAAGCAGCATGGAAGAACAGATTCAGGTCAGGGAAAACTGATGTAGGTCTGGAAAGTCAGGGAAGGCTCATGGACTTTTCCAGAAGCACACACCCAGTTCCAGCTGTGGATGATGTCATCAAGTGAGGCTAAAGACCACATCTCTGTCCCACTATTCTGATTAAACTTCCTCCAGACATGTTTAAACTCTGTAAAAAAAACTCTGCTATGATTAATGTGTTGTTTAACATGTTTTCACACATTAAAAAACTGCTCTGAAGCTCATCTACTCTGACTTCCTGACTGAGAAACCTGGATCAGGCCATGGCCCCGCCCACCACCTGCTGGCTCCAGGTGTCCAGGTGAAAGAGCAGAGAGGATGAAGATGTTAGAGGAGGAAACATCAGAGACTCAGCTTCATGTTGGAGCCTCAGTCAGACCCAGACTCAGATGAGGAGTCTGTTGAGACCAGAATCAGAGACTAGCAGACGGATCAGAACCATTAGCGTAGTTAGCATCTGTTATTTGTTTATGTTGTTTGTTAGCTTGTAACTGGCAGTGGCTGACACAGTGTTAGTGGTTGTGCTGATGCTAACTCTGGCTCTCTGTACTGACAAGGTTTCAGGTGTATTTAGCCCCGCCCCCTGTCCCCACAAGTTGACAGGATTGGTTCCTGAGGTTCTATGACGTATGAATCCCTGACTGTCTGAATCTGTCTTTATGAGACTGTCATTGGTTCAAGGTGGAAACATTCAGTCACGGTGTCGACTGATTATTTCACTCATCATGTGTTTATGATATAAAAACATCATGTGGACATGAACCAGGTGAAACAGCTGATTTTCATCAGAGGGGCTTTAAATGGAATATAGGGAAAGTAATGGACAGTGACATTGCGACACACCTCTGTGTAGATGTTGTTAGTTCCGTGACTGCAGCAAGAATACAGTGTGTGGTCACAGATTCCAGCACAGTTTATCTGACTGAGCTGATGAGAAATCTGAAGACTAACTTCACCAGGTCACCCACATCAGGCAAAGAGGTTTCAGGCCAAATGGAAAGTCTGAGTGGTTTTGTTTAACTGGACGTGCACTGACTCAGAGTTGGTGCTAACTTGTTGTTATTCTGACATTGTGCAGGCAGAGCAGGGAAAGGCACAGATGTGTCATCCTGCTCCAGTTTTCCTGCTCTGACAGGGAATTTTCTGAGAGCCACAGGGAAACAGTCGGTCAGTGGAATCGGACCTCTGGATCAACTGGGCTTGGTGGCAGGGGATGGTGTGACTGGAATTTAACATGAATCTGGAAAGAGAGGATGTAGTCTGTGTCATAGTGGTTAAAGACGTGGAAACTGAGGGGTGACTGAGACCACTGTAAATACAGAGCTGGTTAAAAAGGAGGGAAGTGGGACAAACTGACTGGAAAGACCCTGTGAGGACGAGGTCAGGGCTGGGAGACATGACCTCAAATCAGTGTCACAACTCTTTCAGCCTTGTACCGTGATTACGATTAATGAAGGGTCACTTCCCCACGTCATCAGTCTCTCTCTTTTTGAACCACGCTCACATCACGCTCCAGGTGTTACCACTGTGGGACCGGAGGTGGGACTGATGAGACCCAGTCTGTCTTCATTTCAGCCCGTCCACACGACAACACAAGTGTGGACATAGTTTGAGGCTCAGTGTTTGCGCTCGTCGTCTATATCACCGCCTTCGAGGTGGAGCCACCTGAACACGGGGACAGTCCCTGAAGGCAGCACTGGTCAAAGTCTGAACCGAATGAACCGACATGAGCAGGATTAAGTGGGTGAGAGGCTCTAAATGTGGGTTTTAAAAGGTGTTCAGAGAAGAGGAAAGCAGCTTCCTGGGTTGGAAGACTGTGCATTGGTGGTGAAGTCTAACACAACACTCATCTATTGTGACCATCACCTGTAACATTACAACTCTCCTTGAGGTCAGCGTGTGCTCCGTTCAAGACAAAGAGGAGCTGCTTCTTCATGACAGTCGAGTTCACTCACAACACGACCGCACACACTCAGGATCATCTCAGGATTCATCTTTAACACCCCCCACTCACAACTGTAAATCTGTGTGTCCCCAATAAAGACAACCTGTCCTCCTTTCACACACACTGTTGTTAGGGCTGGACGATATGGACCAAAATTCATATCTCGATATTTTTTAGCTGAATGGCGATATACGATATATATCTCGACATTTTTTTCCGTGTAATAACAAAGCAGACAGTCCTAGTTTGAAGCCACATGGGCCAGCCACTTTTAATAACATTCAGCAGCTGCACAGGATTAACATGCACATTAAATGGTGCAGAAAAAAAACAGCATATATTAAATTAAGAAACTTCTTGAATGAAATAAAAAAAACGCATCTTTCTCTTCCACATCTGCCACTTTAAATCCAAACCACCTCCAAATTACCGAGCCAGTTGTTTTTCTTTGCCAGTTCTTCGTCGTCCCCTGTGTCCGTTTTGCTCTTCTCCGTCTCCATCTCGTTTACGCCGCCATCCGTCTACTCAGTGTGCGGGGGGTGGGGGTGGGGCCATGTAGGTAGTGAAGAGGTGAGGGGTCGTGGCATGTGTTGTGAGGGGTGGGGCGTCATGGCATGCGCGTAGAGAGGCCGGGAGAAGCTGAGTTTGACAGTGATGAACTTACGTCTTGCTTTATGGCATAATAAGCGCTGTATCGATATAAACGATATGACATAATTCTCTGTTGCGCATGAAAAAATATCGATATAAATTAAAAACTCGACATATCGCCCAGCCCTAACTGTTGTCTCTACCTAATAACCTGTCCAGGTCAGAGCCAGTCACAGGAGGCTATTTTAACTTCCCTCTTGATCCATTCATGGATAGATCAGGCTGAATGGGTTTTCTGGACCTTAAATCACCTACATGGAAGAAAATGCTCCTTTTCTCACCTGTGCACTGCTTTTCATCCACAGTTGACCTTTGAGCTGTCAGTTCTCTAACAGCTACAGAAACCTGATGGCTGATTTCCTCAGTTTCTTAAAGAGGGAATGAAGATTTGTATGGAGTGAATGAGTCTCTGAACACCTCACCAATACTTGTCTGGATGAACCGACTAAGCTGCTAAGTATTTGGTTTGTCCCTCTTTTGCTTTAATGGTCCACTGAAGTGTCCACTAAACACACAATGGACCACACGAGACCAACACAAACAACTGACCACAACCCTCACCCACAGCTGGGACTGTGCTCAGTCGTCCTCAGTCTGGTCCCCTGTGCTCTGGTCTCATCTGTCTTTGTCTGAAGTCTCTTTCACCTGAACGCTGTGCACTGTGTCATCTCACCTGTGGGCGGAGCCTGTGTGTTCATAACGTTCATATTCAAGATGGACACAGGTTTTATCATCTGTTTAATCTTCAGTACAAAAGTGAAGAAGCATATTTCTCAATCTGAGAACCAGAGGGTTTGTTTATATGTGTACTAAGTGGAACTAATGCCTCAGAGAACCAGTGTGGCTCCGCCCCCACCAGTCTGCTCGCTCTCTATCAGCCTTTTCTGATTGGTTAGCTGAACCACAGCTTTGATCTCAGCTCTGAAAGAAGGGCATGATGCAATGAAACTACAGCAGGAGGCTGCTCTGTGGCAGGCAGTCAAGATGTTCACACCTGTGTGTGTGTGTGTGTGTGTGTGCGTGCGTGTGTGTGCGCGTGTGTGTGCATGCGTGCTGCCTGCCTCACTGTCAAGTGAGGGAATGGAAAAAATGGGAAGATGAAAAAAAAACAGCATGATGGAAAAAATGCAGGGCTGAGCATGCACACTCTCTCTCTCACACACACACACACACACACACACACACACACACACACACACACACACACACACACACACAGCTGCCACACCAGGCTGAGGTTGAGGTCTGGAGATGATTAGCACCTACACACACATACACACACACGGTAATGTTTAACATCAACAAACAACACTTAGATGAGAGCATCAGTTTCACTGTCGGGAGGCTCATCAGCGTTACACCACCTTATTTTCCACACACACATTTTCCATTCAGTGCACACACACACACACACACACACAAACACACACACAGACAGGACAGTGCTGCTCACTGTGCATTAACACTGCACTCAGAGGGCCACAGTGTGTTGACATGTTGCTCTAATAGTTTATGGGGGCCACGTTCCACCTGCCAGGTGTCACTGCCTGAACACAGCTGACACCTGCTGTGAGGTCACCGTGTCTGTGTGAGCTGTCACCTGAGAGCCAGAGGGTCCTGGGGCCACGCTCCGCCGAGGCCCTTAGTGTCTGAGTTGGTGTGTTGTGTCCACGTGAGTTCAGACTGAAAACCGTCAGTGTGTTAGCGAGTCACAGTTTTAATCTTGTTGTGGCTCCACGCCGACCACACTCAGAGCCGGAGGTGTATGTTCTCAGGTGGTCCATCTGTCCGTCCGTCCAGCCCGTTCCCGTGACCCTGATGTCTCTCTCAGATTTAATACAGACATTCACCTGAGGAACGGACTGGATTTTGGTGGTCAGAGGTCAAAGGTCAAGGTCGTGGTGACTCACAAAACATGTTTTTGGTCAAAACATGAACTTAAATGTCTGTGAGGATAAAATGAAATGATGACATGTTATATCCAGAAGGCCAAAGGTCAGCCTCACAGTGACATCATGATGTTCTTCAGAAACACCTGTGGCTGTACCTGAAGACAGAGGAGACTGTGACCACGAGGAGCTGATTGAAGTTTGTTCTGTGGACCCGGAGCCACTGAGAAATCTGTCCACCAGCTGTGGACTGTGGTCGACATCAGTGTTCATCACTGACTGAAAACAACCTGTGTGTGTGCACACTGTGTCAGTCTGACGTACAGTAACACAACATCGTGTGTCGGCTGTACTTTGAGGACCTGTCCCTTTAAGACACAGGGTCCACGGTAAAGACCAGAGTGTGTCCTCCTCTTCCTCACAGCCGAGGAAGGCTTCAGCTCTCACACAGGTGCAGATGTTGGTGAGCTGGCTGCACAACCTTGTTTTTCCAACTGCAGACTACACACACACACACACACACACACACACCCCTCCACTTCAAGCTCTCTGCTATTAATACCTCATAAAAGCATGTTATCAAACTGCATACTTTCCATGAGCTCCAGCCCCTCCCTCCTGCTTTTATCCCTTCATCCCTCCATCCTACATTCTTCCTACCAGCCGTGTCTCTTTCTCTCTTCACTCTTTTACCTCCTGTCTGTCAGCTGTTGTCTCCCTCTCTTTGTCCACATTTACTCAGACTGACGTCCTGCTCTCAGGAGTCAGCTGATAGGTCTTTGGTATGTGAGTGAAGTCAGGAGGTGAAAGGCTCATTGTCACATATTTTCCACTCAACAAAGGAGCTTTTTATCTGAGTTTTAAGGCGACAGAGCAGATCAGTGCTTTCTGTTGCTGTGTTGTGATGTCACTGTTTTCCAGTCACTGTGGCCGTCTTCATGTCTGATTAGTCAGCATCAGCTCGTATCTATCAGCAGAGAAAAAAAAAAACAGACTGTCCCACCCCTTCACACAGGTGATTGGCTGGCAGCGGATGAACAGATGAATGACACCAGGAAGAGGAGGAGGGTTGGATTGTGGGTAGTGCGTCATCGGCTGGCAGGGGCTCATTTAAGCGGCTGTGTAGCAGGAGGAGAGAGAGAAAGAGAGAGAGAAAGAGAGAGAGCGAGCTTAGAAGAGGCTGAATGACATTTGCAGCTCCACACCCAAATCTCTGGAAAATTCCATCAGTTTGCTGCAGAGTTTGCTCACTGAGGGAGGCAGGAAAACCAGCTCGATGTGGGATTTTATCTTTGTCAAGAGCTGCAGCGGGTGATGAGATAACCTTGGAGGCTGTGTGGACTGAGGGTCTCTAACACCGTGGTCGGGTCCACTGTGAAGACAGAAGAAGATCCATGTGCACGGAGCCAGATCTGGATCACAGCTGACCTGTTTCCTGTCAGGGAGCATCTATAACTTCCTGTTTGTCTGTCACCCTGGGGAAGGCAACGCTTTTCCGACCCCCCCGATTCCCCCCTTCCTCTTCATCAGTGTCACCGTCGTCTGCGTCGGCGTCCCGTTGCGCCCTGACCTCAGGTATCAGGTGGAGAAGGTTCCGGCTCCCAGGATCTCCCATCATGCACATAAAGACCACCAAGTGTAACCGCTTCTGCCTGGTCGCCTCAGTGACCAACCAGGAAGTGTTCTGCCGTCCTGAGGCGCAGGTAAGGGAGAGGTCTGCTCCTGGTGCTGCTGTGTTGAGTCTGTGTGTCGTCAGTGTGAATCATGTGACCATCACAGGGTCATTTGTACAGCCGTGAACGGGATGAGGGGAAAGTGTTGGGGATGTGGACAAACACGAGCACCTGAGGGTGGAGGTGTGTTGTGTGATAATGCGTCTTCCTCCTCTTCCTCCTCTTCCTCCTGTGACTCACAGTGCACAGTCAGTCCCTGCTGTTGTGTTGTAGGGGGGGCAACATGCTGACTGGTCCCTGCACGAGGATGACTGGTCAAAGCTATTTTTATCAGATCCTCAGTGTGGACTGCAGCACTACACTGTGTCCAGTTTATTAGGAACACCTGGCTCCTTCATCAAGCCTCTGAAACCGGTTCCAACAGGTTCAAGGAGGACTCACTTGGTGTTGCTGTGTTGAACACAAACAGGTGGATGCAGAGCAGAATTTACTGCGCTCTGTTCACATCATATCATATTCTACATGTCACATTTCTGCTCTTGTGTCTCGACCTATACTCAATAATATCACAATAATTAATTTTTTTTTGCTGCTGGGTCCGCCCCCCATTTCACTACTTCAAATAAAACTGCTGTTTAGTGCTTATACCTGAAACATAAGAGGATTTTGTTGGTCAAAGGTCAAGGTCACTGTGACCTCACAAAACACTTTTTAGCCATTACTCACGACTTCACACAGCAACTGTGACAAAATGTCACACACTTGGTTAATATTTGATCTGACTCTGGATAAACAGGAAGTGATCTGAGACTAGTCTGAGAGGTGGAGGGATACTTTGACAGCTTTGCGGGCTTTTAGACAACAGATTGGTCAGATGAGAGAAGCCCTCTCTCCCCTCACACCTCCTCTCCTCATGATCTTCATTCACTGAGTCAAGACATCATGAATGCATCATTGCCTCTAGGGGGCGCCGCACCAGAGCAACTCCACATCATTTTCTGTAAACTCACTTCTTTAGTGACCACGGTCCAATCTGGATCCAGACACCGTCCGACCTGGACCTGGACCTCTAACTTATACATGATACAGTATTATTACATTTTGAAGGAGCGTTTCTATTTTAACTGGTTGCTTTTCCAGCCTTTACAGCTCTGGTCACGTGACGCTGCTCAGCCAATCACTGCAACCCCATCAATGAGTGAGAGACGAAACATGGGAGAAATAAGTGGGATAATCAGAGGAGAAGGTGCAGGAGCTGAGAGGAGATGTGCTTTATTTTAGGATGCACATTTTTCTCTCTGTTATGTCTTACAGCTTAATCACGTGCCGCCAAAGTTTCTTTTTTTTTTTTACACCGTCACTGCTGCTGTTACCAAAGATTCTACAGTGCTATGTTGAGTCTTTGGCTGCTACTATTTTGACCCTTTGAGGCACCCTTAATTGTTGTTGAGCTGCCGAATTTGAATGAGCTGGAAAATGAAGATATAACTTACCCATAGCTGGTCTACGGATAAATAAATGATCAGACATCTTCATACTCACACGTAAGACATGCTAATGTTAGCGTCTAGTTCAGACAGACTGACGGTTACGTGTTGTCAAGCAAGAGAAAACAGCTCTGAAATGCAAAATGATAGAATTTTGATCATGTGATAAAACGTGTGATTAATCACGATTAAGAAAAAATGAATCGTTTGACAGCCCTAGTCTTTACACCTTTGATGTATCGAAGGCGTCACAGCGGCGGCTGAGGTGGAGAGAAGTCGTTCATAAACCCCGCCCTCCTGCGTCACGTGTCTCGTTGTGCACACACTGAGGTCAGCTGTGTCCTCAGCTGTCGCCTTCATTCCTCTCATTTAATTAGCTGCTGTAACAATAAGTGGTCGGCCACAGCTCTCCCTCCAGGATACACACACACACACACACACACACACACACACACACAGGCTGCAGGCTGTCTGATAACAGAATCTATTTTTATCAGTTGTCAGTCTGTGTCTGTGTGTCGCTGCCTCTGAACCACAGCTCGGTATTTTTAGATGAGAAAAGCTGAAGGGACCTGGATCTGGAGGAGCTGCTCCTCACTTCAGTCTCCTCCCCCTGTTCTCACCCCCCCTCTACCTCTCACCTTCCAGACCAGCTTTGAGGCCTTGTTCCGCTCGTTCGACCCCGAGGTGCAGTTCCAGTACTTCAGGTCTTTCCGGAGGGTCAGGATCAGCTTCAGTGACGCTCTGGCTGCAGCCGAGGCGAGACTGCGACTGCACAAGACCGACTTCAACGGCAAAGAGATGAGACTCTACTTTGCTCAGGTAAATTCTCCACCTGAGACCTGGGTTCAGTCAGACGCTGGGCTCACTGCCGTCCCTCAGCACCAGCTGGGGCCCCTCTCCCTTCACTAACTTCACCTCACACAGTTTCTGGGACCAGTTGTTAGTATGGAGGCCCAGAGAGATCAATGTCAGATAACAACGTTCAAGTCTGAAGTGACCATGTGAACATTTATTTCATCCTTTTATTCAGCTAAACAGTGCTAGCTACCTAGCCAGCTAACTAGCCTGGTTGTGGTGGATTATGCTAACAGCAGCAGTGTTCAGAGTTAGCTCAACAAGGTTGTGATTAAAGGTGTTTGGTTTCTCTCTAGACAGCAGCAGCTAGCTAACACTGCTAATACTTGCCTTCGATGCTGACTAATAATCAAGGATACCACCTAGCCTAGCCATTAGCCAGCTAGTTATGTAGTGTGCTAACACTTAAGCTAAAAGAGTAGAGCACAGTCACAGTGTCTGCACAGCAGCAGCCTCTGGTTGGATGATTGGCATTGTTGTTGCTTTAGCCAACAGATGCTAACAGATGCTAACTGGCAATATTCTTGAGCCTGGTGAGAGAGGCAGGGGCCATGTAATAATGACTGGTGACAGCATCACCGTCATCAATATTAAAACAATAATAAAAATGTCTATAATAGAATTAAAAAACATTAACAATCTGTTAAAGCAAAAATAAGTTGTGAAATAATACTTCAGAATAACGACTCGAGTTTCTTTTTATATTTTACACAACTGACTCATGTTACTGTTGATTTCAAAATGTCTGTCTCTTTATTTAACATTGAACAGTCTGGGGGGGCGGCTCCACATTTCTGGGCCCCATTGTTCACTGCTCCTTCTGCTGAGCTCACACCTGCTCCTCTGTCCTGTAGTCTGTTCATATAGGGAGTCCTCGGCTGGAGCCCCCCAAGCCAGAGAAGCAGTTCCTGATCTCCCCCCCTGCCTCCCCTCCTGTGGGCTGGGAACAGTCTCAGGACGCCACGCCAGTCATCAACTACGACCTGCTGTGTGCCATCTCCAAACTAGGACCAGGTAGGTCACACAGTACACATGGTGAGCGGACTGGACTCAGTCACCGGACTGATCTGGAGTTCAGTCTGAGCCGGGAGGCGGGCCGCCAACCTACCTGCTGAGCCACAACCCCGCCCCCTGACAGGCTCCTTTCAAGGCTCAGGTCAAAGCTCATGTACACAGTGAGAAGAGTCTGTGATTAAAGAAAGACTCTGATCAGCTTCAGATCCATCTCTGTCTCCATGGCAACCAGTCCAGCCCGCCCAGACGTCTGCTCAGTTCTCTCCTAGTGTTGAACTGCTAATGCTAACAGGTACTCTTAGCTTATTAATGCTCTCTGTGTGATTCGCAGGGGACAAGTACGAGCTCCACACCGCCACGCCCACCACCCCCAGCGTGGTGGTCCACGTCTGCGAGGACGAGCGCGGCGACAGCTCAGCCCCCGACGACAGCGACCAGGATGACAAGCCCCGCCCCCCGCGGCCCAAGATCATCCAGACGCGACGTCCCGACTACAGCCCCGGAGTGAAGCAGTGAGTGGCGGCACGGGGGACGGCGGCATGAGGACTGTGACATTCCATCCTGAGGTGACTGGTCAAGAGCTGAACACACTCTCTGAGCTGCGAGTGTTTTGGGGACGGTGGGAAGGCGTCGGCGGACGCTGTGATGTCCCGTAGACGGAGACAGAAAACATAGTGTCGAATGCTGCATTCATGTCCCATGGGAAAGACAGGAGATATGAACTTCCTAGTGGATCATATGTTGAGTTTAGCATCAGATGGAGCTGAAGGAAATATTAGTATAAAATAATTAAGACGACTGTAGTGATTCAGACTCCGCTGAAGTTTGTGTGAGGTGAAGCTGCTCCGGTGCAAATAAAGTCTGTACAAGAGCTTCAGACTGATGTGGACGTTATTCCCACACGACATGAATGCAGCATCCTCCTGAGAGGTCGTGTTTTCTCATCTAGAGTTTGGGACGTGAAGAAGGAAGTGATTCATACCTGTCCGCCTGCTGATCTGTGCCTCTGGCTCCAGCTTTTTCAGATCATTACCTGAGAGGTCACCTGGGCGCAGCTTCACCTTCGCACCTGTTTTATGGCGGATGAGACGTCGAGCTCGCCTCGCTCAGTTACAGACATGAGAACGTGACTGCAGAGTGAGAGGGCTGCTCCTCTGATGACTTCTAACAGTGTTATTTGTGGGTTCTTTCAGTTCCTGTGCTTTGGTTGTAGTTTAGAAGTGTTGCTGTTTGACATTTAACAGAGTTAAAATACTATGGCTTTATGAGGCTTTTATTTTGAATGTACTCGCACCAAGCTCTTCATCTGAGGGCGTCACCTTCATCGACCATGGTTTAAAAAAACAAAAAAACAAAAACAGGGCTAATGTTTTTAGTTCTGAGAGAAAAGTCTGCAAAGTAAATACAAGTGAAGCACTGTTATTCAACCTGTGGCCAGCGGCCCGGGGCCTGGTGCACTGTGATCGGTCCCCACTGATAAGAACGCTTGTGTGTTTTAAGGAGATGAGTGTGTTGCTTATAGTTAATGTCTTATTGTGATCATACAAGCGGTTTGCATGTGTAGCAGTTGTATGTTGGAAAATATGCACCAAAAGAGTGTGTGTGTGTGTGTGTGTGTGTGTGTGTGTGTGTGTACTTGTACTTGCTACATAGTAAAGACCAAAAAAAGTGTTTTACTGACAGAGTGAGGACATTTTGGGAAAGTGAGGACATTTTGGCCGGTCCTCACTTTTTGAGATACCTTCAAATCACATGTTGAGGGTTAAGACTTGGTTTTCGAGTTATGGTTAGAA
This sequence comes from Trachinotus anak, assembly GCF_046630095.1. Lineage (NCBI taxonomy): Eukaryota > Metazoa > Chordata > Actinopteri > Carangiformes > Carangidae > Trachinotus > Trachinotus anak. The sequence continues at coordinate 14,362,939 of NW_027273877.1, forward strand.
TTAGGTTTAGGTTAAGGTCAGGGTCAGGGTTAGGGTTAGGCACTCAGGTGTGATGGTTAAGGTTAGGGTAAGGGGTTAGGGAATGCATTATGTCAATGAGTGTCCTCACAAAGATGGAAGTACAAGTATGTGTGTGTGTGTACAGATGCTGATTGAAACTGCTCCCTCTAGTGTTACATCACAGTCACAGACCCTCACCATGCTGACAATATGATACTGTTACACACCCTCTTCTTGTGTCTCTGTCTGTCTGTGTGTGTGTGTGTGTGTGTGTGTGTGTGCGTGTGTGTGTGTGTGTGCTGTTGAATGTGTGTGTCCTCTCACCTGTAGCTTCATCAGTTTCAGGCTCAGTCGGGTTCACACTGTGTGAGGCCTCCTGACGTCCAGCCTCTGCTCTCAGCTTCAGTGCTGGTGAATCTGAGGCAGGGGCTTCACTGTGACATCATTACATACCGTCCAGGCTCTGAAGCGCTGCGGGGGCCCTCACTTAAAAAGTAGTCTTCGGGGCCCGGCCGCACCAGCTGGTCTTTACAAATCCAGGTCCTGACTGCTCAGTCAGTCTGTAGAATAAGTTTGTGACTGTTTAGTGTTGAGTGTGTTTGCTTGTGTTTTCACTCAGTCTGATTCTCTGTCTCCATCACATTTACAGTTATCATGAGCTGATGATGTAAAGACAGGAAGTCCTGGAGCTGCCGAGTGTCTTGGTCGGCTCTGTTTCCTGCAGTGATGTGTCACACAGATCATCACACAGCTCCTTTTGTTCAGCTTTAATTTGCAGACAGTTTTAGGCCTGATTTGACAGACGGGTGCCCGGAGGTCCAGTAACGGCTCAGCTCAGTTCACAGGATCTGTCCCACAGTTCAAACCCTCTGTCATCGCTCTACACTGGACTTCACCTTTCTTTCCGTCTAAAAGCTCACTTGTTGTAAAATCTATACATGAGGTGATTGTCTTGTCTAAAGTCGTTACTATGGAAACAGGCTGGTGACTTTACGCCTGCTCCTGACTTGCTGTCAGATTTACCAGCGGTGTTAGTGAGAGGAAAGGCTAAACTTAACGCCAAGTTACGACAGACTGAAGACCAGTTGGAGCCGCCGGCCCCGGGCCTTTATTTTTCAGCCGATGTTGTTTGCATGATGCGTTTGACTAAAAACTACATTTGTACTCGATACGGACGCAGTTACTCAGAGCAGGAGCAACCGGGGGGTAGGAGACCCTGTTCAGCTTCCAGCCAGAGAAAGTTGTCTCACGTCAGAGGTTCTACCTGCTGCTTTAACAAATGTCAGAAACTACACAGTTTCCTGTGGTCGACGGATCTGGGTCTGGATCCTGCTGCTGTGCAGGTCCAGTTTCACCAGTAGAACACTGATTGAAAACAATGAGTGAAGGTCAGCATCAGACCCTGAGGGCTCATCACACTGTGTTTGACTGGAGCTTTATCTTCAGCTGTTCCTGCAGCCAGTAGCAGTACTGTCTGTTGTCTCCAAGACGTTTTATTTTGGCAGTAGCCTCTCGTCGTGCATCATGTCCTAACTCAACCTGTTGAAATGTTTCGATGTGTTTTAGTGGTGAAGCTTGAAACTGTGTTTCCTACAGCTGCTTTGACTCCGGCCGATGCAGAGTGTTAGCTTGAAGCCGCACTGTGAAACATGACACACGGCCAGCAGCTCAGCTGTCACATCAAACAACTGGAGTTCTGTCAGTTCAGCTACTTTTGTACAACTGCTGTTCAAAGTTCATTTATATTCAGATAAACCAATGAACATTACTGAGTTTCCATGAATAAAGATTGAACATCAAACCTCACGTCTGCTGTTTGTTCTTTCACATCAAGTCAAATCAAATGATGTAACATGAATTGTCTGCTGCGCTCAAGCTCCACTTACTGCTTTACCTCCAGAGCTTTCGACCACAAGCTATTGCCTCATGGTTTTGGTTCAGAAAGAGAAACTGAGAAGAACCGGCTCTCATCTGTTGATGATGATCACAACATGTGGCTGAGAGCTCTGCATGAAATGTGCTAAGTGCCCCTTGACGAAAGAAGTTAAAGAATGAAGTGAATCACCACAGTCTTTAAAATACTTTAAATGGTGTATCCAGAGTGTGTCACTTGTTTCAATGAGATGTTTGTACCTTTCAGATATTTATTTAGAAAATCTGCTTTATTTCATATTTCATTGCACTTGAGTATTTTATGAGACCATTTGCATTTCTGTCTGAGTCAGGTCAGAGCCTGTTCTGTCCTCATGTCCAGACATGAAGCAGCAGCAGCCCCTCCTGCTGTTCAAAGACAGTCTCCATCTCCCGACTCACCATAGAGCGATCTGTTGTTCCACATGTATTCACCATAAATCGACCTGTGTGCCTTCAGCAGGCTGAATGTGTCTCCCATGTTTTCCCACTGACCCAGACCTGAGAGGTTTCACAGCACTACAACAACATCCTGCTCCTCAGGTCACACACTCAGGTGAATGTGCTGCCTCCTGCTCAGCTCAGCAGCAGACACTAAAAAAGGTGAATTCATCACCCAGGAAGCAGTTTCAGCAAAAGCTCCACCGGAGGCAGGTGTTCTTTATGACCTGCCTCCACAGCACCTGCCTCCACTGTTTGACCAGAGAACACACGAGTGAACGTCTGCACGGTGGTGTCGGACCGAATCAGAGTTGATGTCGCAGGATCCAGGCTGAGGTTCCACCACAGGAAGCAGGATAAACTGAAAGCATCATCTCTGGTCCCAAAGGTGAGTTTTACTTCACTTTATTTAGTTTGAAGAAACACAGCTGATCAGACATGCATGCTTCAAGTTTTTATTGATTGGAAGTGGGTCCAGCGATGTACGTCCTGGTCCAGGTGGGGGCTTATTTGTTGCAGCCATCCCAGTTGCAGCAGCTGACCTTCAGACCCTGAGTGAGGCCCAGCTTCAGACACTCCACCATCTTGAAGCAGGACTTGTGGAAAGTGTTCTCTGCAGAACCGGATCAGAACATTTAAGACTTATTCTTTGTTTGAAAGGTTCTTCAGCTTTTACAGCACAGTGTGTTTGTAAATGTGCTGCAGCCAGAGGTCTGTGAAACGAACATAAACTGGTTGAATTCTGTCTTTGGTTTGTCTGTGACAGTACTGACCGTAGGGGGCGGGGTAGGTAATTTTGGCGCAGGTGTCCATCTCTGGGGGGCAGGTCTCCAGGGTCTCCACACAGTCTGGAGTGTCGGGAGCCTCACGGACACAGTTGTGACACTGCAGGGCCTCACCTGTGACACATGGAGACAAACAGCACAGGCTGGAGACTGCAGACAGGTCATCCACAGCTAAAACCGCCCCAGTGATTCATGGGTATTTACCGTAGGTGACGGCCACAAGGAGCAGGAGAGCAAGAGCAAAGACCTTCATTTTGTCTGTTTCTTCTTCTGCAGGAGAAATAAATCACACACACACACAGCCTGTTCAGTTGTGTGACTTCATTCTCTGTTAGTTGTTATTTCATGTGTAAAGTCACAGTGGCCACTTACCCTCTGAACCTGTGCAGGTGCTGTGTACCTGTCCTGTGCCTCCCCCCTCCTCTTATACCACAGCACATCACTGATAACGGTCAGAACTGTGGGAAAAGTCCAGGCTGCAGAACCGTCTGTTCCCGGAGCAGCGATATCACCACACTCTGCTGGAACCAGTTCAAGGATTTCTTTTCCAAAAGGAGCATGTGCAGGGGAAATGTAACTGTTCTTAGCTTTACAGTTTCTAACACAACTGTCTTTTACAATAAAAATAGTTTTGAGATAATCAGGTTTGGACATGAAGGTTTCCCTTTAAAATCCAGCCATAATCTACAGTCAAGAATCCAGATGTTTTATTCTTTTAGCAGGGAATCATTTACAGATAATCAATAATCCAAGAATCATATTAATTATTTTCACTGTTTTATTTTCCTTGTCTCCTTCTCTGTCGTTCATTTTGTGTCATCCACAGCCTGCCTCTGCTGTATGTGTGTGTAAAATGTTAAAAAGATGAACTGGGTTTGGTCCTGTGAGGCCGACTCCTCACCACTGTCTGACAGCTGCTGCTCAGCTGTCAGCTTCTCAGCTCCAGTTAAACACTGAACCTGGACTGTGGCTCTCACACATGGAGGATGGAGAAAACACTGACAGCTGTTCAACAACAGGTCACAGGTGTAGACGTGGGTGAGGACAGAAGGCAGAGACTGCGAGCTGCCAGGTTTGTCGGTTGTTACGGTTCAGAGTGACAGACTGGGATATGGAGGATATGTGAGCAGCTGGAGATGAATGATTTAAAACAGCTGATATTATAGTATATATTATATTATATTTAAATTTCAGTGGTTGAGTGAAGATGATTTGTGAGGAGAAAGTTCCCACAGCATCTGGGTCATTAAGACACGAGCATCATTTATGAAGTTAATTAACTACAGTTTGTCCAACTGATCTGATCTTGATGGCAGGCATCATTTTATTCTGGGCAACACAGACGGGTGAGCTGCAGGCTGTCAGGTGAGCTGTGATGTCACAGACGGGTGAGCTGTGATGTCACAGACGGGTGAGCTGCAGGCTCTCAGGTGAGCTCTGATGTCACAGACAGGTGAGCTGTGATGTCACAGACAGGTGAGCTGCAGGCTGTCAGGTGAGCTGTGATGTCACAGACAGGTGAGCTGCAGGCTGTCAGGTGAGCTGTGATGTCACAGACAGGTGAGCTGTGATGTCACAGACGGGTGAGCTGCAGGCTGTCAGGTGAGCTGTGATGTCACAGACAGGTGAGCTGTGATGTCACAGACAGGTGAGCTCTGATGGAGGATAGAAAAGAGTGATGACAGATTCCTCTGCACACTAAATGACGTGGATGTCATCACCACAGAAGAAGACATGGCTGCGGCCCCCAGGCCACTGACAGAGGCTCCACCATAATGTGTGAGGACAGCACAGAGCAGCAGTTTGTCTCTGGCCTGATGAAACTCTGGCAGCTCTTGTTTCACTTTACTTCATGTGTTTTTATGTGAAGTTTGAAGTGAAGTGATCTGAAGTTTTGCACTTTGCAGTTTCTGTTTGCAACAGTTTGTATTTTTGTATGAAGACATGTTCCCATTTATCTCAGGGCTGCCTTTCCTCTGAGTGGACTGAGGAAATAAATCTGACTGCAGGTTGACACTGAGTCGTAGTAAACTACATTGAATCCGTGTATCATTCGTTCATTCGTTTTTCAAAATAAAAGCAAAAATAAGAAAACGAAAGAACAACTCTTTTTCTCTGTATTCGTTTCCCAAACTAAAATGAAAAAACGGATAACGACTCGTTTTTTCAGTTTTCGATTTTATGCTCAAATGAATAATGGAAAAAAAGGTTTGATTCAGTGAGATTTTACTTTTCTTTCCTATTAAATTGTCCTCCACAGACAAATGTGAACAGTGACTGAAAACAGCGATCTGGAATCAGATCTATGTGTGAATTGAATCCAATCCTGAGATTTTCTGAATCATGCAGCCCAAGTAGTGCAGGCTGATAAGAGCCAATCAGGAGCCAGCGTGGGTGTCTACGTCATCGTTTCCAAAGGTCTGTAGTTTTCAAAATAAAACGGGTCCAGCAGAGTTTCTGAGAGTCTCTGTTTCAGAGGCGGAGGACTCCGGAGGAGAGAGGACGGAGGAGGAAACAGAGAAGAAGAGAGGAGTTTAAAACCGAAACGTAGAAGAAGAGATGAGTTTAAAATTAAAGCGTAGAAGAAGAGACGACTGCAAACTAAACCAGAGAAGAAGGGACGAGTTTGAAACTGAAACGACTTAAATGTAAGAAGGTAAATAAGGTCTGTTTTTAATAAATGACATTAGAACATATCAAACACACAAAGCAGAGTCTTATGACTTCCTGAAACCGGGGAGGGGAGGAGCAGCTGCATGTGTGTGTGTGTGTGTGTGTGTGTGTGTGTGTGTGTGTGTGTGTGTGTGTGTGTGTGTGTGTGTGTGTGTGTGTGTGTGTGTGTGTGTGTGTGTGTGTGTGTGTGTGTGTCTCTTGAGCAGCTTGTTTGTCCTGACTCTTGTGTGTGTGAGCTCACAGTCAGTGTTACTGGTTTCCCTCTCAGACTGACTGAAGTCCTGAAGATGAGTGATTGTGTGGAGGAAGAGGAGGACAGAGCAGAGTCTCCAGGACACAGCTGTCTGTCTGTGAAGAGCCACCGGTCCAAAGATGATCCTCCAGTCTTCAGTCCTGAACCTGGACCCTCAGACCCACAGTAAGAGACCTGCTAGAAACCTGTGAACCTCCAAACTGTCTCTGTAACAGTGTTTAGTGTGTTGAGCTCCTGCAGTGATGTCACTTCCTGTGACAGAGACCGTAATTATTTTTTTATTATATAAACTTTATTCATAAACAAATCAAGATACAAACAAACAAGGCAGTTCAGCTTCTTCACAGGAAAAACTGAGGTTGAGCAGAAGCACATTAAATAAATAAAGTCAAACTTTAAGAGAAAAAAGAATAAATGTTCCAAGCTTTCAGCCTCATTTTCACAGAACACACAGTTCTTCACATCAAGATTAAACCTCAGTCTTCACAACTTATTTGTTGAATAAATCTCATTTAAGATTTTAAAGTTCCCCTCTTTCACTTCAGGAGGGAGAGGAAGTGAAATATATCTTCTCCTCATCACCTTCACCTCCTCAATCTCAAATCCCCTCAGTATAGAATTTCTTTTAACTGGGCTGTGGTAGCGTTCCTATAACAGACTGTTTCTAATAACTTTGTGCATTTACTGTCTCAAAAGTCAGTTCCTGCGCTGCAGAGCTGTGTCAGCCCAGGAGAGATCTTTAACCACTGATCTCAAAGAGACTGGTACGGCTTTAATCAATCTGTTAAAGGTTTGAACAGAACATTTGAGCTGGAATTTGTCACAGAACATCTCGTGCTGTGACACATTTCCACTGTCATCCAGAAAATGAGCTGCAGCCCAGATTCCTTCAGATTTCCACTCATCTAAATCCACTGATTTTTCACAGTGTAGAACATTTATGTTGTTCCACACAGGTGTGTTATGTGGTGTCATATTATGTCTGTATATTAATTTCCAGTAGAGGAGGACTTGCTGATGGAAAGTGGAGAGTTTGACTGGAAATGAGCTAAATTCAAAGTCACAGCGTAGTAGAAAGTCTGTTCCTCCCATGTTCTGGAAAATCACATCAGGGACAATGAACCAAAAAGATGAAAGACTGTAACCACTTCAGTTTCAAGACACCACTCAGAATATCAAGATCAATCACATTTGCTGCCCCCTCTTCATAGTTTTTAATGATATCAGTTCTCCTTATATACTGACATTTATTTCTCCATTTGGACTTAAATGAACTTTATTTATAGTTTGGATCATTGTCGGTGATATGGGGAAGGAGAGTGCTGGTAAATCAGTCTGGACAAACTCTCCATCTTTGTTAACAAAATCCTCCCAGACATGCTGACATCTCTCTGCAGCCATCTGTGAAGAACTGTCTGACACTTTTCCATATTGTTACAGATATTCCTCTTTTCACTCATAATTCTGTCTCTACAAACAACAGTTCCTAAAGATTTCTCCTCCTTCTGAACCTGTATATTACATGCTGACTGCAGGGGGCGCTCCTGCACTGTCATTATTTCACATTTATTGATGTTTAACCATGGACCTGATGCTTTGGAGAACTGATTGACTGCAAAGCTAAAGGATCTGATTTTCATTTTATAAGAACAAAGTTGGGTCATCCACCAGCTGACTTCTTATTATTTGTTTATCCATCACATTTAACCTTCAATGTCACTGCTTTAATCAGAATAGATCACATCTCTGCCACCATTACAAACAGAGGTGGCCAAGTGCCATGTCCTAGAGAAACACAGCTGTAGATTCCATTGTACAGCAGCCCTATAATCTGAATAAATGTCTCTCCAAGACCAAAGAACCTCAAAGTTTCCAGTATAAACTGATGTTGGACAGAATCAAATGCTTTGTAAAAATCTAGAAATAAAATAAACCCACTTTCTTGGATTATTTCACTACAATCAAGAAGATCTAATACAGGCCTTGTGTTATTATGAACTGACCTTCCTTTCAAAAATCCTGACTGTGCTTCACTAATTATGGACCAGATACCTGTCTTCAGTCTGGCAGCAACAGCTCCTGAGAGTATTTTATAGTCAGTGTTCAACAAAGTGATTGGTCTGAAATGATCTAAACTTCTTTTGTCTTTACCTGATTTAGGAATCAGGCTGATTGTTTCATGCTTGACACCAGTTCATTCTTCTCTATCCACTCTTTAAATAATACATTTCTTAGATCTTTTCCAAAAGAGCTGATAAAACTTAGCTGTGAGCCATCTGTCCCTGGAGATTTGTAGGAAGCCATCTTCAGGATCGCTGAGTCCAAATCCTCAGTTTTTAACTCTGTCTCACACAAATCCCTGAAGGAGTCCTCCATACGTGGGATACCATCCTGGATTTTATCAGAGAAGGCGACAGCTTCACCTAAAGAGTAAAGTGAGGAGCACAGATCGGAGGAAAACGTCAACACTTCTTTCTGTAAACTCTCTGGTTCTTTGCATTGGACTCCATTTATCAGTAGACTTGGATTTGAGTTTCTCTGTTGTCTACTTTTCTCTAAGTGACTAAAACATGAGGAGTTTATCTCACCTGCCTCCAGACATTTGGCTCATGATCTTATAAAGACACAAGACACAGACACTTTCAAGACACAGATCATCTCACTTGGTTTGTGACTCCATCAGTTTGTTTTTCTCCTGAAGGTTTTGATCTGTTTCCTACAACACTGAGATATTTCTTGGAGAAAATTACGTTCATACTTTTTCCTCTTTAGTTCCTTACAAACATTTGTAGTAAATTCTCTAATTATTAATTTAATAAATTCCAATTTGCAAATATTACCTTCAATTGAATTATTAATTTCAATATCGCTTATTATTTCTCAAATTTTATCAAACTAGTTTGGCTTATTTAACAAACTGGCATCAAACTTCCAATATCCTTTAAAGCATATCACCACTCCTCCAGATTGGTTAGAACCATGATCTATCTATCTATCTATGTTTTTAAATGATGTTTTCATTTATTAAGGAAAAAAGCTATCCAAACCAAACCTGGCCGTATGTGAAAAAGTAATTAACCCCTGAACCTAATGACTGGTTGTGCCACCCTTGGCGGCAACAACTGCAATCAAGCATTTGCGATAACTGGCAAAGAGTCTTTCACATCGCTGTGGAGGAATTTTGGCCCACGCTTCTTTGCAGAATTGTTTTAATTCAGCCACATCGGAGGGTTTTCGAGCATGAACGGCCTGTTTAAGGTCATGCCACAGCATCTCAATCGGATTTACGTCCGGACTTTGACTAGGCACTCCAAAACCTTTGTTTTTTTTTTAACCATTCAGAGGTGGACTTGCTGGTGTGCTTCAGATCATTGTCCCTTCTGCATAACCCAAGTGCGCTTGAGCTTAAGGTCACGAACAGATGGCTGGACATTCTCCTTCAGGATTTTCTGGTAGAGAGCAGAATTCATGGTTCCATCAATTACGGCAAGTCGTCCAGGTCCTGAAGCAGCAAAGCAGCCCCAGACCATCACACTACCACCACCATGTTTGACTGTCGGTATGATGTTCTTTTTCTGAAATGCTGCGTTAGTTTTATGCCAGATGTAACGGGACACACACCTTCCAAAAAGTTCCACTTTTGTCTTGTCAGTCCACAGAATATTTCCCAAAAGTCTTGGGTATCATCAAGATTTTCAAGCCATTTTTTTTCAGTCTCTTTCTTATTGTTGAACCATGAACACTGACCTTAACTGAGGCAAGTGAGGCCTGCAGTGCTTTAGATGTTGCTCTGGGTTCTTTTGTGACCTCCTGGATGAGTCATTGATGTGCTCTTGGAGTAATTTGTTAGGCCGGCCACTCCTGGGAAGGTTCACCACTGTTCCATGTTTCTCCATTTGTGCATTATGGCTCTCACTGTGGTTCGCTGGAGTCCCAAAGCCTTAGAAATGGCTTTGTAACCCTTTCCAGACTGATAGATGTCAATGACTTTGTTTCTCATCTGTTCTTGAATTTCTTTAGATCAGGGCATGATGTGTTGCTTTTTGAGCTCTTTTAGCCTACTTGATGTTGTCAGACAGGTTCCATTTAAGTGATTTCTTGATTCTACAGGTCTGGCAGTAATCAGGCCTGGGTGGGGCTAGTGAAATTGCACTCAGCTTTCCAAAAAATGTGGTTAATCACAGTTCATTCATGATTTAACAAGGGGAGGGGCAATTATTTTTTCACATAGGGCCAGGTTGGTTTGGATAGCTTTGAAATCATAATTTTAAAACTTCTTTTGTATTTACTCAGGTTATCTTTGCCTGATGTTAAAATTTATTTGATGATCTGAAACATTTAAGTGTGACAAATGTGCAAAAAAATATGTATCTGTAAGGGGTCAAATACTTTTTTCACAGCACTGTATATATACTTGTAAGATGGACCACAATTACAGTAGGACAATACAGCAAAAAAAAAGACTCAAAGGCAGGTTCGGCATGTGTATCAGATGTGGCCTTTTATTCATCCAACGTCAGAAGCAAGCATCACCCAGCATCAGACAAGCAACACACAAGTTGTTAAAATGGCACCTTTTTATACTGTGTTTTGGCTAATGACCTCGGGAGACTCCACTCACAGGGATCCACTGCCTGCTCACCTATTAACACCTATTTCTTTTCTTATGACTATACACACACACACACACACACACACACACACACACACATCCATATACATATTTATTTCTTCACTACCAAATAAAACAAAACCCCACTAAACCACATTACATCTACTACAATAAAATACACACATCTAAACCACCCCACACCAATTTACACTTGGTTACCCCCGGAACTATAAAACATGGGGTCCATTGTCTGGGAAAGCCTTTTGCCCAAACACCCTGAAGACAAAGAGACTGGTGAGTAGTGAACACACTTTATGCTCCCTCATTGCACCTTCATACACTTATCGAATATACACATTACATCAACCATTACATTTCTTCTGGCTTAACTCTAAGCTCATTGTTTTATTCATTAAAACATGGCTGCACATTAACTCCCATGTCCCTCTCTTTCAGGTGGAGCTGCGTGGCCTACACAGCACATGCCATCCAAGCAAAATTAAAAAGGACAATAAATATGGAGACAAATATTTCATCCATCAATAGTGCAAAGTCTAGCCATACAAATGTGCAAAATGCAATGTAATCAAGTGTATTGTGCAAATCTTCAATAAAGAGCTGTTGCTCCTATTAAAGTGCTTGTGCAATTGTTGAAGTGCATGTGTTTCCCTACCCTTACAGTCAAAAGTGCATGGTGCCCTATTTACAAAGTCAGGCGATGAAGCGCTCTTTGTCACAATACTGTATTTTTATACATATATATATATATATATATATATATTACCCTCCTGACCTAGGGGTGTCAGGGAGGGACTCGATGGCCTCTGCCGCCACGGTCTGTATGTGAAGACAAAAAGGCAGAGCGACATCGGCCTTTGTACAGCAGGACTGCAGAATTTATTCTGCAAGACCTGCCGAGGGGTTTGGAGTTTCTCTCCGGCGTAAGGCGCCCCCTATTGACATGACAGAGTATCGCGCTACTACCGAAAACAACAACAGTACAATGAAATGAGCACTGAAATCCCATTTTCTGATACGATAAAATGAAATTTAAAAAAAACATTTATAGGGGTGTCTTGTTTTCTTTTTTTTTTTTGTTAAACCATTTCAAGCACAATTTTTAATGCACTCAGTGTTTGTTTTAACACATAATGAACTGTCTAACTACTTAAATTACAACATTTTTTTCCGTTTACAGCACACCGTTTTTTTAATAATTTCTTCTCTATGAATTCAATGTATTTTTAACATTTTTGTTTTTTAACCTCTACACTCAATGAACTTAGTTGTTAAGCCTTTACACTCTCCCCTGCTTTTTTTTTTTGAATGTCTCCTGACGTTTGTCTATAGTATGAGATGTAGTGGAGGCTAACACCTGTTAATATGCCTGAGCTACATAGTTGAAGTAATAAGGGTGTGACGGTGTATAATATGGAAGGTTGACAGTACTGAGGTGGTCTGGGAGAGGATACCTTGGCATTAGACAGTTCACTCCTGGACCCCACTGCTGGTAAGATGGCTGTCCCAGCATGCCATAGGTGAACATCTGTCTTGGGTGGGATGACCGCTGGGATCTTCTGACAGCCTCAGATTCTGCCTGATGTTCATCTTCCCTTGCTACCATGCCACCCAGCAGTCTGTCTGGCTGCTGCTCCACTTGATGTTCCTCTTCCACTGTGACATCCTCACAAGCTCTGTCCTGTGGCACATTCTCCTCTTGATCCTGAGTGTCCATGTCCTCCTTGCCAGCAGGGTGGAACTCACAGGCTCTGGCATTCAGTCTCTGCTCAGTCTGAGAATGTGATTTCGTGTGATGATACCCTTTTGGTTGAGATCTCATTAATCTGTAACAGGGGACCGGCTGGTAGGTATATTCTTCATCGGAATTGTCTGTGCTGTTGTCATGTGTAGTGGTAGCTGTCTTTCTCTGTGTTTTTGTCTTAGTTTTTTCTTTCTGACGAGGTGCAGGAAGTGTTTCTTCCAGGGGCAGTTCATTCACTGGTAGAAGGAGGTTACGGTGGAACACACGCAGTGTCTTTGATCCTTTTTCAGGTTGCACCTTATACACTGGTCCATTATCAACTCTCTCCACAACACGGTGCACCACCTGCTCCCAGTAAGCCCGCAACTTGCCAGGCCCACCTCTCTCTGACAGGTTTTTAACCAACACTCGGTCTCCTGGCTGAAGAACAACACCTCTGACCGCTCTGTCATATTGTCTTTTGCCCTTGGCTGATGATTTCTCACTGTTGTTTGCTGCAATTTCATATGCAGAACGCATTCTCTTCGCCCATTTCTCTGCATAAGTCCGCTGATCAAGGGACTCAGACTCTCTCTTGGGTGGGAACAGTAAGTCAACAGGCAAGCGTGGGGGTCGACCATACAAGAGGAAGAATGGTGAAAAGCCGGTGGCCTCGTGCCTTGTGCAATTATAAGCGTGCACAACATGGGGGAGATGATCTTTCCACTGACTTTTTTTCTCTTCTCCCAGTGTACGCATCATCTGAAGGAGTGTACGGTTCAGCCTCTCCACTGGGTTACTCTGTGGGTGGTATGGTGTTGTACGTGAGTGACTGATACCCGCCAGCTGCTGTAACTTGCTGAATAAACTGTTCTCAAACTCCCTCCCTTGATCGTGGTGGAGTTTCTCAGGATATCCAAAACGAGGGATGAAGTCTTGGAATATCTTATCAGCTGCTGTTTTCCCTGATTTATTCCTAGTTGGATACGCTTGGGCAAAGCGTGTGAAGTGGTCAATAAGTACCAGTATGTACTCATAGCCTTGGCTTTGCTCCAAGTGAAGGTAGTCAATACACAATAACTCAAATGGAGCGCTGGTGGAGATGTGTCCCATGGGCGCTCTCTGTGAAAGATTGGGACGTTTCTGTTTAATGCATGTACATCTTTTGTTAACATAGTTTTCTATGTCATGCTGCATGTTGGGCCAATAAAACCTCTCACGGGCAAGATGGGTAACCTTCTCTGTGCCAACATGGCCCATGTCATTATGCAGAGTCTTCAGCACTTTCAGTTTCAACTTTTCAGGAAGGACGAGCTGTTGGTGTTGTCCAGTCTGCCGGTAAAGAATCCCCTTATCCACCACCAGCTTATTCCACTCATACAGCAGTCTCTTTGTCTCTTTCCTCATGTTTCTTTTGTCTCTTTCATTGGGAGTCCAGTGCTGAAGTTTTAAAGAGATCACCTCTTTGATGGCTGAGTCTTCCTGTTGTGCAGCACAGATATTTTCTGGTTTAACACTGGAAGTACTTCCAGGTGACAAAACATCTGTGTCCTCGCCATCAAGTTGCAAAGCAGCAGCCCACGGTACATCGCTCTCTTGAACTGCTTTGCTGCCTTGCCAGACTGCAGACACAAGCTCTGATGACATGGTCTCTGTGTGCTCTTTAATGTTGTCTCGAAAGTCCACAGGATACCTGGAGAGAGTATCAGCGTCTGTGTTCATCTTTCCGGGCCTGTACTTGATATCGAAATGAAAATCAGCCAGCTCCCCAACCCATCTGTGTCCAACGGCATTCAGTCTGGCAGTGCTGAGGACATAAGTTAAAGGGTTATTATCTGTGTACACTGTAAATGTTGGGGCATAATACAGGTAATCTCGGAACTTATCGCAGATAGACCACTTGAGAGCCAAGAACTCAAGTTTACCGGAGTGGAGGTGGTAATTTCTCTCTGCGGGAGTTAGAGTTCTTGAGCCGTAGCCTATGACCCTCAACTTGTTGTCCTGACATTGGTATAACACTGCTCCTAACCCTTCATTAGACGCGTCGGTGTGCAGTATGAATGGGAGGTCAAAGTTCGGGTAAGCTAGGATGGGTGGATTAGTCAGCATGTCCACTAGCTTGGTGACAACATCCCTATGCTCTGCTCTCCATGTGATGGGTGTTTTGGAGGGGAGTTGACCTTTATCTCCCTTCCTTACTCTGTCTTTATTTTTACTTGTCTGTTTCTGAGTGTTCATTTCACTAGTCTCAGTGGGTTTTTGCAACAGCTCAAACAGTGGCTTTGCCAGGCGAGAAAAGTCTTGGATGAAGGAGCGGTAATATCCCAGAAACCCCAGCAACGATTTGACATCTCCAACTGTGCGTGGTTCTTTCTCTTTAAGTGCCATCACTGCTGCCAAATCCTGTGGATCAATCTTCACTCCTTCTCCAGACACCAGCCGACCAAGGTAGCGGACTTCTCTTTTAAACAGCGTACATTTAGTTGGTCTCAATTTAATCCCATGTTCTCTCATGCGGCTGAAAACTTGTCTGAGGTGGTGTATGTGATCCTCAAATGACACTGAGTAACACAAGACATCATCAAGGTATGGAGCACAACATTCGTCTCGGACACTTTCCAACACACCCTCCATACACCTCTGGAAAGCCGCAGGGGCGTTTGTCAGGCCGAACGGAATACGAATCCATTCATACAACCCCCATGGTGTGCTGAAAGCTGTGAGATGTCTTGATTCCTCACTGACAAATCCTTGGTGATAAGCGCTGCCTTGATCAAGGATGGAGAACCAGGTATTGCCCTGCAAACTGTCAAGGAGGTCTTGGATTCGTGGCAATGGATGACGATCTGGGACAGTCTTTCGGTTCACTCCTCTGAAATCCACACACAGTCTCAGACTCTGGTCTTTTTTTCGGACACAAACCACCGGAGAGGAATAGGAAGACACGGATTTGCGAATCCAACCTCTGTCCAGGAGATTCTGTACATACTCCTTCACCTCCTTGTACAGTGGCTTTGGTATGGAGTTATAGCACTTCTGAACAGGGTTGTCATCCACAACATTGATTTTCAGCTGTAAGTTGGGTATGCAGCCTATGTCTCCTTCCCCTCTTGCAAACACATCAGATTCCTCATCAAGCATCTGGCACACAACCTCCTGTTGTTGCTGATCAAGATGGTCTACATTAACCAGAGGGTGCCATTTTTCCTGTGTGTGTGACTCAGCTGAGCTGGTGGTTCCCTCACTGGCGTTGTTTGTTAGACCAACTTGTGCGGTGCACACATGTGTGTTGCTGTTTGGCGTCACTGGCTGCTGGGAAGATGAACAGAGATTCACTGGCCTGCTGTCAATTATTTCCTCAATGCAACCTAAAGCTGTTCTTGGTGGCAGGAAGATGTCATGTTTTGTTGAGTTGCAAACTGGGATTTTTATGACTTTAGAGGCACCGGCTGGTACATCAGCTAATGCAGGGAACAGCTCTAGCCCCTCTGGTAACACACTCTCTAAGGTGGGTTCAAATAACATTGTTCCCCCCTTTGGCCATGACCTGACACGACACTTGATTTCACATATCTGGCCACTTGGAACTGTGAGACCTTTTTTTCCTACTCTGATGGTGTCAGTTCTAGGTGTTCCCTGAGCTGTAGTTCCATTAATTACTGAGACAATGGTTTCAGCTGTGTCTCGATGTAACTTTAATGCCTCTGCTAGCAAATCGCTGAGACTGACACTCCCTGGATTCTTAAGACTCTCTGAGATGATCTCTTCTATTACATTGAACCCTAGTAAGAGACCACTAACACAGTTCTGACTCACTAGCATGGGTACATGAATAGCTACTTGGCCATGTTTTGCACTTTTGATTTCCATTAGTATTTCAACCCACCCCTCAAAAGGTACATCAGTCCCATTAGCTGCCGTGATTCTTAAGGGAACATCTGGCAGGAGGTCCTCAAGTGACTGAACTTTGATCTCTGGTAAATGTGTTTCTAGCCAGTCCTTCCCCACTATGGTAACCTGAGCTCCACTATCCAGCAACATCTCAGTCTTTACACCATTGAGATAACAGGTAAGCATACATCTTTTGCCTATTAACTTTGCGACACAATTTCCTTTTATTACTCTGCGTTTTACTGGTGACTGGCTGTTAGCTAATGTGTTGTAGTCGTGGCTGGTTGCTGTGACAGGGGACGCTGGTCGTTGTTTGGTCACTGGTGGTCCCTCCCCAGTGACCTCCTCACGTTTCCCGCTGGCTTGGTCTTTAACAGACATCCAACAGCTCTGTGTCCTTCCTGGCCACATCTGAAACAGTGGTTGCAAGTTGCAGTTCCTTGGGCTAAACATGGCTGACATCTTCCCTTCGTGGCAGACTTGGGTGATTGTACAGTACTCACTGAATTGGGTTGTGATGTCTCAGGAGTGCGGGTTGTAGTGGTGAGAACCTTCTCAATAGTCTTTGCCAAAGCTGAGACGTGTGCTGTAAGCTCATGAATAGCTGTGCGGTTTGCCTGGACTTCAGCTTTAGTCTGGAGAACGCTGGCTTGAACCTCAGCTGGAGGCTGAGCTGCATATTGTCTCTCTCCTTGTTGGCTAGCATTTACTGTGACTGTTTTGGTTTTGTGAGTCTGACCAAGGCGTGCCTGTCTCCCCTCCTCTTCACTGACTGACTTTGTCATTATTTCTAAGATAAAATCATCAGTTACACTTAGGTTGCTAAGGACAGGTTTAAGATCTCGTCTGACATAAGCATATTTCTCACTTATTCCCTGATACAAAGAGTGAAGAAATACTCCATGGACAAGTTTGCTATCATACTGAAACTCCGAGCTACCTTGTTGTGAAGCAAACAGTACTCTCTGTTTTAGACCCATTAACCGGTACATGAACTGTTGTGGGTTTTCTTTTTCCTGTTGCCTTGCATTGCTAAGCTCCTGAAATAACTCTGCACTACTCTTGTCTCGTAAGTGTGCTCTGAGAAAACGTTTGAGTTCAGCTACAGTTAACCCATCTTTTGTCATCGACATGTCTTTAAAGGTACCAGGCCTGATTATCTTTAAGACAGTACGCATTACTTCTGCCTCTGTGAAATTTTCAGATAACCCCTCATCAATCTGCCTGCATAGTGAACTGTAACTAACATCAGACTCTGAGTCTGAAATCTGTCCACTGTGTATCTTGAACTCTCTCCGAGGCAATAAGGCAGCCACATCAGTCAGCTTAATTACATCAGTTACCTGGTTAACAACTGGTGATCTGTTTGTCTTACTATCTACTGCTGAAGGGGCCAGGATGAATTCAGTCTCTTCCGTGAGCTCCTGTTGCTCCTCTGGAGCCACTGGAGGTGGTTGCAGTTCAGTGATGAGATCTTTGAAGATTAACAGGCTGGACATTCCTTGGTCCTCTCGACTTGCCAGCTCGTCACTTTTCAAAAAATCCACGATAAAGTCATAGAGTTCCACATCTGAAGCATCCTTTCCTGGTACATCTTCCTCTATCTCATCCTGAATGGACTCAGCCAGCTTGTAGAGCATCTCTGAATTGGAGGAGGTGATAAGATGGTGGAGCTGCCGCTGGATCCCCCTTCGCAGTTCTCCAAGAGCAGACATCTTTTCACCTTTGGAACCGTCAGTCATTGTAGCATGTCGATTCAGGAACTTGAAGTCAGTTTCTTTAATGGATTAGCTGTCATCGGGTTGTGGAGCTGATCCCGGACGAGCCCCCAAGATTATTACCCTCCTGACCTAGGGGTGTCAGGGAGGGACTCGATGGCCTCTGCCGCCACGGTCTGTATGTGAAGACAAAAAGGCAGAGCGACATCGGCCTTTGTACAGCAGGACTGCAGAATTTATTCTGCAAGACCTGCCGAGGGGTTTGGAGTTTCTCTCCGGCGTAAGGCGCCCCCTATTGACATGACAGAGTATCGCGCTACTACCGAAAACAACAACAGTACAATGAAATGAGCACTGAAATCCCATTTTCTGATACGATAAAATGAAATTTAAAAAAAAACATTTATAGGGGTGTCTTGTTTTCTTTTTTTTTTTTTGTTAAACCATTTCAAGCACAATTTTTAATGCACTCAGTGTTTGTTTTAACACATAATGAACTGTCTAACTACTTAAATTACAACATTTTTTCCGTTTACAGCACACCGTTTTTTTAATAATTTCTTCTCTATGAATTCAATGTATTTTTAACATTTTTGTTTTTTAACCTCTACACTCAATGAACTTAGTTGTTAAGCCTTTACATGTACCTCATCAATCTGATAAGGTACATATAGCAGTGATAGCAGTTTCCGTTTTTGGATGTTGGAACACTGAGCTCGTAGTTGTTTCTACAAGGTTTCGAAGCATCCATGCATCCCATAATGTCTGCATATAACCCCTCTCACTGGTGTTGCTTGTATAGTAGCATTCCAACAGTTCCTCATTATCTGCTCTTGTCCATGTATGTCTTGTTGTAGTAGCCCATTTTTCATCAGGTTGCCCTGGTCCAGCAAAACCTGACACGGACCTTGTTGACCTTGTTGAGCCAGCATTTGTAGTTTCACTCATCCTGAGGTATGCTGATAGCATTAAGGACCTTGCCTAAGGGTTCACACTTAGGCAAGGTCCCGGTCCCCCAGTCAAACCCCAGTCTCCTGTGCTAAAGTCAATGGTGTTAACCACTGAGCTATCCAGGCGCGAAATAAATGGCTAAGTGACAAAGTACCTTCTGAAAGTCTGCTAGAAGTAGCAGTACTAAAGACTGTCCCTACTAAGACCATCACTCAGACCAACGAGCTGATACACACCACAGCAACAGTGATCCTAGAGATGCTTGGCTACAAGTTGAACAAGATAAGCCACAAAGGACATCCTCCATGCAGGAGGAGGCTGGAGGCTAAGATCAAGGTAACACAGAGAGAAGTTAGTCAGCTCTCAGAGCTACAGAAAGGTGTGATGAAGAAAGGGGTACCTAAGAAGTACAACAAACTGTCTATACCTGAGGCACTGGAGACTGCCAAGCAAAGACTCCCAGCCCTGGCTACCCGCCTGAAGAGATACACAAGAGACGCAGAAGCTAAGCGGATAAACAGGATGTTCTCCTCCAAACCATCCAAAGTGTACTCTCAATGGCAGGGTAGTAACACAAGAACAGATCCACCCAGGGATGAGACTGACCAACACTGGAAGAACATATGGTAGAAAGAGGCATAGCATAACACCAATGCTCAGTGGCTAGCGGAACTAAGAGCAGACCGCAGCAATTTCCCGGAACAAGGTCCAGTAACCATCACAATGGCAGACATCCAAGAAAGAGTTACAATCATGAAGGGCTGGACAGCACCAGGCCCTGACATGATCCACACCCACTGGCTAAAGAAACTAACAGCACTCCATGAATGCCTTGCACCACAAATGAACCAGCTGCTGATGGATGGAGCCTACCCAGAGTGGTTGACCCAAGGATGGACAGTCCTGATCATAAAGGATTCTCAGAAGGGAGCAACTCTATCCAATTATCGGTCAATGACCTGCCTTTGCACAACATGGAAATTCCTGTCAGGCATCATAGTAGCTAAGATGACTAGGCACATGGTACATTACATTTATATTTTATATTTATATCTTTATATTTTTATTTGCACCGTGGGTCCGAGAGGACTGAAATTTCAATTGTGCTGTATGTCCTGTATGTGTAGCATAATTGACAGTAAAGCTGACTTTGACTTTTGACTTTGACTTGACTACATGAGTGGGGCCGAGAAAGGAATTGGTAGTAATACCAGGGGAACCAAGCACAGTTACTGGTCAATAGAGCAGTCACCAGGCAGACCAACCTGTGCACTGCCTGGATTGACTACAAGAAAGCCAATGACTCAATGCCACACACATGGATACTGGAATGCTTGGAAATGTATAACATCAATGGGACACTAAGATCCTTCATCTGAATTTTTAAAAGTGAATTCAAATTTTCAAGAACTAATTTCACTGTTGCTTTTCAATGTTCATAAATTCAGAATGAAAACTTCAATCTTTACCATGAGTCTGTCATCGGAGAATTGATCAGTGATCGATATGACATGAATAAAAATATGTTTGTCTTTGCAGAGGTCAGAACCACAGACTGAGAGCAGAGTCTCCAGGATCCAGCTGTCTGTCTATGAAGAGTGATTGGTCCAAAGGACTTCCTGCAGACCTTAGTCCTGAACCTGGACCCTCAGACTCACAGTAAGAAGCAGTTTCTACTGTAAACTGAGCTGAAGATGATTCAGTTATTAGACATATTTGACTGTGACATGTTAGTGATGAAGACATGTCTTCACAGAGGGAGGAAGAGGAGTGGTGTCTCTGTGGAGGAGCAGCTGTCCTGCTGTGCTCTGTGTCAGGACGTCCTGAAGGATCCAGTCTCTACCAGCTGTGGACACTGGTTCTGCAGACAGTGCTTCACCTCATACTGGGACCAGTCTGGGTCTTCAGGAGACCCCTCCTGTCCCCAGTGTGGACAAAGACCCAGAACCAGACCTGGACTGCAGACAGCCAGTCAGAGCAGCACTGTACAAAGTGAGACTGAACATGTATCTGCTGATGTCTTCATTTCTGAAACCAGGACCTGTTGTTTTCGCCAGTGTCAGTTGTTCTATCACACAGCACTGACATTTCAGATGATTCTAAAAAGCACAACATTAAAAAGATTTTCTTTGCTGCTCTTTAGTTTTTCTGGAACTGATGAAAATAATCAGCAGATTCTCAGATTCTCTGTCTTCAGTCTGACATTGTCTCTTCTCTTTCAGCAGATGGTGGTCTGCAGGAGCTTTTAGATCAACATAAGATCAGTCTGAGGAGCAGATGTGAACGTGTGACTGAAGGAAGTGATGGAACAGGAAGTGGAACCCTCCTCAACAGGATCTACACTGAGCTCTACATCACAGAGGGACGGAGTGAAGAGGTTAATACCCAACATGAGATGAGGCAGCTGGAGACAGCTTCCAAGATGAAGACCCTCCATGACGCTCCAATCAAGTGCCACGACATCTTTAAAGCCTTACCTGACCAACAGAGACCCATCAGAGTGGTTCTGACTAACGGCGTCGCTGGCATTGGAAAAACCTTCTCAGTGCAGAAGTTCAGTCTGGACTGGGCAGAGGGCTTGGAGAACCAAGATGTCAGTCTGCTGGTTCTGCTTTCGTTCAGGGAGCTGAACCTGATCAGAAAGCAGCAATACAGTCTTCTCAGGCTGCTCCATGTTTTCCATCCAACATTACAGAAGGTCACAGCAGAGCAGCTGGCTGTCTGTAAAGTTCTGTTCATCTTAGACGGCCTGGATGAAAGCAGACTTTCACTGGATTTTACCAACAGGGACGTTGTGTCTGATGTCACACAGACGTCATCAGTCAACCTGCTGCTGACAAACCTCATCCAGGGGAATCTGCTTCCCTCGGCTCTGGTCTGGATCACTTCCAGACCTGCAGCAGCCAATCAGATCCCTCCTACATGTGTTGACAGGGTAACAGAGGTACGAGGCTTTACTGACGCCCAGAAGGAGGAGTACTTCAGGAGGAGATCCAGTGATGAAGAGCTGTCCAACAGAATCATCTCACACATCAAGAGGTCCAGGAGCCTCCACATCATGTGTCAAGTCCCAGTCTTCTGCTGGATCACTGCTACAGTTCTGGAGCACATGTTGACTACAGAGCAGAGAGGAGAGCTGCCCCAGACCCTGACTGACCTGTTCTCACACTTCCTGCTGGTTCAGACAAAGAGGAAGAAGCTCAAGTATGATGAGGGACATGAGACGAGTCCACAGGAGCTGATGGAGGCTGACAGGGAAGTTCTTCTGAAGCTGGGGAGGCTGGCGTTTGAACATCTGGAGAAAGGAAACATCATGTTCTACCAAGAAGACCTGGAGCAGTGTGGTCTGGATGTCACAGAGGCCTCGATGTACTCAGGACTCTGTACTGAGATCTTCAAAAGAGAGAGTGTGATCTTCCAGAAAACAGTCTACTGCTTTGTTCATCTGAGCATTCAGGAGTTTCTGGCTGCAGTCTACATGTTCCACTGTTACACCAACAGGAAGAGAAAGGTCCTGAAGAACTTCCTTGGACGAGACTACAAACAACGAGGCTCAACCTCAAAGTCTTTGTTTGAGAAGATTTCTTGGATGTTTGGAAACCTTCATCCATCTCTGGATGACTTCCTGAGGGCAGCCATGGTGAAATCCCTCAGAAGTAAAAATGGTCACCTGGACCTGTTTGTTCGCTTCCTTCATGGCCTCTCTCTGGAGTCCAACCAGAGACTCTTAGGAGGTCTGCTGGGTCAGACAGAGAACAGTCCAGAAACCATCCAGAGAGCCATCAACAAGCTGAAGAAGATGAAAAGTTACAAAATCTCTCCTGACAGAAGCATCAACATCTTCCACTGTCTGATGGAGATGAAGGACCACTCAGTTCATCAGGATATCCAAGAGCTCCTGAAGTCAGAGACCAAATCAGCGGAGAGACTCTCTGAGATCCACTGCTCAGCTCTGGCCTACATGCTGCAGATGTCAGAGGAGGTTCTGGATGAGTTGGACCTGGACAATTACAGGACGTCAGAGGAGGGACGACGGAGACTGATCCCAGCTGTGAGGAACTGCAGGATGGCTCGGTGAGTCCAGACATGATCAATATAATTATCAATCAGTAGATTAGCTCAGTAGTTGAGTCAAATTCAGATAAACACAGTTTTCATTTATTCTCATTATTCTTAGTTTTACTTTGAAACAATCAAAGGTCAGTTGTGTTTTTTGTGGAGGTGTTGTAAATGCTGTGAGCACCAAAATGTAGATGTTTCAGTTGGTTGTGATTGTTGCTGTTAAGTTCATAAAAACACTTGTTTTGTTTATTTGTAATAATTGTTGGATGCTTCATTGATTTGTTAATGTTCTGTGTTATTTGAGTCTTTTTGGTTTAATTCAAACCTGATCAAACTAATTAAAGCAGCTCCTCTGATCTTACACCTCAGTTTCCAGGTGTTTCCAGGTGTTTCCAGGTGTTGGGGAGGACCCCTGCATATGAGAAAACAGTAGTATTAAATCTTTAGTGTCTCCAACTGTGCAGTCTGATAAATGTCCTCAGGTGATGTCACCTGAGTCAGTGTGGGCAGAGTCTGAAGACGACACCAGACCTCTGTAGCCCCCCCTCATCTCTGCTGGATAACACACCTTAATCTAACAGCTGAGGGTTGGTGGTTGAGGTGCATTGTGGGTGATGTAGGCAGCAGGTTTTTCTGAGGAAGAAGAATGTGTGAATGAAAAAAGAAGATGTCTCTGGTTCAGCTTTGTTGAAACTGTCCATTGTGACAGTGTTACAGCAGTGATGAATCTGTGGAGGTCTGTATTCAGGACTCATGAGGTTTCTATGACAACAGTCATCAGTGTTTGACAGTGAACAGTGAATGCAGTGAAGCTCGAAACGATCATCGTGGGCGCTGCTACTGATACACCACAATGACCTAGATGTGTTTTATGCAGTGGTGTGTGTTGTCTGATTTTATTCTAACACATTTTATATTTTCTCTCATCACAGACTTGTTGGTTGTCGACTCTCAGAGACTCACTGTGAAGTCGTGTCCTCAGCTCTGAAGTCCAACCCCTCCCATCTGAGAGACCTGGACGTGAGTGGAAACAACCTGAAGGATTCAGGAGTGAAGCAGCTGTGTGCTGGACTGGAGAGTCCAAACTGTAGACTGGAGACTCTGAGGTCAGTTCACTGACTGGAGCTGTTGTAGTTTTATATACAGTTCAAATCTGTGACGCTCCAGTTTTTCATTTGTTGGTTCATTTTGAGGATTTCTGTGTGAGGATTTAAAAAATCAGCCAGTGAAGAGAAAGAAATAAGATGAGATTAGGAGCAGAGTGGTGATAGAGAGGGTCAGGAGAATCCCCGGGGGCCATTTGGGGACCGGGGCCAGACTGATTATTGTGTAGATTTATAATAGTCATAGTGTTTGTGATTTAGAGCAGCAGAGAATTTCTGATCTTAAGATCTAAAAGTTAATGAGAATCAAGTGGCTGAGGTGGGAAAGTGGAGAAAAGAGGAAACTCACCTGGGATATGGAGGCAAGAAGGAATAGATCCTGACCCCGGATTATTAATCTTATCCGGGGTTGGGTCACAGTGGCAGCAGGCTAAGCAGAGAATTCCAGGCATCCCTCTCCCCAGCAAGGCTTTCCAGGTCCTCCTTGTTGATCCCAAGGCGTTCCCAGGCCAGATGGGACATATAATCCCTCCAGCAAGTTTTGGGTCTACCCTGGGGCCTCCTCCCAGTTGGACATGCCCGGAAAACTTCCAAAGGGAGGCTCCCGGGAGGCGTCCTTACCAGATGCCCGAACCACCTCAGCTGGCTCCTTTTGACGCGAAGGAGCAGCTGCTCTACTCAGAGCTCCCTCCAGATGTCCAAACTCCTCACCCTGTCTCTAAGGCTGAGCCCAGCCACAGCAAAGGAGGAAATCCCTTTCCACCGCTAGTATCTGCGATTTCATTCTTTCGCTCACTTCCCAAAGTTCATGACTAGGCGAGGGTTGGAATGAAGATCGACTGGTAAATCGAGAGCTTTGCCTTCTGGCTTAGCTCCCTCTTCACCACAATGGTCCGTTACAAGCTCCGCATTACTGCTGACGCTGCATCAATCCGCTTGTTGATCTCCCGCTCCATCCCACCTTCACTCATGATAAAGACCCCACCCAAACTACTTTACTTGGAACCTGAATTGCTCCTCCTTGATCTGAGGTTCAACAATCGATTGGAGCCTCCTTTCCAGCACCCTGCACCTAAACTTTCCCAGGGAGGAAAGTCTACCTTTTTGAAAAACGGGAACACAGGTACTGCACCCAACCTCCACTTGACTTTGAAGAGCCATGACAGGCCAACAATGTCCAAAGCCTTCAGCATCTCAGGGTGTATCTCATCCACACCCTGCGCCTTGCCACCAAGGAGCTACCTCAGCAACCTCTACCAGGGTTATGGGTGAGACTTCCCCCCAGTCTTCCAACTTTGCTTCCTCTGTGGAGGATGTGTCAGTTCCTCAAAGTATTCCTTTCACCGTCTGACAACGTCACCATTCTGGGTCAGCAGTTCTCCTCCCCGGCCGAACCCAGCATTGGCCAAGCCCTGCTTTCCTCCCCTGAGCTGCCGGACAGTTTGCAAAGAATCTTCTTGAGGCCAATAAAAGTGCTCCGCCGTAGCCTCGTGGAACTCCTCCCACACCCGACTTTTTGCTTCTGCAGCTGCTGAGGCTGCAGCCCTTCTGGCTGCCCGGTACCTATCTGCTGCTTCTGGAGACCCCTGGACCAACAAGATCCTAAAGGGTTCCTTCTTCAGCTTGATGGCCTCCTTCACCGCCAGTGTCCACCAGCAGGTTCTTGGGTTGCCGCCTCAAAAGGCACCAACGACCTTGAGGCCGCAGCTCCCAACCGCCACTTCTACAATATAGGCTTTGAACATAGCCCACCCAGACTCCACTTCCCCAACCTCCCCAGGGATGCACGAAAAATTCTTACAGAGGTGTGAGTTGAAGACCTCACAGACAGGGGCGTCCGCCAGGCTTTTCTTTGGAACTCAGCTGCCGAAGGGAGCAACCAAATCAAACGATTGACCTTCCTACCTCAAAGACTTAGGCCATACATCTTCAACTTGCTGGTCGAGCAAAAGTTTTTCTACAGGATCCCACCGAGATAGCTACACCAAATCAGCTGATCTCACCTGCTGCGTGCAGAAGGGCGAATTGTTGAGGAGAGAGCCGATCGCACTCAGCCAAGTACTGCACCGGAGCTAGACAGCGGAATATTGCACACTCGGGGCAACTTAAAGTAAGCAGGTTATGTCTGGACAGAGACATAGAGCATAGATATAATAGAGTGTATCTTGATGTGTTTTCCTATCTGTATTAAGTTGTTATTGGACCTCTGTGTCCTGTCATTGCTGAACACTGTTGTAAATACTGTGTTATGCTGCTTAATTACTGTTGTTGTTGTGGTGAAGTTCGCACTTCTCCATATTGCTGCTTTGTGCCTAGTTTACCACTGCTAAGCTGATAATCAAGATTTTTGCCAGTTGAAAGACTGGTGCCAAGCCAGATGAGCATCAGTTCGCCTGCCTTGTTACCACGTGGCACAATTACTGTTTAATGTGCTGGAGTGGTAGCTAGAATCTTTCTACTTCCCTCATTCAAACTCGTAGTGGAGCCCGCCATCTAGCTCTGTGTGATGACATCACACAGTATTTTGTATTTAATATTTGTATTTGTATTTAATTTCTTGTGTAGAAAACATGATCCATCCCTCCATCTATTGTCCGAGAATAAACTGTTACTATGGCCTTTGGATCCTGTGTTTGAGTGTGCACTCCACATCAGATGCCCAGTGAGCCGTCAACTTTATTGTAGTTTTTTCACAAATATTGACACTTATAAGTGAACACTAATTTGAGACTGAACTCTTACTGAACTGAGACTCGGTCAAAGGTCCCTGATACCAGGATGGCTCCCTGGTAATTTTTCATTATTATTAATAATTAATTAACAATTTATAGAAATCTTTGATAATTATAAAATTGTTCCCCATAATCTATCTGCTCCTAGCAGTGCGTAACAGGAGGACGTAGTAGAAACGGCCTCTGAGAAGATCTTTACATATTCGGAAGTGTGATATCAGGCTTTCTGCTGATTGGATTAGGCATTGCCCTGGTGTATCAGAAAATTCGGAAGACGGTGACAGCAGTCCAAATCCCCACGCTGCCCGACATAATTGATGGAGTGAGTAAAGTTGTAAGCACTCAGACTGTGATTGTGAACCACAACTTGGGTACCACCTTGGAAGGAGCTATTAATGCTCAGACTGTGGTAATAAATCGCAACATGGGTCACATCTTGGAGAAGCTTTCAGCTTTGAAAAGGAGAATGGATGAAGATGACCAGAATGGACTAACAGAGTAAGCTGTGTCTATTGAAATACAACTGCTCGCCCCAACCCAAACAATCATAATCTAATCTGCGTTCCGGCCCCCTGCAGCTGGAACAACTCCCCCACGAGATCGCTGCAGTGAGACGCTTCAACCCCCCCCCCCCCCCCCCCCCCCCCCCCCTTCCACAGACACCTGTTGATTGTTGACTCCGTCCGGGACCCGATCAATGATGTCTCCATGGCAACTTGCTGTGTTATCACGATGATACCCTGCGAACTGAGGCACTGATTGTGAACTAGACGAAGCGACTCTCCAGGCCTATGCACACACACACATTCACGGACACCTCTTACATGTACATATGCAACTCACCCCAACCCCCAACCCCATCCCACGCCTTCGCCACTTCCTCCCATCCAGTGCGGCGGGCGGGGTCCGATGGCTGCACCTTAATGGCAGTGGCTGCGGCTGGCTGCCTGTCTGCACTGGAATCACCTCCTCCCCCCTTTCCCCCCTCCCCTGGAGGAAATTATAGTTTGGGTTCTGTTATTTTTTTTCCTCTCCTCTCCACTTGTTTTTCCCCATCCGCCCCCCACCCCCCCACCCCCCACCCCCCACCCCCCTTTTTTTAATGCCGCCGCAGATGGCTGCCTCGGTGTTTTGGTGCGCTCTGCACCAATCACCAGAAAAAATTCCTTGTACGTGAAAACATACTTAATAAACCTGATTCTGATTCTGAGAGGAAACTGCTCTGATGCACAGAGCTGGCAGCAGAGGCAGGGGAGCCTGCTCTGAAAGCTGACCTGAAGTTGAAGCTGCTCCACCATGTTTGTTCTGAACAGTGTGACTGAGTTCTCACTGTTTGTTCACGTCCTCAGTGTTTTGTTTCTGTGCTGATGTCTGGAGTGTCAGAGAGGGAACAGACTAAACAGACATGACTCCTCTGATTCTCCTCTGATCACAGACTGAACTGAGGTCAGCAGCAGCTGATCAACCTGTGTTCACATCAACAGCTGTATGAATGTTGTGCTGACATGTGGATGATGTGTGTAGAAGGCTGACATGATGAAGATCCACAATAACAGAAGGACAAAGTCACTCTACTCATTTTAGACAAAGATCATTGATCAGGACAAATCTGATTGATTATCAATCATTGATCTACATCTTTGATTCTTTATTCAGATTGAGTCTCTGCAGATTGTCAGAGATCAGATGTTCTTCTCTGGTCTCAGCTCTGAAGTCCAACCCCTCCCATCTGAGAGAACTGGACCTGGGTGGAAACCAGGACCTGCAGGATCCAGGAGTGAAGGTTCTGTGTGGTTTTCTGCAGAGTCCAGACTGTAGACTGGAGACTCTGAGGTCAGTTCACTGTTGTAGATCTTATATCTTGAATCCACAGCTAATGAAGCTTCACACACAAGTTGAATCCATTGACTGTGAATGAATGAATGACATTGTAAATAGTTGTTGTCTCATGTTTCCAGTTGTTCTTCTCTCAGACTGAGAATGATTCTTCAGTTTCAGCTCATTTCACTCACTTGTCATGAATAATGTCTGTTCACTTCAGTTCAACCTTCACAGCTCACACACTCGTATTTCTCTCAGTCAGAGGACTCATGTTTTCTAAATCCACTGGAGAAAATGTCCAGTGTTAGTTGTTCAAGTCAATTCATTTTTATCACAACAACATACACAAGATCCTCACAACTAATATTTGTCCAAAGAAAGTGAAGAAACAATCTTCTTTTTTTCAGTAGATTTCAGTGAAGTGTCAGGACTAATGTCTGTTTGATCAAACTGTGTGTGTGTGTGATTTCATCTGTAACACAACACACACAACTGTTGTGTTGACAATGTTGTGTTGTACTGACATGATGAAGATCCACAATAACAGAAGGACAAAGTCACTCTACTCATTTTAGACAAAGATCATTGGTCAGGACAAATCTGATTGATTATCAATCATTGATCTACATCTTTGATTCTTTATTCAGATTGTGGAGCTGCAGGTTGTCAGAGATCAGCTGTTCTTCTCTGGTCTCAGCTCTGAAGTCCAACCCCTCCCATCTGAGAAAACTGGACCTGAGTGAAAACCAGGACCTGCAGGATCCAGGAGTGAAGGGTCTGTGTGGTTTTCTGCAGAGTCCAGACTGTAGACTGGAGACTCTGAGGTCAGACTCCATGTTTTCTTTCTGTGCTGAGATGAATGTGATGTGAAAGTTGTGTTGACACTGAGCTGCAGACATGAGGCTGATATTATACTGATCCACACTGAGGATCTTCATGGTAAAGTCTGTTTTCTTCTTCTCTGCTTTTAGTCCAGTGACTGTTTCTCTTCAACTTTCACATCATGACTTTTTAAAACACCAACAGAAACACATTGAATCTGTCAGACAATAACTGATCTATAATCAATAGCTGATGGTCCCAACACTTTTATAAGGCTCTGTGATGTTTGTACTGACCCAGTATTCAAAGCCAAGTTGTCATAGCAACAGGTTGTTTCATCACTTTAAATCCTGTAGGTTTGACTGTGTTAAATATTTGAGCTCAGTCACCAGGTGTCTGTGTCTCTGCCGTTCCATCAACTAGTGAATTTAATATATATTTCTATACATTTGTTGTCATGTCTCCAAACTTCAGCCTGACATGTTTGTTGTCTTTGAAAACTTGAGGATCTTTAGTAGAATCTGCACAACATGAGTTTGTATAGATGGAGCCACAGGTGGAGCTGGCAGAGTTGAAGAGGTGGAGTCACTACGTCTTTATTGAAGCAGCAGCATGTTGTCATGAATATTAATGAGAGCTGTTTTTACTTTGTCTGTTTGACTCTTTGTGGTTTCAAGCAGGAACTTTGTCTCCTAAACTCACATCTTTGATTCTTTATTCAGACTGAGGGACTGCAGGTTGTCAGAGATCAGCTGTTCTTCTCTGGTCTCAGCTCTGAAGTCCAACCCCTCCCATCTGAGAGAACTGGACCTGAGTGAAAACCAGAACCTGCAGGATCCAGGAGTGAAGGGTCTGTGTGGTTTTCTGCAGAGTCCAGACTGTAGACTGGAGACTCTGAGGTCAGACTCCATGTTTTCTTTCTGTGCTGAGATGAATGTGATGTGAAAGTTGTGTTGACACTGAGCTGCAGACATGAGGCTGATATTATACTGATCCACACTGAGGATCTTCATGGTAAAGTCTGTTTTCTTCTTCTCTGCTTTTAGTCCAGTGACTGTTTCTCTTCAACTTTCACCTCATGACTTTTTAAAACACCAACAGAAACACATTGAATCTGTCAGACAATAACTGATCTATGATCAATAGCTGATGGTCCCAACACTTATAAGGCTCTGTGATGTTTGTACTGACTCCAATATTCAAAGCCAAGTTGTCATAGCAACAGGTTGTTTCATCCCTTTAAATCCTGTAGGTTTGACTGTGTTAAATATTTTCCACTTTTTCCTGCATGGCACCAGGATTCCATCCATCAATGAGAAGCCTGTCAAGAGTTGGGGGAAACTTTTTGACCTCAGCCTCAGAGATGGAGCAGCCATCCCAACATCAGTCAAGGAGCTGTAGTCTTGGCTCAACAGAGTGGACAAGTCTGGGCTGCCTGGGAAATTCAAGTCCTGGATATACGAACATGGCATCCTACCTCGGATCCTCTGGCCACTGCTGGTCTAAGATGTGCCCATCATATCAGTGGAGATGTTGGAGGGGAGGATCAGTTGATGGCTGGGCTTACCACATAGCTTAAGCAGTGCAGCTCTGTATAGGAAGAGTAACATTCTGCAGCTTCCGTTTAACAGTATCATGGAAGAGTTCAAGGTCACTCATACTAGAGAAGCACTGCAGTACAGAGACTCCAGTGATCCCAGAGTCTCAGCGGCTAGCATTGACATCCGTACCGGCAGGAAGTGGAGTGCTGCTAGGGTGCTGGAGACAGCAGAAGCCAGACTGAGGCACAAGACTGTTGTGGGAGCAGTGACAATGGAAAGATCAGGCTTGGGCTGCTTTCCAATGCCTCAATATATCAGGGCCCAGGGCAAGGAGAGGCAACTGCTTGTCCAGGACGAGGTGAGGGTAGCAGTGGATGAGGAGAGAATAAGCAGGTTGGCAGGCATGAGGCGGCAGGGAGTTTTGATGAAATGGGAAGGTGTGATGGAACAAAGGCTCACATGGACTGACATCTGGCGAGTAGAGCCAGAACACATTAAGTTCCTAATCCAAGCAGTATATGACACACTTCAAACCTCCAGCTGTGGGGCAAGTCTGATTCACCGTCCTGTCCACTCTGCTATCTGAGGGGGACACTTGAACATATCCTCAGCAGCTGTCCAAAGGCACTAGGGGATGGTCGCTACTGCTGGCGCCATGACTAGGTGTTGAAGGCAGTTTCTGAGAGAGTCTCCTCAGCCATAACAGCAAGCAAGGTCCACTGCCCCCCAGGAAACAGATTACCTTCATCAAGGCAGGAGAGCAGCTGAAAAGACAACCTAGAGCAGCTACGGGCCTACTCTCCACTGCTCAGGACTGACAGCTGATGGTAGATCTGGGCAAGCAACTCAAGTTTCCGGCACACATTGCAGCAACATCTTTGTGACCAGACATCATCATTCTGTCAGAGGCTTCTAAACAGTTTACCCTGATAGAACTGACGGTTCCCTGGGAAGACCGCATAGAGGAAGCATTTGAGAGGAAGTTGGCCAATTACCAGGGTCTTCTGGAGGAGTGTCAGAGATAGAGTTGGTGAGCACTCTGCTATCCTGCAGAAGTAGGCTACAGAGGCTTTATTGGCTGCTCTCTGTACAGAGCCTACATGCTGCTAAGCATGAATGGGCCAATCAGCAGAACAGCCATCAGGACTGCAACAGAGGCAGCAGAGAGAGCTTCCAGGTGGCTGTGGATAAAAAGGGGTGATCCGTGGCCTAATGCTGCTGGGACGCAAGTCGGGGCTTGATCGACCCTGGCTGGGTTGCCTGGGTGAGGGTGTATGATGTTGTGAGACCCAAAACACCAGATGGACCCAGGATACATCACTGATGACGCATTCCAGTGCATCCATAGGATGCACCTTTAATCTTTTCAGTTTGATAAGTTCAGTTTTACCAGTGACTACCAGGAACAGTCTGGTTGATAACTAAGAATATTTTGGTGACAACTGAAAAGAGAGTTCACAGCTCAGAAAGATGTCAACAGGGGCAGGGAAGGTTAGCGGCCCTAACAGTATCTTTCATGAGGGGGGTGAGAGTGAGGGTGAGGGTGAGAACCCCGTAAGTACGGACCTAACGATGATGACAAATGCATATGGAATCACGACAATGAGATGCATCTGCAGCAAGATCTGCAAAAACCAGCATGGTCTTAAAATACATCAGACCAAGATGAAGTGTTTGGTGCGGGAGCCTTTGGTGCAGCGCACAGGGTCTAACCTTGGTGAGATGCCGGAGGAGCCTGGCATGGTATCACCCCACAAAGCCCAGCACCTTCAAGCACCAGAAGCTCCATCACTGGGCAGAGAAGTCCAAAAGGCGCAGGGGAAATGGGCCCCAGCCAGCAAGCAGAGAGAGTGGCGCCAATTTGGGGGAGAATGCTGCCAGACTTACATCCAACATGTGGAAGGGGTTGCTGACCACCGCCTGCAAGCCATGACTGCCATCATTGTCAGCTTTGGAGCAGAGCGATTTGGCCAAAGAGAAGACTGGTGAAGCTCCCAACCGTATGAATTGTAGAGCAGGGAAAATCCAACGGCTGCGGCAAGAGCTCCGGATCCTCACAAAGCGGTTCAAGAGTGCAGAGGAAGAGAAGAAACCCCCACTTGCTGAGCTCCGGAACATCCTCAGAAAGAAGCTCAGGACCCTGCAGAGGACAGAGTGGCATAGGAGAAGGGTCAGGGAGAGAGCCAGAAAATGTCTTGCTTTTATAGCTAACCCATTTGGCTTCATAAGGGAGTTGCTTGGCAGCAGGTGTACTGGAGGCCTCACTTGCTCGAAAGAGGAAGTAGACCAATTCCTCCACACCATCCTGCATGAAATGGAATTGGAGCACCAGCAGGCTCTTATCAACCAACCAGCCCCAGAAGTCAACTTTGACGTGAGAGAGCCGAGCCTGAAAGAGATGCAGGAGGTAGTGAGAGCCGCTAGTTTGGATTCCCAAAGAGGAGAATTCCACAAGCATTGAGCAGTTTAGATCCATCTCGCTGCTCAGTGTCGAAGGCAAGATTTTCTTCAGCATCTTGTCCCGCCAGATGACTGACCTGACCAACGCATACAGATCAATACCACACAAGCTGGTAGAAACTGCACTAACTCGGCACCATATTCTCAGCAAGTTCAAGGACCTCATCTTGGACTAAAATAGCAACTTCAGATTGAGAGTCACTTCTGGGTCAGTTACATCAGCTTGGCATCAACTGGAGAAGGGCATCATCACCGGGTGCATAATATCTGTCAGCCACTTTGCCCCAGCCATGAACATGGTAGTAAAAACTGCAGAGGTGGAGTGCAGAGGCCTATCAACCAAGTTTGGTGTGCAACAGCCTCCCATCAGAGCCTACATGGACAACCTCACAGTCACCACATCCTCTATACCAGGGATACCCCAAGGGCTGGAGAGGCTCATAAAGTGGGCAAAACTTGAGGATCTTTAGTAGAATCTGAACAACATGAGTTTGTATAGATGGAGCCACAGGTGCAGCTGGCAGAGTTGAAGAGGTGGAGTCACTACGTCTTTATTGAAGCAGCAGCATGTTGTCATGAATATTAATGAGAGCAGTTTTTACTTTGTCTGTTTGACTCTTTGTGGTTTCAAGCAGGAACTTTGTCTCCTAAACTCACATCTTTGATTCTTTATTCAGATTGAGGGACTGCAGGTTGTCAGAGATCAGCTGTTCTTCTCTGGGCTCAGCTCTGAAGTCCAACCCCTCCCATCTGAGAGAACTGGACCTGAGTAGAAACCAGGACCTGCAGGATCCAGGAGTGAAGGGTCTGTGTGGTTTTCTGCAGAGTCCAGACTGTAGACTGGAGACTCTGAGGTCAGACTCCATGTTTTCTTTCTGTGCTGAGATGAATGTGATGTGAAAGTTGTGTTGACACTGAGCTGCAGACATGAGGCTGATATTATACTGATCCACACTGAGGATCTTCATGGTAAAGTCTGTTTTCTTCTTCTCTGCTTTTAGTCCAGTGACTGTTTCTCTTCAACTTTCACCTCATGACTTTTTAAAACACCAACAGAAACACATTGAATCTGTCAGACAATAACTGATCTATGATCAATAGCTGATGGTCCCAACACTTTTATAAGGCTCTGTGATGTTTGTACTGATTCCAATATTCAAAGCCAAGTTGTCATAGCAACAGGTTGTTTCATCACTTTAAATCCTGTAGGTTTGACTGTGTTAAATATTTGAGCTCAGTCACCAGGTGTCTGTGTCTCTGCCGTTCCATCAACTAGTGAATTTAATATATATTTCTATACATTTGTTCTCATGTCTCCAAACTTCAGCCTGACATGTTTGTTGTCTTTGAAAACTTGAGGATCTTTAGTAGAATCTGCACAACATGAGTTTGTATAGATGGAGCCACAGGTGGAGCTGGCAGAGTTGAAGAGGTGGAGTCACTACGTCTTTATTGAAGCAGCAGCATGTTGTCATGAATATTAATGAGAGCTGTTTTTACTTTGTCTGTTTGACTCTTTGTGGTTTCAAGCAGGAACTTTGTCTCCTAAACTCACATCTTTGATTCTTTATTCAGATTGAGGAGCTGCAGTTTGTCAGAGATCAGCTGTTCTTCTCTGGGCTCAGCTCTGAAGTCCAACCCCTCCCATCTGAGAGAACTGGACCTGAGTAGAAACCAGGACCTGCAGGATCCAGGAGTGAAGGGTCTGTGTGGTTTTCTGCAGAGTCCAGACTGTAGACTGGAGACTCTGAGGTCAGTAGATTTCAGTGAAGTGTCAGGACTAATGTCTGTTTGATCAAACTGTGTGTGTGTGTTTTTATCTGTAACACAACACACACAACTGTTGTGTTGACAATGTTGTGTTGTACTGACATGATGAAGATCCACAATAACAGAAGGACAAAGTCACTCTACTCATTTTAGACAAAGATCATTGATCAGGACAAATCTGATTGATTATCAATCATTGATCTACATCTTTGATTCTTTATTCAGATTGAGTCTCTGCAGGTTGTCAGAGATCAGCTGTTCTTCTCTGGGCTCAGCTCTGAAGTCCAACCCCTCCCATCTGAGAGAACTGTACCTGAGTGGAAACAACCTGCAGGAGTCAGCCCTGAAGGATCTCCGTGGTCTCGTGGAGAGTCCAGACTGTAGACTGGAGACTCTGAGGTCAGTAGAGGGGCGGAGTCAGTCCATGCTGCTCTCAGCAGTATTGTACTAAACACAGTTAGTATCAGAGCAAAGATCCAGTGTTTCCTGTGAACCTCCAACCTCCTCAGTGGCTGCTTTCCTCAGTGAAGCTGTGAGAGGAGAACGGGGACAGGCTTCAGGATTGGACAGAAAGACAGAGAGAGAGACAACAGTCAGCCAATCAGAGCAGCCAGAAGCTTGTTGTGATCATGTGTGTGAGCTGATGTGAGGACGACTGTTGTTGTTGTGTTGATGTGTACAGGAAATAAAGCTGATTCCAGCTGACAGCCTCACAGATGGACAGAGACAGTGTCCTCATTCATCAAACTGTCCAATCTGATCTGAGACTGTTTGTTCTCTGGTTTCAACACTAAACAGCTGATCAGTTTCATCTGTGTCACAGCTCTGAGATCAGTGTGATGGAGCCTGACAGTCCCTGGCTCTTAGTGACAGCCTCCATGTTCAGTCAGGTGATGTTTCAGAAGCAGCTCACATGTTGATCAACACACAGAGACTCTGTGTTTAAAGTGACATCAGCTGACAGGTAACAGGAGTGAATCCATCACTGACCTGTTGCTGACTCAGCACTTTGTTTCCACTGTGGACTGAGTGAAATGTGCAGAGTGAACAGACTTGATGCTGAACGTCTCTGCAGGTCTGTGAGCTTCCAGCTCAGTGTGTTCACTCCAACACGTTAACATGAGAGCTGAGAGGAAGCAGCTGCTGCACATCTGGTCTGAACAGGACTGAAGTCCCTGCTGCATCACTGACTGATGAAGTGAGTCTCTGTAAACACTGATTCATCTCCTCTGCTTTCGTCTTCTCTACACAGATGGGAGCCTCTCTAAAGATGAGAGTGGAGAGGAGAGCTTGATCCAGCAGTGACTGACAGAGGAATCAGAAGAAGTGGAGATGACTCTCAGTGCTGCAGTCTGAACTGATCTGAGAACAGCTCCACTGTCACACACAGAGTCCAGTCCACCATCATCCCTGTGTGTTCCTCTGGATCTGACAGAGCATCATCAGTGTCTCTGGATTTAAAGCTCATCAAGTTCAGCTCTGAACAGTTTCCTTGTTGAGCTTCACAAAGAGGGAATTTCACAGTAAAATGACTTGAACTCTGAAGATTAGTTTGACTCAGACGTTGAAGCCTCATGTTCTTCAGCTGAACTTTACCAGATATTATTGTAGAGGAGCAACATGTTGTTTTTATCCTCCATCTTATTGATGTATTCAATAATACTTTATAGAAGATATAGTAAATGATCATATTCATAATGTTGAATATGCTAAATATTTGTAACCAGCCCCTGCAGTGAATAGAAACCAAAAAAGTTTTTTTTACTTTAGTAGTTAAGTTTTTGAGATAAAAGTAAAAAGTAAGTTAAAGTTAAAATCTTCTCATTATGTTACTGTTACTCTTACTGTTCTTCTTAAGCCTGTTGAGATATGAGGTTTTTAGCCATATCTCCCAGCCTTTTTATATGATCATGTCTATATATCTAATGATAAGTCAACAAGTATCATTGGTTTAATTCATCATTAATTAACAGAACTTTAAATCCTTCTGTGTGGTAAATAATATTTTTATATTTACTTCCTGTTCTTTATAGCCTTATATTTGACTGGTGTTTAGTTCTGCTGTTTGTAGCAGAATAATAATTCAGTGTAAATTCAAATGTAGTTTAAATTTTCACCGACACAGTGAGGGGGGCAGTAGAGTTTCAGGAGCCAGAACAACCTCCACCAATCAGAGGTTTAGTTCAGCCTGAGAGGTAAAACCCAGGGCTGGTGAGAGCGTCATCAGCTTCATCATCTCCTCTCTTCTCTCATTGGCTGTCATTCACAGCTGATCCACAGAAATACTCTGGGCTTTGTTTACTAGAGGTTTTAATGTTGGCATTTCACTTGTTTCTTGTCTTTGTTGAACACGACTGTTTTTACATCCAGAGACTGTTGATGTGAAGTGCAGCATTATCAATGACCATAATTAGCAAATCATTTGAACACATTTCCTCCAACCACTACTGACTTATTCAATGACCTTGTTGCTTCCAATGATAATTTGAGACTCTCTTTAGATATAGTTTCTCCTGATCAAAAAACACTACAAATGAAATCACTGTGGAAAAATCATCCTTTCTGACCCGCCACGTCTTCTGCACACCGTTGTCTGATCCCCTGGTGCAGAGTGAACACTGAACATCTGTGAGCAGAGGGGGTCTTTTCTGTCCACAAGAGAAGATTAAATGAAAATCTGAAAAAGCAAAGAGTAAGACATATGTTCTCTGCTTGTATCTGTCGTCCAGGTGTTCTGTGATGTGACTGACTGTCCTCCAGAACAACACATCCAGATGTTCTGTGATGTGACTGACTGTCCTCCTGAACAACACATCCAGATGTTCTGTGATGTGACTGACTGTCCTCCAGAACAACACATCCAGATGTTCTGTGATGTGACTGATTGTCCTCAGAACAACACATCCAGATGTTCTGTGACGTGACTGACAGTCCTCCTGAACAACACATCCAGATGTTCTGTGATGTGACTGACTGTCCTCCTGAGCAACACATCCAGATGTTCTGTGATGTGACTGACTGTCCTCCAGAACAACACATCCAGATGTTCTGTGATGTGACTGATTGTCCTCAGAACAACACATCCAGATGTTCTGTGATGTGACTGACTGTCCCCCAGAACAACATCCAGATGTTGACTTGAGACCATGTGATGTGATCAGAGCAGGCACCACGCCCACCCATTGAAGTGCTGATGGGTCAGTCCACACCCATCTTCATTTAAATGTCAGCGACACACCTGTCACGTGTCATGACTTAATCCTGCAGTATCTCTTCTGGTAGTGACATTACCTTGACTTCACGGATGAAGCCTCCTAATAAAGGATGATGTTATCTCTTATGAAAAGAGTGACGTTCATCTTTTCATAAGAGATAACATCATCCTTTATTGCAGCTGGTGGAGGCAGTGCAGCCATCGTTCCACTGATTCCAATAGTTTATTTATAAAATGCCCTATCATTAGAGATTAAACTGTTCTATTAGTCAACTTCTAAGATAAAAATAAAGTGGACAATGAGAAACACAACTTAACGATAGTGATCTTGTACACAAATGGTCTGAGGTTTTGACACCAGGTTTGGGGGGGGCACTTTTACCAGGACTGTGTCTTTGATAAAAAGTGTTTATGGTGAAAGCTGTTCATTCTGAGGTCTGAAGGGTTTTCTGACCCACACCTCAGGTGGAGACAGGTAGTTCAGAGAGGGAGCTACCTGCACGGATAAAACTAACTGAAGCAATAAAGGTGACCTGGGACCAGTATCACCTGGGACTCTGGTCCACTGCTGTGATCTGGTTCATCACATTCACACAGGATAAATATCTCTGTGTACATTAGATGATCCTCCTGATTAGTTGGTTCCTCTGCTGCTTCATCTCTCTTCATCCAGAGGCAGGGAGAGATGAAAGGCCAGCACAGGCAAACACAGAGCTTTTATTAGCCTTTCCAATATGGTCAACATATTTGTGGCTGTCCCCATCAACCAGTAAAATGCCTCCACTGCCCTGGTTTCAGAGTGGTCACTGACATTGAGTGATGAGGTTGGGCTCCCAGTTCATCCCAAAGATGGCTGGTGACACTAGTGGGGACCCATCAGAGGAGTCCAAACACGTCAGCATTGAGTGTTATATTTAGTTTTTCATAAGAGAAAAAACACAATTTTTACCCTGGTAGGTGCAAGAAATAAACAGAATTATGATTTATCAATAAGTCTGTAGATCTAAGTTTCAATTAGAGCCCAGTTTCCTGCCATCAGAGACGTAACAACACACCTGATCCAGAACCAGCTGATAGTTCTGTCTGCTCCACTGTGGAGACTGTTCGTCCTACCACACTGTGGAGTGAGTGACTCAGTGAAGTCCTCGAAGGTTTCAACCCCCTGCTCCGCTTCGCTAGGTTGTGACTCGTCATCAAACGTCCAACAAGGCCCAGGCTCAGACTCCATGTAGGTCCAAAAACCCTGACCTGTAGTGGGCAAAATCAGAACTTACATTCAACCTTCAAATCTGGAAAGGTGCCCTTAAAAGAATAAAATCTGGAATATACTTAGTCAAATTCCCACACTGTATATTACTGAAAGAATAAGTTAGTAATTATAAAATCACATTAACAAAAGGTCCCAAGTCGGAGAGAACCATAGTTACTACAATATCTAACTACCTCACAATTAAAAGATACCAAAATATTCCCTCCTTCACATGGCGATAAAGTCTTGCAGGAACATGTTTCTGGTTGATGACTGAAGTCAGGTCTGTGTTTAAGACATGTTCAGGTTTGATTCTCTGACATCAGATCCGTCAGTAAATCCCTCAGTCCTGATTCTTGGAGCTTCTCCGTCTGTTAAAAAGGCCGGTTGCTAACAAGAGTCTAAATGAGACGACAGAGGTCGTCGGGGACGTTAAACGTCATCAGTCCAACATGAAACCGACCTCCTCACCAGTCCACCTTTACAGCCTCGCTGTGTTTCTACAAACTGTCACTAACTCTGTCAGAGGAAAGGCTTCTGTAGAAGAGCTCAGAGCTGAATCAGACTACAGGCTGAAGGTTAGTGGTGGTGACGGTGAAGTCATGTGACTGTGGTGTCGTTGGTTTAGAGCCTAACATGAGCTTCTTA
Source organism: Trachinotus anak (assembly GCF_046630095.1). Taxonomy (NCBI): domain Eukaryota; kingdom Metazoa; phylum Chordata; class Actinopteri; order Carangiformes; family Carangidae; genus Trachinotus; species Trachinotus anak. The sequence continues at coordinate 14,403,337 of NW_027273877.1, forward strand.
CTGCTGCTGGTTGTGTTTAGGCTTCAAACATCATAAAGTGGAGTCATTAGTGAAGATGATCCTGCTGAACCAAACCTGTCAGGATCAGAAACTGTTGCTGATTTTCTCTGATCATCCAAAACACAAGGGAGAAATCCTATTGGCTGCTTGTGGAGGGAACCAGGTGATGATGACGTCAGGGATGGACTACAAAATTATGTCATCCCTGTAGGACTGTATTGGCATAAAAAGCTATAGGATCACCAGAAAATCATGTGCTCTGTGCCTCATGCCACACCACGACGACTTACTGCACATGCACCAAACATGTTGACAGTTCACTGTGCCGAAAACCCACAGGTTAAAACATCTACAATAGACATTCAGTGTAGCAGCACATGAAATACATCAGCTAAATTTACATTTCGTATTATGCAACATTACATTTCCGCTGTGAAATAACACTACTAACACTTTTAGCATAAGTGGAAGGCATTCGCCATCGCATTTATTAGCATTAGCGGCTAGCTCTAGCTTCAGCAGTGAGGAGATATGTGACCAGTGCAGGTATTTCTCTGCAGCCAGTGACAACAGGATCCTCCGGTCGTACTCACATATATGTTTAAAGTACTCACTACAACTACTTTAACCAGCCCGAATCAGCTTTTATAGCTCTATTATCAAAGGTTAGCTGTGGCTACCACAGTCTCAAAATAGGAGGTGCATCATGTTATGTTGTCCGCTGACACTGTGGAACCTGACACTTGATTGGTTGGCTGAGCTCGCCTCTGAAGGTCACAGGGAAACGTGGTTAAAAGCAGCTGGATATTAACACTAATAAAGGAAAATGAATGTTAATGTTTTCGGATGAGGTCATCTGTATTTCTTTCTCATTGTGTCACTTATCAATATCTCCTCTTTTATTTTTCCTCTCTGTCTTTTCTTTAATGCTGGCAGATTATTTTCTTAATGAGACTGAACAGATTCCCATTTAATCCTATTTTCTTTTCAGATTAAACTTTATATGCATACATTGTTTAACCTGTGTTCAAGCTTCACATAAACTCAGAGATACATGTGAGTAATCAGCATTGAGCTGAAGGCCCAACACAAAGCTGGGATTACTTTACAGACTCTTGTGTGTCTTCTTGTAGACGATAACACAACAACCTTTAGACAAAATCTAGACATCAAGACTAGATTAAAATGAGTTTGAAGCAACACCACTTACAATAACTTTTCAGAGGAAACTGGTCAAAAATACAAATGACAAGCCTTAGATAAAAGTAAGTCCAGCCCACAACTAAACCTCTGGGCAGTCGCACAAGTCAGTCCATGTACATGATAGTTAGCAGCTGATCTTAAAGACGCCAGTATTAACTTCAAATTCTGTAGATATTAAGGACAATAGATGAGTGTCACTCAGGAAACTAAAACTGATCTCCTGCATGAAAGTTCTGTGTTTTATCTGTCCATCCATCCATCCATCCATCCATCCATCCATCCATCCATCTATCCGTCCATCCCAACCCCCTCCTCCTAACTTCATTACTCTTTACACTATGACACATTGCTCCTGTCATACTAACTTTGGCCACCAGAGATCACCAAACACGAAAATGTGCCTCTGGTTCATGATAAGCTGCTGCACAAATGAACTACGGGGCTGTTTTCTACTGGGGGACAGTCTCCACTGAGATAAGGGGGGTCAGTCAGAGTCCAGTCCAGTTCACTGAGGCAAGTAGCTTCTAATTCACAAAGTAAAACACATTCTGCAAACAGCATTGAGCTTCATACAGTACAGGACAGATCTCTGCTTTTCTTTTGGGCAGCAGCCTCCTGCAGAGTATTTTTATCCAGTCCCCTATAGAGGGCAGTCTTCCTCTATATTTAGCCTCAGAGCTGCAGACATCCAGCACAGTCCGGCCGCGGCCATGAAGAAGATAATGCACAGAACAGGGGTCCACCTCCGGCTATATATATATTTTCAATGAAATCTAAAATGTAAAAGATAAATTATTTCAAAATAAAATCCAAAATAAAATCCTCTTAAACCGACATGAGTTTAAATTTACTTTAAGACCCTAATGTGGTCAATGGATATGGTTTTGAATAAAATATGAAAAAAGAAAAAAAAGAGAAGAAAAAAGTTTAATTTTGCAACTCATGCAAAAGAGTGGATGTACAGTATATCTGCAACATGGACAAGGTTCCTCACAATGAAATTATTTCATTGTCATCTCAAAAAAATCTTCCATCTTCCATCCATAATATTTAATTCATCTTTAATGGCCATTAAATGTTAAGAGATGAGGGAAATCTGACAACGTTCTGTCCTTTAGACCCATATTTCCAGAGGTACTGGGGTACAAATGTGTCTATTAAGATATTTGACCTTTATCATAAATCTATTGGATTCTATTAAAAAGCCAAATATCTTAGTGGATGTACAAAAAACTTTCAAATCAAAAAAACAGCTCAGGGCAAAAAATTTGAGCAAAAAATATTCATCAAAAATGTGAATGTGGTAAAAAAAAAATGTCTCATTGTCTCCCGATCAACTGTTCAATAAATCTAAAATCAGTCAAACTGTCTTTGTGGAACAGGCCTGCTCTTAATAAAACATGATTATAAACATTATTTACAACATTATTTTTTCCAGTCATTTTAGTCCCTTCACACAACAAAGCAGGTAAGATATAAAAAGCAAAATTAGCTGTTTTTGTTTTGTGTTTGTTTTGTGATGACTGAAGATGATGATGATGAAGAATTTCATCTTTTATTGCTGTTTTTGTCTAGAAAAGTGTCAGATAAATGAATTTTATTATTGTGGAAATGTCACTGAATATGCTTTAAAAAACATTTACACCACATTTAAAAAAAATATATATATATTATAACTGGACATCAATCTAAGGTTGAGGAGTGTATCTATAAATACTGAATATGGTTTTAAATGAGGACAGTTTATTAATAATACAGTTTACAATTCAATTTTATTTTTCTAATTACAAATTACAAAATAAATAAATTTTCACATGCAAAATGCAGGAAAAAGCATCATCATCATCATCATCATCAAATTTTTGTTTCCACTGATGAAGTAGTGCAGACATTAAACAACATGAAACACAATACATAAGATTCACTCAGTCTAGAATAATATTAAAACAACCTTTAAAATACTAAAGGGGAAAATGATCAAAACTAGAAGGAGGAGAATTTATGTGATACAACAAGAGTAACACTGATGAGCAAAATCACAAAGAAAGGAGATAATTGTTTTATTAAGTGATTACAATTTAAGACAATAAACTAATATAAAATCTATACTTTATAAAATAACACGTTTAAGTTTAAGATGAAATGAACATTATACTGCAAAATACCTCACAAATAAAATCTGAAAATATCTTTCAAGCATTTTAAAATAAATTATTAGAAATAAACAATAGTTTCTAAAGAGATAACAATTAAAATTCAATGTAAATTACAAAATAAAATTAAGACTGGTGATAGCAACAGCATAACATTGCATATAATTTGTACAATATGTATTACATATCTACAGTAATGATAAACAACATAATGATTTAATAATTATCTTTTTGTACACAATACTGAACACTAATTTACAGACATGTAAACAGTCCCAGACCCAACCAAGACAGAATCATTTCTAATACATTAATGACAATTTAAAAAATAGAATTCATCTGCATTGTGTAATTTAATTAATACATAATAATGCATTTTAATAATAGACAGAAATTACAAATGGCCGATTTCAACAACTTTTATATTCTTATGTGACAGAACTCCAGGTTAAAAAGAGACAAAAAGAAAGTGAGAAAAAGAGGAGGAGATAGAAAAGGAGAGATAGGATGGAAAAAAGATGTGTCTGAGTGATGGAGAGGAAGAGGAGAGCACCCATGGGAGAGAGAGAGAGAGAGAGAGAGAGAGAGAGGAGGAAGGTCAGAGATGAGGATGAAGAGGAGAGAGAGAGAGGGGGAAAGAGAAAATGGAAAGAGAAGAAGAGAGAGTGTGTAGAGAGAGAGAGCTGGTGGAGGAGAAGTGTGTGTGGGTGTGTGTGTGTGTGTGAGCGTAGAGTGAGAGAGTGATTTGTTTTCAGTGAAAGGTGAGGCCACTTAGCCGAGGCGTAGAGCTACAGCGGAATCTATTACCATGTGTCAAAGGAAACACGAGAAGGGCACGACCTGACCGTGTGTGTGTGTGTGTGTGTGTGTGAGACTGACAGAGAGAGAGATCAAGTGTGTGTTGCTTTTGCAAGAGCATGAGTGTGTTTGATATGACTGTGTGTGTGTGTGTGTGTGTGTGTGTGTGTGTGTGTGAGAGAGAGAGAGAGAATGTGGATGCCCGCTGTTATCAAAATGACAGACACTCTGTGTATGTGTGTGTGTGTGTGTTTGTAGCTTAATGTGACTGATGTTATGGCTGTGTTGCATTTTGTTAGATAAAAGCATTTGGATTGATGGAAGGTGAAGAGAAAACGCTGTGTGTGTGTGTGTGTGTGTGTGTGTCTGTGTGTGTCTGTGTGTGTCTGTGTGTGTGTGTGTGTGTGTGTGTGTCTGTGTGTGTGTGTGTGTCTCTGTGTGTGTGTCTGTGTGTGTGTCTCTGTGTGTGTGTGTCTGTGTGTGTCTGTGTGTGTCTGTGTGTGTGTGTGTGTGTGTGTCTGTGTGTGTGTGTGTGTCTCTGTGTGTGTGTCTGTGTGTGTGTCTCTGTGTGTGTGTGTCTCTGTGTGTGTGTCTGTGTGTGTGTGTGTGTGTGTGTGTGTGTGTCTGTGTGTGTGTGTGTGTGTCTGTGTGTGTGTGTGTGTGTGTGTATTGGACTGTTACGTTCATGATCTCATTCTTTACAGAGAGATGCAGAGTCAGCAGACAGGCTAACGCTAACTGGCTAACGCTCGCTAACATGTTTGCTATGTTTTTCGTAACAAACTCCACAGATGAATCCAGTGTCTCAGTTTGCTGTGGTGGATCATCATGTCTTTCATTCATCATATGATGTCATCATATGATGTCATCATATGAACTGGGTTGCACCATGAGTTAGCTCTGGACACATGGTGACTGTCTAATTATTATTAGCCTGACAGTGAGCTAACCTGAAGCTAACCTGAAGTGACCCACTCCGACAGAAAACACGGCCCACCAAGTCTGCTGCCTTATTATCTACATGACTGACACGCAATGAATCATGGGAAAGGCTGGGCCAAACAGAAGACTCAGCTGGACCTGCCCAGGTGTCTCTCAGCAGACAGGTGCTCAGCTCCCGGAGCTCGGTCTGTGAAGCAGCATTCAGGGCGCTGCCTCTTCCTGCTGCGACTCTTCACTGGTTTTGCAGCAGCTGTAACAGAGTTGTGTGTTTCCACATCCAGCAGACGCAGACCTGTGTTGTCATTTCGAGCTGTGATTGTTCGTTTGCTTCCCGCTCTCTCAGCTCTGCTCTGGTCCCCAGCAGCTCCTGACAACAAGTCTGTCTCTTTAGCAGCTCCATGGTAGCACACACTGGCTGGGCCTGGATCGGGCAGCTTCCAGGTCAGTGGATGATCCCCTCAGAGCAGCTGAAGTCCTGGTGACCGGTGTACAGGATCAGTGGAGCCTGGTTCCTCAGCCAAACGTCTCCTGGAGAAAGATGATAGATATAAAACCCACTGTCCAATCAGCTGTGTGCAGACTTCAGACAGTGAAACAGCACGAACTAAAAACACGACAGGTCTGAGGGTCTAAATAAGTCGGTGTCCAGCCCAGAATCAGGGTCAGACCTGCTCCACGTTATAACAGGGTCCAGGGACCAGTGTTCAGGCCCACCACACTGTAGATGAGGTCTTACAGAAACTGTACATGAGTTTACATTTATACAGTGTGTGTGTGTGTGTGTGTGAGAGAGAGAGAGAGAGAGAGAGAGAGAGAGAGAGAGAGAGAGCCTGTCACTCTACACCTCATGGATTCTGTGGCTCACCCGAGGCCAGTGTGGTTCACTGGGGGCTGAAACACTCTAACCACACTGTGTGTGTGCGTGTGTGTGTGTGTGTGTGTGTGTGTGTGTGTGTGTGTGTGAGCCAAAGCCGCAGGCCACTGGCCGTCCTCTCTGTGTGTATAACAATATTTCTTTGCTCTTGCAGACAAGTGGAGGCAACATAAGCAGTCCTCGTCTCTTCTAAGGTATTTGAACCACAGTCAGCGGCCCCACACACACACACACACACACACACACACACACACGGGAGTGAGCAGGAACAGACCTGCAGAGGCCTCGTGCTTCATCCTCCCCACAGCACTCGCTTTTACTTCATTTCATCTACTTTGTGATTCAGCTTCATGGGAATCCACCCAGTCGTCACGGAGGCACTTCACTGAAGACGTCCTCCTGCTGGTGGCGCTACAGGAAAAGTCAGGAGAGTCGTTCCATCCTCTTGGAACCATGAATCTGTTCAAAGCTTTGTGTCAATCTAAATTCACACAGGAGCACAGTCACAGTAAGTATCCTAGGACCAGTGGTGGAGTCGGGTTGTGCGTTTGGTGTTTGTCACCTCAGACGACATGGAGGACCACCAGGTTGGAGCGATGCTGCTCCTGCGAGGTGCAGGCGGCCTCATTAGTGATTGATCCTGCAGCCTGAGAGCCTGCTGATAATATCTGCGCGTGTGGAGAGGCTGTGTCAGCATCTGGTCTCTCGGTCAACACTCCACTGGGTTTGGAACAAAACACTGAAAAAACAGAGGGGGAGGGGGGAGGTGGAGGAGGCGATGGGTAGATGGATGTGAAAACGAGTGAGCGGACTGACAGTCAGGGGAGCCATTGATCCTCCTCTCTGCTCCCTCCATCCCATCCCGCTCTCCATCGGCAGAAGACAGATAGTGTTGAGGTGGCCTGTATTGGATTTATGAGTTAATGGCCTTGCCAGGATGAGACAGATGGAGAAATAAGGAAGAGGAGAAAGACAGAGGGAGAGGAGGGAGGGGAGGAAGAGCAAGAGATTATCTGTGGGGAGGGCGAGGACAGAACGGAGGGGAGGGGACACGCAGGTACAGGGAAAAGAGAGAGGAAGAAGAAGAAGAAGTTCTGGATCTAAATAATGACATTATTAACACTGATGCATCAGGAACAGTTCGCTGCTGTAGCTGCTCGAGGTGGAGCTAGTTTTAGCTAATGTTAGGTGGAGCTAGTTTTAGCTAATGTTAGGAGGAGCTAGTTTTAGCTAATGTTAGGTGGAGCTAGTTTTAGCTACAGTTAGGAGGAGCTAGTTTTAGCTAATGTTAGGTGGAGCTAGTTTTAGCTAATGTTAGGTGGAGCTAGTTTTAGCTAATGTTAGGTGGAGCTAGTTTTAGCTAATGTTAGGAGGAGCTAGTTTTAGCTAATGTTAGGTGGAGCTAGTTTTAGCTAATGTTAGGAGGAGCTAGTTTTAGCTAATGTTAGGTGGAGCTAGTTTTAGCTACAGTTAGGAGGAGCTAGTTTTAGCTAATGTTAGGTGGAGCTAGTTTTAGCTAATGTTAGGTGGAGCTAGTTTTAGCTAATGTTAGGTGGAGCTAGTTTTAGCTAATGTTAGGAGGAGCTAGTTTTAGCTAATGTTAGGTGGAGCTAGTTTTAGCTACAGTTAGGAGGAGCTAGTTTTAGCTAATGTTAGGAGGAGCTAGTTTTAGCTAATGTTAGGAGGAGCTAGTTTTAGCTAATGTTAGGTGGAGCTAGTTTTAGCTAATGTTAGGTGGAGCTAGTTTTAGCTACAGTTAGGAGGAGCTAGTTTTAGCTAATGTTAGGAGGAGCTAGTTTTAGCTAATGTTAGGAGGAGCTAGTTTTAGCTAATGTTAGGTGGAGCTAGTTTTAGCTAATGTTAGGAGGAGCTAGTTTTAGCTACAGTTAGGAGGAGCTAGTTTTAGCTAATGTTAGGAGGAGCTAGTTTTAGCTAATGTTAGGTGGAGCTAGTTTTAGCTACAGTTAGGAGGAGCTAGTTTTACCTACTGTTAGGAGGAGCTAGTTTTAGCTAATGTTAGGAGGAGCTAGTTTTATCTACTGTTAGGAGGAGCTAGTTTTAGCTAATGTTAGGAGGAGCTAGTTTTAGCTAATGTTAGGTGGAGCTAGTTTTAGCTAATGTTAGGAGGAGCTAGTTTTAGCTAATGTTAGGTGGAGCTAGTTTTAGCTACAGTTAGGAGGAGCTAGTTTTAGCTAATGTTAGGAGGAGCTAGTTTTAGCTAATGTTAGGTGGAGCTAGTTTTAGCTACAGTTAGGAGGAGCTAGTTTTAGCTACTGTTAGGTGGAGCTAGTTTTAGCTAATGTTAGGAGGAGCTAGTTTTATCTACTGTTAGGAGGAGCTAGTTTTAGCTAATGTTAGGAGGAGCTAGTTTTAGCTAATGTTAGGAGGATCTAGTTTTAGCTAATGTTAGGGGGAGCTAGTTTTAGCTAATGTTAGGTGGAGCTAGTTTTAGCTAATGTTAGGTGGAGCTAGTTTTAGCTACTGTTAGGTGGAGCTAGTTTTAGCTAATGTTAGGTGGAGCTAGTTTTAGCTAATGTTAGGGGGAGCTAGTTTTATCTACTGTTAGGTGGAGCTAGTTTTAGCTAATGTTAGGAGGAGCTAGTTTTAGCTAATGTTAGGAGGAGCTAGTTTTAGCTAATGTTAGGGGGAGCTAGTTTTAGCTAATGTTAGGTGGAGCTAGTTTTAGCTAATGTTAGGTGGAGCTAGTTTTAGCTAATGTTAGGTGGAGCTAGTTTTAGCTAATGTTAGGTGGAGCTAGTTTTAGCTACTGTTGGGTGGAGCTAGTTTTAGCTACTATTAGGTGGAGCTAGTTTTAGCTAATGTTAGGTGGAGCTAGTTTTAGCTACTGTTAGGTGGAGCTAGTTTTAGCTACTATTAGGTGGAGCTAGTTTTAGCTACTGTTGGGTGGAGCTAGTTTTAGCTACTATTAGGTGGAGTACTGTGTGTGTGTGTGTGTGTGTGCGTGTTGCTTTGATTGCAGGAGGGGGCTCAGGTGTGCAGGCACCAGGTTCCAGCCGCTGTCTATCTCTAATCAGCTCAGCTGGCCTTCAGCTTCTGAAGCTCAGTTATCAGAGTCAGTCTTGTCCCAGCCCTGTATCTGTTGAAACCTGTTATAAACCTGGACTAATCCTCTCCCTCCAGAACCTAAAACCGGCTGCCTCTGATCCCTCCTGCGCTTCCTGAACCATCCCTGGATTCATCTGCTCCCTGGACCTCCTGAAGCCCTGTGTCCTCCTGTTTCATCCAGCCCAGTTCAGCCCAGTTCCCCTGGATTCCTGTCCCCAGCTCAACCTCAGCAGCTGCAGACAAAGGATTTTACATGGTTAGAGATGCATCTCCTGAATTATATATATATATATATAATATATATTGATTTTAAATCATATTTAAATGAACTGAGAGGAATCTTTACATGGATCAGTCTAAACCACGAGGTTTGCTTTAGAAAATACTTCAACTGTAGTTAATGGGCTAAAACAGACTTTAAAGTCAGGACCTGCTGTCTCCCCCAGACATCTCTCTGTGCATTTACCCCCCCCCCCCCAGCTGACCTCAAGTGACCCGTTTAAGTCTCTTTATTCATCCACATCCAGAATTCTCCTCTCATTCCTCCATCGCTCCATCCTGCACTCACGTCCGTTTTGTCATCCGTGGAGGAAAATTAAAAATGTAGATCTAATCGAAGGGGGGTTGTAATGTGATCAGGATGACAGGGGATCAATGGAGACTGTCCCACACGCACATACATACACATTACAACCACCGCTGCACATCATGTGACGTATGGATGGATGGAAGGAGGGAAGGGAGGAGAGGACAGTAGATGACCACTCTCATATTATCGGTCCTCCGTCTCCCGGCTTATATCTCGCTGATGTTTGGTCCACAGTCAAACGATGAATATCAACATTTCTGAATTACTTTACCTCAGGTGAACACACACACAGCCTGGTCTTAACCAGGAGGGTGGAGGAATAACCTGCCAGGTTCAGATTTTTCTTTACCAAATATCTCTGATCATAAATGATCTCCGTCCAGACGAGCGTTTTAGCTCCGTATCTCTGTCCAAACTAACTCACCTGAACACATATGACAGGATCGTTCACACACACTGGGCATGTGCGTGCTGCTGTAAACAGGAAGCAGATTGTCTCCTCTGCAGCAAAGGTGAAAAGTACGACCAGAGGTTTCTTTGTTTGGACTCTGGATGAGGTGGAGGTGTTATTGAGAGGTGGTCATGGCGACAGAAACGGAGGACGGGAGTCAATTTCTTTCCTCAAAGGGCCACATGGGAAGGATACGTTGATCTACATCATCGTTTTCAAACTAAATCAGGGTGCATCCAAAAGTAAAGGTGGCAAAAATGATGCGTTTTCAAACTAAAACACAACAGTGTGGATGTGGCCTTAGCAAACAATCAAGTTCCTTTACCACAGGTCTTCAGGAAGCTCTGCAGTGCTTCCTCAGGTGAGCATCAGTCGGTCCAGTGTTGCACCTGCCCAGTTTCAGTGAGCACTGAGTGCAGTTGCACAGGAATAATCCAGGCGCCCTGAGCACTGATGGATCTCCAGTGAGTGTGAGTCAAAGTTGAACTGTGTGTTGACGTTTGTCAGTCACATTAAGGCCGGCCAGTCCACCACCTGGGTCCAGACTCAAATATGTCAACAAGTCTTGATGTACCTACTTTACCCGGTTCAGACACTCATGTTCCCACAGGATGAACTAATCAATAAAACATCAGTCACAATATGAATTTGTCCAATACTTTGGTTTATGACCAGATTCCTGCAGAACTACTGACCCTCAATTAGCCTCAGCTGCACTTTGCTTTTAGTGCTGATTAGCACATGCTAAGATAACTATTAGCTTTGCTCAAATGTGCTTATATGCATTTTAGTCTTTTGTAATAACAATGGAGCATAAGTGACAGCCTCTCCCTGTTTATCACTGTATTCTGTTGTATTTAAAGACAGCAGCAGTTCAGGGTGAAGGCTGCAGCCCAGTCAGTGCAAACTGTGCCTGTAAATATCACCTCACTGCTCTTCTGTGACAGAAACGATACCTGATGAATGAGCGATCAAACTGTTTCTGTGTTAGAGTTTTATGATGCAGATAAATTTGTGCTGCTGAGACTTTGGTCTTTAAACTCTGAACTCCAACCTGCTGCAGTTAACACAATGTTCCTGATCCAGATCTAATCGCACTTTAATCATTAACTGTCCTCTTATCACACACACACACACACACACACACACACACACACACACACACTGCCCCTGCACATCTCCCATTCTCACACAAACACTGTGATTGTGCAAATGGAGCATAAATGAAATATTGAACCAGAGGATTCCTGCAGACTCATCACATTATGTGAGCGATGTATGAATTAGATATGTTAATGAAGCTGCATTCACTGTCAGAGAGAGGTATGATGATGATGATGATGATGATGATGATGATGATGATGTAGAGGATCAAGTTGTTTGGAAGTCACAGACACATATCCCATCAGCCCCTTCACCTCCCCTACACTGATCACTTTATTAGGAGCACCACACCAGCACTGGCTCCTCACTCAGTGAACAAACACACTTAAACCTCATCAGACACCTCACACTACATTAGGCTGTAATTACGAACCTCATCTAATTCTGTATTTCAGCCAATATCAATGATACGCCCACTGCACATTTTAAAGTAATCATGCCGTGTAACATCTGGATATGCCACACCTGTCAGGTGGGGGGGTGATCTGAGCGAAACAGGAATGATCACTGATTTCAACTCATGAAAAATGGGAGTAAAAACAAAAGTGTTGGTTTTTGTTCAGTATATTTTGAGGTATTTTCCTTCAGGTGTTTTTATGCACAAACTGAAATTGTGCATAAAAACAAGTGGATGGAGACTCGGCCTGTAATACCAGAAACATATTTTTCTTTATAGTCTGCTTTCTGCTCGTGTCTCTTTTCTTTCATCAAACTGACAGGATTGAAAAACACACATCATGCATACGTACAGAACACTTATATACATCTGTTCTCTGACTCCACACACCTGATCTCTGCAGCTCAATTTCAAACATCAGTCAACTGGGAGGAAATGTTTAATGTTCATACTGCACGTTGTACATGTTTGTATTATATGAATATTTTAATAATATTTTTCATATTTTATTGCAAATATTTTATTGAAACTATATAAAAACAAATGACCCCAGACTGAAGTGTGTGTCTGGTACCGTCAGAGGCCCTCAAAGTTCTTCTGGGCGCTGGAATCCAGTAGCTGTCTGTCCGTAATGTTGAGGGCCTGGATTCTCTTGACGCCTTCTTCTTTGATGGCCTCTGTGTGAGCTTTTTCTTCCTTTAACTTGCTCAACAGTTCTTCTGCTCTTAAACTTTTCCCCTCACAGATCTGTTTAAGGTAGGCCGTCCGCTCCTTCTCCCAGGCTGTTTCTTTGTCAGTGGTCTTCTCCGTCTGCAGCTTGATGTTTAGGTCCTCAACCACATTTTGCAGGGCCTTGTTTTCTGTCTTCTGTGCCCAGTATTTTGAGCCTCACACTCAAAGTTCATTTTCAGACGGTTTAAGTCATTGTTCAAGACCTTGACCTGTCTGTCCAGAGCTTCGAGTGTATCAGAAACCTTGGTCTGGATCTTCTTTGCCAAGTTTACCAAGGTTTCTTGATTGAGGACCTTTGCACCCTCTGAGTTCTTGGGCTCCTTCTGATCACACGCCTCATTTCCTTCTGGTACTGATGTTCTCAGCTCTGTCCTTTTGGGACAAATCTTTGAGAGGTTATTGTCTCACAGCTCATTTGAAGTTGTTGTATATGAGCAACGAGGGTCTTGTTCTACCTCTCTAAAGCTTGAAGTTTGGGCACGAATGAAGCTGTGCACTCGTCCCGCTCCCTCTGGAGCTGCTCTTTGAGGTCGCTGATCTCTTCATGGAGGAGCTTTTCCCACTCAGAGTCCTGTAGCTGCCTCTCTACTCGCAGATCTTTTTCTCTGTGAAGCTGCAACTTAACGTGTTGAAGTTCTTTCTGCAGATCATCCCTTTGTTTGATGACGAACTCGATCTCTGCCTTCTCAGCCTTGCACTCGTCAGTGAGACCACTGACAGTGGAATTCTTTGTTTGAAGGTAGATTTCTCTCAGTATGTCCCTCTCCCTCTCCAGGGCCTTGATTTTATTGACATTCTGGTTGGTTATTGTTTGTATCATAATCTCTGTCTCTGAACGAAGGGCCCTCTCTCTCTGAAATGAAACACACATCATCCTGCTTGGTTTTTAACGAATTACTCTCAATTATAACACCTTTAAATGAATGTTTTTCTGGGGCTAAAGTGTTATTCCCAGTGTTTGGAAATCTGTTTCAATCTTTTGTTGCGTTGCTGAAAGGGAGAAAACCAACATGGCAGTGGTGTCCGACAGAGGTCGCAGCGGTAATGAGACATTTCAGAAACCGCATCAACAAGGGGAAACCAGCCACTACGCACACAGTGTAAACCCGCTGAGCATCCTGCTCTGCAGTTTTTCTTTATATTTTTTATGTTCATGTGAAGGGACTTTTCAAAATGTTTTTCTTTTTATATGTTTTTCTATATGTTTATAAGGGAAGTGCTGACAGGGTGGCAGCCTGTCCTCAACCTGTTGTCTGGTGTTGCAGCTGGTCTGATCCCACTGCAAGATGGCCTCTGGTTTTCTTTATACACACAGGAGAAATGTAATTGGATGTTACTGAATGTTAAGAGGAGAAGTGACTCTAACACCTTTAATGTGTGGTATAAAAGTGTGGTTTCACATTTGCATCATGACACAAAAATACTCTTTTGTGTTTGTGTTTAGCCGTGTTCCATTTATTCAAGTCTGACCCGTTGACACACTTAAGTGAGATAGTTGTGTCCTTTAAGATCCTGTTAGTCCCTCTAACAGGATCATGGGCGTGGCTTAGGTATCTAATGATCTGTTGTCCTCATAATTATGTATATCATCAGGTTGTTTTCAGTTGTGTTTTGTGTAAAGAACTCTGAAGTGAGATCTGTGTCGTAGGCTGAAAACAGGTTTTTTTGATATCTGGAGAAGGTGGAAAAGGGGGGGGGGGGGGGGGGGGGGGGGGGCTCTCTATTACACCAACAGACTGGTCTGGGGAGCAATGTCCTTGTAGTACACAAAAATGTGTGTGTTTGTGTGTGTGTGTGTGTGTGTGTGTGTGTGGTGAATTTTTGTGGGCTGAATAAATTGTCCACTGACTGACCACTGTGGTCAGACGCAGTGGTTGGCTTAAGTGCCCCCCCCCCAACACACACACACACACACACACATCTTCATTAACAAAGAAACATTTCTATTGATCTGCTCCACAGCTGCTGCTCATGTTACAGCAGAGAAATGTGTATGGGGAGAACTAAATGAGTTACACACACATACACAATAGACACAGACAGGTTGTTAGACACACACACACACACACACTCACTCACACTTTGTCACATACACACACACTTACACAGAGAAGAAAAACATACAAACACACTCCCTCCTCTCTCACTTACACAGACAGACATGCACACATGCAGAGTGACTGGTCAGTGCTAAGCAGGTTAGCGTGAGTGAATTAGCATCGAGCGGCTCCTCACAGCATTTTCTGTGGCTACAGTTTACCACTGCTGTCAGAGCAGCTGCTAAAGTGTGTGTGTGTGTGTGTGTTTAGGCATGTGTGTACAGTAACATGATTTCTCTGAAAAAATAATAATGATCATAATCCATCTGGTTTTAATTTTCCTGATCTGTGATTCCACTTTTAATGGAGTTTAACGTGAGTTCTTTAGTGTGTGTGTGTGTGTGTGTGTGTGTGTGTGTGTGTGTGTGTGTGTGAGACAGAGAGAGAGAGAGAGAGAGAGATTGAGATCCTTTAGCATCATAACTGTCATAGAGGAGGTTCTCCACAGACTTAATGTAGCCATCACTCATATACACTGGCAAGGAGTCTGTGTGTGTGTGTGTGTGTGTGTGTGTGTGTGTGTGTGTAGGTTATCATCTCAGAGAGTTTTTATAAGGAGGATAAATCTCAGTTTATGACAGAGAGAAAGAGAAATGAAGCAGAGTCACACTCAGAGGTGGAGCTGGTGTTTTCAGGGACCAGGGCAGGATCATGAGGACAGCCCCCCCTCATCAGGACTAGTTTAGCTGGACTGCTTGTTGTGTGATGTCCAGTTTGAGGTGTGGGGTCCTGGTCCTGGTCCTGGTCCTGGTCCTGCTGTAGAAGGCTTTAATGTAACTGCAGCAGGATCTTACATGTTAAAGTTATTGTCTCCAGACTGTGCAGAAGAGAACCACATCACACTGGTTTGAGCCTGGTTTACTGGCTCCCAGTACGTTTTAGAAGACCCGACTGTTGCCTCTCTCCATGCCACGACTGAAGACGAGTGACGCAGAGTTTTACTGGAAACAGAAATTTACCAACAACCAGGTGAACTCCACTCCTTGAAGAAGTCTGTGAGACGCTGTTGAAAGCTATGGAAGTGGGTGATGGTTTCTTTTTTAACCACAGAGTCTCATTTTGTCCTGAAGCTTGTCCGTTGTTGACCATGGAAACTGCAGAATTTACTGACTCATTGTGGAGTTTTAATCACATTACATGGTCGTCATCAGACCGAGTCTCCTTCGTTCTGACTTCATAACTGAGCCTGATGGTTCAGAATGACCTTGGAGACAGTGGCTGAAAAAACACAGGAGCCTTTTCGTGGCTCATCTGGAGCTTTTGTCCATGTGACGTGAGCTTCTTTGGGAGATGGTGTTTGAGGTTGTATCAGACTTCCTCACAGCGCTCAGAAAAAAAGCTCGTACTTGATCCACATGCTGAGAGAGATCATGTGAAATGATTACAACTCAGACCCCTGGCCCGTGTGTGGCCCATACACCTCCACATCTGGGCAGAGTCCAGCTGTTTTGCTGAATTGGTCCAGATGTGGAAGTAGCATCTGACAGTCATGCTGGACAGGGGCCAGACTTGGGCCGTGGAAGCAGGTGTATGTATCTGACTACCTGGGAAGCTTCGGGACATTGTCGTGCCAGCTTTTTCCAGAGCTTTCTATCACATCTGACAGTTTTCAGTGTACCTGTGCAGGTTATTAAAGGGGGTATGTGGAAAGTGCAGCTGCGGAGTCCTGATCAGATTAGCTTCAGTCCTGAGACGTGGACTGTAACATGACACAGAGACCGGGACGTCTCTGTGACAGATGACTGGACTTCAGTCTGAGCTGGCACAGCCTCAAACCTCAGACCATGACACACGTCAACCACAATCACACACACCATCCACCCTCCCACCGACACACACACACGCTCCTGTCTGTACGTCCACAGCAATAACACGTCAGATCCACCTTCATTGGAGGAGAGCTAAAATCAAACCGCCCCCCCTCCCACCCACCCGCCTCACCCCATCAGCCCTGGCCAAATCCAATCACAGCTCGATACTCGCTGTGATTGATTGGCTTCCAATCCAATTGAATCGCTCACAGATGGAGATGGGGGTGGGGTGTGGGGGCGTGGTGGTGGTGGTGGGGAAGGGAGTAATTGAGAGAGATTGAGGATGTGCGAGATAGAAGACGACTGAGAGAGAAAGGGAAAGAGAGAGAGGGATGTCCGTATGTTGGCTCGCTCCCATTTGAAACAAAAGAGATGTGTGTGTGTGTGTGTGTGTGTGTGTGTGTGTGTGAGAGAGAGAGAGGTGGGGGGGGGGCATAACAGGTAACAGGTAACAGATAAAAGGTGACAGATGAAAGGTGACAGGTAACAGGTAACAGGTGACAGATGAAAGGTGACAGATGAAAGGTGACAGGTGACAGGTAACAGGTAACAGGTGACAGATGAAAGGTGACAGGTAACAGGTGACAGATGAAAGGTGACAGGTAACAGGTAAAAGGTGACAGATGAAAGGTGACAGGTAACAGGTAACAGGTAAAAGGTGACAGATGAAAGGTGACAGATGAAAGGTGACAGGTGACAGGTAACAGGTAACAGGTGACAGGTGACAGGTAACAGATAACAGGTGACAGATGAAAGGTGACAGATGAAAGGT
Source organism: Trachinotus anak (assembly GCF_046630095.1). Classification (NCBI taxonomy): domain Eukaryota; kingdom Metazoa; phylum Chordata; class Actinopteri; order Carangiformes; family Carangidae; genus Trachinotus; species Trachinotus anak. The sequence continues at coordinate 14,420,388 of NW_027273877.1, forward strand.
GACAGGTAACAGGTAACAGGTGACAGATGAAAGGTGACAGATGAAAGGTGACAGGTGACAGGTAACAGGTGACAGGTAACAGGTGACAGGTGACAGGTAACAGGTAACAGGTGACAGGTAACAGGTGACAGATGAAAGGTGACAGATGAAAGGTGACAGGTAACAGGTGACAGATGAAAGGTGACAGATGAAAGGTGACAGGTGACAGGTAACAGGTAACAGGTGACAGATGAAAGGTGACAGGTAACAGGTGACAGGTAACAGGTAACAGGTGACAGATGAAAGGTGACAGGTAACAGGTAACAGGTAAAAGGTGACAGATGAAAGGTGACAGATGAAAGGTGACAGGTGACAGGTAACAGGTAACAGGTGACAGGTGACAGGTAACAGATAACAGGTGACAGATGAAAGGTGACAGATGAAAGGTGACATGTAACAGGTAACAGGTGACAGATGAAAGGTGACAGATGAAAGGTGACAGGTGACAGGTAACAGGTGACAGGTAACAGGTGACAGGTGACAGGTAACAGGTAACAGGTGACAGGTAACAGGTGACAGATGAAAGGTGACAGGTGACAGATGAAAGGTGACAGGTGACAGATGAAAGGTGACAGGTGACAGGTAACAGGTGACAGGTGACAGGTGACAGGTAACAGGTGACAGGTGACAGGTAACAGGTAACAGGTGACAGGTAACAGGTGACAGATGAAAGGTGACAGGTGACAGGTAACAGGCAGGTCCCCAGGAAAACTGTTATTCAGGCTTTTACTGTGAAATGCATCTGATTACATATTTGTTGTGGAACTGATCAATACCATACTGATTGATCGGACATGTTCTACTGAGACATTTGGAGCAGATTATCATTGTAGATTAGCAACATGCTAAAGCTAACTGCCTGTCATCTGCAGGATGGTTTCAGTACAAAGGTACACTAGCACTGCTGTGATATGCTCCACAGCAATGCTGACAGTTAGCCAGTTAGCAAAAGCAACATTTGCCTAATACATTTATAATATTGGTAACAGCAGGTCAGCTAACATTAGCATGCTAATGTAGCCTCACTAATGAAGACAGACATTAACATCATGTAGCATCAAGTTACTGACACATGGAGGAGAAGAAAACCAGGTCTGAGTCCAGCTGGAGCCTTTAGCAGCTCGTAGGGTTCTCCACCTCAGTACAGGCAGACCAGGACTGGATCCACCGTCGGACTGGGAACCAGAATCAGGACTGGACTGATCCACTGGGACCGGCTGCATGAATGACACTGAGGGAGCTGGTAAAGACTGATAAACATGGGGAGGACCAACGGGAGGGACTGACATGCACTAACACTCACATGCTACCAAAACAAAGACCAGAGAAACTCAGATTACATCACACACAGGGGGGTGTGGCTTCACCCTCATGACTTACATAGAAAACAGTTGCTGTTGTATTATTATTTTAAGTTTTGTTTACATAACCTTTAATGAACACCATCTCCCATAAGCCCCTGACCACCTCAGGTCAAATGTCAAAACTAGCTCATACCTGTTTGTAACAACAGGACAGAGACTGATGAGCAGCTTTTTTTTACTCTTGAGACTTTATTGTTGAAACATTATCAGTGACTTCTACTTGTAATTAAGTATTTGTACACTGCTCCCATGATGCCGCGCTGTAACAACGTTATCTGACATGTCCGTCTCATCGTATTGTGTGAACTTTGGAGCCCACAGGCCCAGACGTGGTCCAGGGCAGTGGTTCTCAAAGTGGAGTCCCCAAAGGTGCTTAAGGGGGCCCCTGGGGGTCCCCATCCATCAGTTCCACAGTGACAGAATGTATATTATATAATAGGTTTAAACACTTTGTGTCATAAAACATCTAAAATCCTCAGATGAGACGGGGTCTGTAGTCAGCTCAGGGTCCTGACGTGAAAAAAGACCGATCTAAGTTTTGGATCGATGACTCTCACATCTCCTGTTTTAATCAGCTGAGATGTAAAAATCTCAGACATCTCTCCCATGTCAGGTTTTTTATTATTTACCCTGTGTCCAAAGAACCTGATTTACAATAATGTCATGATGAAGAGGTTTTACTCATCAGTAGTGACCACAGGTTCATCCTTCCAGCCCTCCTGATTTTACTGACTGTATTTCTGAACTGATGCTTTAGACATTAAAACACCTGGAATAAAAACAACATTTGAAAAAGAGTGTGGAGCCTCCAGTCTTTATCCCCTAGAGTATTTATCTGGGGCCAGTTTGAAGGACTGGACTTTGATGGGTTTGGATGTGAATTAAATGAAGCGTGTTGAATCTCTCGGTGATGCTGAAGGTTTATAAAGCTGTGATGCTGCTGTGAGGTTGGAATAAACCAAATGTCTGGATGAGGAGTGGACTCTGTCTGAGACCTCTGGGGATGAGCTTAGATGGTGTGTGTGAGAGACAGAAAACACACACACACAGATGAACATAAAGGGGTTCTGCTGATAATGAGGCAGGTTTGACATCGCCCTCATCGGGACGTGGTGTTTGTTTCTCTGCCTCTTCCTCCCACAATTCCCTCTGACCACAGCTCCCCATGTCCTGACAAGCCAGGAGAGAGAGAGAGAGACGCCGACAGAGAGGAGCGGGAAAAAATGGAGAGGTGAAGAAAGAGAGAGCAACCCACAGACCACATAATGGTTGTGACATCAGTTATACAGCTGAGAGAGAGAGAGAGAGAGACTACAGTGGTGTGTGTTCAGCCAACTCTCCAGCTACACTATGACACACATGGTTTATATCCAGAGAAGAAGAAGAGGCTGGAGACAGCAACACACATAATCAAAGATCAATGGATCCATCAGTGATCAGTGACATCATCACTGTGCAGCGTGCATAAACGTCCACCGAATCATTCATGTAAGTGTTTAAACTCATCAGTCGACTGCAGCGTGAACACACCTGCACCAACAGGTAGACCAGTCTCCAGTCCTGATCCCGGTCTTTGGACTCTTTTAGAATAAGTTACATCAAAGTTGAAAAGTCTTGATTTATGTAAACAGGTGTGAACTTCAACAAAGAACAGGAAGTAAAATGTTTCAGTGAACTGCTGAAAAACACTTCCTGTTTGCTCCAGATGAACTGATCAGCTGAGACTGAAGAAATCACAATGATTTCTGAGCAGGTGTGCAGACACTGATCTGTGATGAGACGCTGATCCAAACACGCCTGCGATTCACATTTAAGAAGCCTACTTTAACTGTGTCGATCAGTTGCTTTTAGATCACCTGAATTCACCTGTCCTCTCACCTCTGCAGCATCTTTGGTCAGTAGTTACCTGGTCATCATCACCTGAGGTCAGCAGTTACCTGGTCATCACCACCTGAGGTCAGCAGTTACCTGGTCATCACCACCTGAGGTCAGCAGTTACCCGGTCATCACCACCTGAGGTCAGTAGGTGGTAGAATAAGTAAAGAATAATAATAAGAATAATAAGAATAATAAAACCCTGTTTATCCAGAATCATAAAATATGAACCATTTGTGTGAAATTCTGTCATAGTTGCTGTGTGAAGTCTTGAGTAATAAAAACAGTTTTGTTAGGCCACGTTGACCTTGACCTTTGACCTTTGACCACCAAAATGTAATGAGATCATCCTTGAGTCTAGGTGGACATTTGTGCCAAACCTTGGCTCCTCTATGATAGATCAATAATCTCTAATCAAACATGTCCAGATCATACAGATGATTGGACTACACCAGGATAAAAAGATCTTCTGTTTGTTTAAAGCTCACATTTCATTCATTAGTGAACTTAAAGTCTTTGATCAGCTTCTTCTCATGTGTCTATTTCTCCATCAGCCTCTGTAAACACCCTCCACAATAATCTGACAGTTCACCCAGTCGAACTTTAACCTGCAGATATTAGTGATTACAACAATGACTGGGCGGTGTGGGCGTAGGTGATGATGAGTGGTGATCACAGAAGGACGCAGTGTTCAAGAGAGGAAACTGTTTCAAAACACAAATCAACCAGGTGTCATTGAATGCATCGATTCATTGAGGCTGAGTCTGAGTTCACACTGACGTTAGCTTCTTCGCTGACTCTTCAGTGACACCAGTGTTTGATGGAGATGAATCCAGGAGTCGCTTAACTTCTGCTGCAACAGCTTCTCATCAACAGGACGATTCTGCTGCACGGAGACACCGTCAGTCAAATGCTGAGCAGGTTCCTTTTGTTGAAGCTTCAAAGAAAACACACAGGTGTATTGAAGGCCACATGCAGTATGAGCAGGACCATAAAGCTGCTGTATCTCTCTGCTCTTTCAACACCTCCTCATATCTCTGTCTATCTCTGCTCTTGTCTCCACTCTGTCCTCAGCCATAAAGATTAGCTGCTCCTCGTCAAAGTCCACCGGCCTGACTCAAGTCCAGAGGTTACCTCTACCTGCTTAACAAGACCGAGCCGAGACACCGCCGCCCACAGCTCTGCGCTGCTTCAGACACACAGGAGACGACAGGTGGAGGTGAGTCATCCACACTCTGTTACTGAAATATTTCATCTTGAATTTAATTTTTTTAAAGAAAAAGAAGGAGAAAAAGGAGCAAATATCCTCACAGGTGACTGATGATTGTTAAAATTCACCTGTCACCTGTGTTAAAAGAAGACTTTTTAAGTTGTGTTTATCTGCAAAACATTTAAAGGTAGAACAGTGAGGCGTTCAGGGCTCCTGGGTAAAATCAGAGACTTTGATTATGACTCGTGAGAGTCCAGTGTTTCTCCAGTCGGAGGGAAAACCGCTCCTCTGGTACAGAAGTTAACGTGAAGATGCAGCTCATCCACAGTTATTGATTTAATCTGAGAGTTTCACTGTGGAGAGATGTTACTACATGTTAATGCAGTAAGAGCTCAGTCCACACACACACACACACACACACACACACTAACCTCTCTGCAGTCTGAGTACATTGATCCACACTGAGTGAAGAGACTTTACTCCAGGTTCTTAATTCAGACTTGAACACAGATCTGCAGGATTCTGTTTTAATGTGCAGTGACGACACAGGAGGCTGCAGTCTACACCTCACAGTGGGAATCTGAAATCATTCCTGTTTCATATTAAATTACTGGAGAACAGTTTTGGGAAATGTGGGTAAACCCACTCTGTTTCCCTGAGTTAGAGAGGAAGTGGTGCAGTGGTTAATACCGTCTCCTCACAGTGACCTTTGACCCCTCCTGTCTGTGGACTTTTCTCCAGGTGCTCTGGGCTCCTCCCACAGTCCAAAGACCTGCAGGGGAACTGGAGACTCTGACCTGCCTGTAGGTGTGAATGACTGTGTGATAGCTTGTTTTCTCTGTGTGTGTGTTGGCCTGTGATAGACTGGTGACCAGCCCAGGTGTGCCCCGCCTCCTGCCCAGGTGTGCCCCGCCTCCTGCCTAGTGTTTATTTAATTTGTAAAAAATGACAGATGTGAAAAAGCCAGTGAGAGTTTGCCTGAGCTGCGTCTGCAGCTGTAGCTCAGGTTACCAGATCGAGACACTTGTGTCGTCTCTCTATCCCCCCACATTATTCCTCCGTGTTTTTCAGGTCTTTATTTCTTCTCATCATCTACATTTTCTCTTCCTCTCCTTTCTCTCTTTGCACCGTCCATCCTCTTCTCCTCCCTTCACTCCACCTACACCTCCTCCCTCCATTTAGTTTTCCTCCTTCTCTTTCACTTGTTTCCTCCAAATGCCTCTGCCCCCCCACCCCCCACCCCCCCACCCCCCCACCCCTCCTTCTCTATCTTCAGGTGTTATCTGTCCATTCAGAGCGGAGGGCAATTAGGCCGTCAGTCTCATTAATAATACATCGTTCAGCTCGTTAATTATTTACCTTAATTGCTGATTTAAGTTTCCCTTCCCTTGACACAAACAGCCACAAGGGGAGACACACACACACACACACACACAGACACACACACACACACACACACACACACAGGAGGTCACTCACTCTCAGAGGTGATGGATGGATTAAGTTTCTCCTGCTCTTTCTGATCTTTTCCTCTTTTTTTGTCCTTTTATTTTCTCTTCTGTCTGTGTGTGTGTGTCTGTGTGTGTCTGTGTGTGTGTGTGTGTGTGTGTGTGATTCTCAGATCAATACAGTTGATTGAGTGTAAATGAAAAGAGCAGCAGCGACTGAGACTGAGTGTCACCGTGTTTCTGTGCTTTGTTAATGAGGCTTCAGACAACAACAGGGACTAATGATGTTTTATCAGAGGCTCAGGTCACATGTCAGATAACAGCTGATGGATCAGCTGATCCATCAGCTGATCCATCAGCTGATCCATCAGCTGATCAGTCAGTCAGTCACCAGACAACAGGAAACTACATTAAAATACTGGTTCAGTTCTAATTAAGTTGAGATTTTATCGTGCAGGTTCACAGTCGGCTGCTGACACCGAAACAACGCTGAGCTAAAAGAGGCTGAAAAGCTACAGCAGCACACAGTTAACTGATCCATCTCTAATTATTACTAATTCATCAGAGCCTTGATTCTCTGATGGAGGAGTCTTCAGACCTCTCAGGGTCCTGCACATCAGTGAGGGAGGGGTCTGAATACTTTCTGAATGCACTGCAGATTCTCCTCTCTCTTTTTCCTTCCCTCCTTTGTTCTCTGATTGTGTTAGTTTGTGTGTTCACAGTGTTGACATTAATTTCCCTCTGTGTGTGTGTCTGTGTGCAGGTTCATGTCATCTCTGGGGACCGTGAAGACACTGGTTGGAGGCAGGCAGACAGACAGGCAGAGAGACAGTGATGTGTCGCTGTCAGTAACAAGGATTCATCCTGTTGTGATGCTGCAGGCTGACAGGAAATCACTGTTACTGTTGACGACTGTCACACACACACACACACACACACACACACACACACATACACACACACACACAGGCTGTTGTTGTCATCAGTGTTTTACTGTTGGAGTCTCACTGTCTCTCTGCGTTCTGTGTGTAACCCAGGTTTTGAAAGGTGCTGTATAAATAAAGTGTCCTGACTTACTCCTGTGATGTCTCTGAGAATAAAGGAGCATTTCAAGTATGTGTCTGCGTCTTCATGAAAGGACCAGTCTGTGTAACGAGGACAGAATCAGAGTGAGTGCGTGTTTACACTGAAGGACGCCGTCGTCTTATGTTCTTTGATGAGAAATGATTTTCTGTATTGTAGCTGTCACAACCTGAAGGCGTTCAGCATGAACTTATTTATCAGTCACTATTTATTGTCTTTTCTTGGTTTGTTTGTTTGTTGATGCATTTTAACATCACAACCAATCAGCTACTTACCCAGAAAAAATAAACAAAAACACTTTCAGTTATATGAATTTAGATCAAGTTCATTTTCATTAACAAAATTCTAATTGATGCATCATTCAAATGAATCTGTCACATGACACGTGTATTAATATGCATCATGATACATAACCATGGTAACCACTTCATAAGTAAAGAGACACAGGTGAGCTACAGAGACACAGTGATGACATCATTATTAGTTATTCACCTTGACACCTGGCTCCACAGCTCAACACTGTAACACAACCTCAGAACGTATGTAGTGGTACTTTATGGTTCTCTCTATCAGAATCAGAATCAGAATCAGAATCAGAATCAGTTTTATTGCCAAGTATGTTTTCACATACAAGGAATTTTTTCTGGTGATTGGTGCAATTGATCAGCAACAGTGGGGCTCTCTAGCCTTGTTGATGAGGCTAATAGCAGATGGGAAGAAGCTATTTTTGTGGCGAGAGGTTTTGGTCCTGAAGGACCGCAGCCTCCTGCCAGAGGGGAGTGTCTCAAAGAGTTTGTGTCCAGGGTGGGAGGAGTCAGCTACAATCTTCCCTGCACGCCTCAGAGTCCTTGAGGCGTACAGGTCCTGGAGGGACGGAAGATTGCAGCCAATCACCTTCTCAGCAGAGTGGATGATACGCTGCAGTCTGTTATTGTCCCTCTCCGTGGCAGCAGCGTACCAGATGGTGATGGAGGAGGTGAGGATGGACTCAATGATGGAGGTGTAGAAGTTCACCATCATAGTCCTTGGCAGGTTTATGTTATGTTCTATGATGTTGAACGCAACAAACACACTGGACGCACTCTCTGATGTCTCTGTCCGTGGTGCTGGACACACACACACTCTGATGTCTCTGTCCGTGGTGCTGGACACACACACACACACACACTCTGATGTCTCTGTCCGTGGTGCTGGACACACACACACACACACACTCTGATGTCTCTGCCCGTGGTGCTGGACACACACACACACACTGATGTCTCTGCCCGTGGTGCTGGACACACACACACACACACTGATGTCTCTGTCCGTGGTGCTGGACACACACACACACTCTGATGTCTCTGTCCGTGGTGCTGGACACACTCTAATGTCTCTGTCCATGGTGCTGGACACACACTCTCTGGTGTCTCTGTCCATGGTGCTGGACACACTGACCTTCAGACTAATTTTCTGACTGTAAGGTTTTGTGGATCAAAGGCTGAGCGTTCCAGCCTGTTCTGGGTGATCCACCTCTGAACCTGATCACAGGAGACTGAATCAAGTCTCCAGTGTTACTCTGCTGTCACGGTTAATGGTACACACTCACTGAGCGCTTCATTAGGAACTCCTGTGTGACGGTTCAGGTGACCTTTGGACCCAGATGCAGGGATCCAGGGATCACTGAGGTACAGGAGAGAGTCAGGTCGGCATAGAGCACGAGGGAAAACACAAGAGATAACTCTAGTGAATACTTGGAGGCCTGGAGAGGTTCGACCATTGAAGCAGACTGATCAGTGTGGAGGAGTGAAGGGTGAACCGGAGCAGCTGGACAGTAGGAGATGAGCAGATCACCACCAGGTGTGTTGGACTGCCAGGTGGGTTTGTGCAGACAGCTACAGACGTCTGTGAGAGAACTGGCTAAACTCAGGGAGAGTGTTGATGTGATGTTAGCAACTCGTTAGCATATCACTGAGACCGGACTCTAATTACCTTCAATTACACTGTACAGTCTCCGATCAGAGAGAGAGAGTGTTCTGTTGGTGTGAGCTCACATCACGACCAGCCGTCTGGTTCAAATTAAACCCACCAACACACACACACACACACACACACACACACACCCCTCCCTGTAGCCTTTACCGATTTGGTTTCACCCGGCTAGTTTGTAGACAGAGCCTGGTCTGTGTGTGTGTGTGTCTTTATTTACCTGCCATGAAGTACTTTTACTTTACTCTGACCCTGGGGAACCTGTGCTCCAACACACACACACACACACACACACACACACACACACACACACTCATATGCAGACATACATGCATGTGCACACAAAATTAAATGCATACACACACTGTTACAGGACAAAATAAACCCTGCCTCTCTCTCTCTCTCTCTCTCTCTCTCACACACACACACACACACACACACAGCTCTCTCAGACCCCGTGAGGGCTCCCGTTAGCTCTCTCAGACGTGTGGTCGTGACACGCTGGAGGAGAGGCGGCCCAGCGGAACCAACTACCGGCAAACACAAACAAATAACAGCAGCCAGATGCCAAAACAGCCAGAGGAGGAGAGACCCACACTCACACAGCTGCTGGTTCGTCATGGCAACAAAGAGACGAGGTGATAATGAGGAGACGCTGCAGGAGAGGTTTTACATCTGAAGCCGCTCGGCCACAGAGGTGAGGCTTGTTTCAGACAGAGCTGGAGCCAAATGCTCAACACGAGGAGGAGGATGTCACATCTGGACTGACACACAGATGTGACCCAGTGTGTAGTAAAATAAGTAAAATCATAGGATCTAAATCCGTTCTGTCTGTTGGTTTCCTGCACTGGTGGAGAAGCTGTTCAGATGCTCTACAGAGATATTTGATATGCAGAACTGGGCCTGACTGTTATCATTCAGACTCTTTGTCATGTGATCATTATTACTGCTGCATTAAGGTCATATCATACTGCAGGGATGACCATCTGGTTAGCAAGCTTCAAGAATCAGGACTGAGGGATTTACTGACGGATGTGATGTCGGAGAATCAAACCTGAAGCTGCTGTTAAACACAGACCTGATTTCAGTCATCAAGCAGAAACACATTCAAACACCCAGAGACTCAGGACCAGGGACAGGAAGTGAGGACATGTGACTAATGTCCTGTTTTAGGACTCGTTCCTGCAGAACTTTATTTTAATGTAGCTGAAAAGGTTCAGAAGCAGCTAAATAATGTTTTTAATAATTTTAATGTTAACTGTTTAGTCTCTAGTTAGTTCTAGTTAATAGTTCTGGTTTAATGTTTATGTGTGGATTAGTTTTAGTGGGTTCAGTTTCAGTGTGATGTTGTCGTCCATGACTGTAGCAGTATACAGCAGAGACAGTGGGTGTGAAGCCCCCAGTGAGTCAGATCTACCTGTTGTCCAGGTGCCAGGTGTGTGTAGTCAGTGAACGCTGCTCTGTGTGTGTGTGTCTGTCATAAATGAGGCAGATAAACTAGTCCTGCTGAAGATTCAGCTCATACAGCAGTTACACAGACTAACCCATTATTATGCACAGGTGAATACAGGTGAACGTGTGAGTCAGTCACGTACAACACACACTTAATTAATAGCTCGTTTCTCTCCTGAGTATCAGTACTGCTGTTCAGAAGTACAGAGGTTGCCTTTATTAGCACACACACACACACACACACACACACGTGTTGTACCACAGTTAGACTGTAACACTCACCAGGGATCGGCTGCAGCAGCGATCCATGTGGAGCGTAGAGTATCAGCGGAGCAGCCTGGAGATCTATGTGGACCCTCTCTGTCTCTTAAAGATTTCTGCTCATGTTTCCCTCCAGCAGAAACTGATCTGATCATACAACAGTCAGTTCCTCCGCTCCCCCTGGAGCCCTTTCCCTTAAACAACCCCAATAACAGTAAAGTTGCAGGTCAGGAGAAGGTGTAGGCTGCTCGCTTCCCAAAAACTCACCAGGATCAATATAAGACAACAAGGTGCATTTTAAAGAAGCACTTTCTACTATGAGGTTTTGTATCTGTTGTCATGGTTACAATACTACCAATGAACGATGGATAACAGAAACAACAGAAACTGCTACTGTCACATGGGAATCAAACACCGCTCTCCTGTGTCATATTCATCCATCCACCCCAACCTCCTCCTGACGTGGACTTTGTCGCTCTATAAACTACGTCACCGCACTTTTCCCTTTTCCCCGTTTGTCACAGGAGGACAGTCACTTCATATTCTCTCTCTCTCTCTCTCTCTCTCTCTCTCTCTCTCTCTCTCTCTCTCAATCTCCGTCTCTGTCTGTCTCTCTGTCTCTCTGTCTCTCTCTCTCTCTCTCTCTCAATCTCTGTCTCTGTCTCTCTCTCTGTCGCTCTCTCTCCCTCAGGTGAGACAGGTGAGAGGGGCAGGAAGCACAACAGACAGCCTGGCAGGAAATGAGTGGCAACGGTACAAACACTGAGGGATGTAGGAAGAGGTGAGTGGGTAGAGTCAGGTGGCTGAAGTAACAGGACAGGAAAAGGTAGAGAATGAATGACTGTATGAATGAATGAATGGATGGATGGGTGGGTGGATGAAGTGTGACAGAACTCCTCCCTCCAGCTTCAGATGAATACACCCCCCTGTGACTTCTGTCTTAAAGAAGTCTGGATCAAACCAGGCCTTGTGAAGAGCTGCAGCACACACACACACACACACACACACACACACACATACACACTCACACACACACACACACACACACATACACACTCACACACACACACACACACACACACACACAGATTTGAATTAACGCATCTGTCAAACATCTGTCAACAGACAGGTAGAAGTCTGAAGTCTGGACATGGTAGAAGTTTCAATGGACTGATAGATGGAGTTTCTCTGTGACAGTGGGAGGGGTGTGTGTGTGTGTGTGTGTGTGTGTGTGGTTGGGGGGGGTATTTTTCAGGAAGCATCATCAGTAATTGAAAAATAAAAGTATAGAAATAAGATTTCCAGTCTGTTTGCTTGATGAAGGTTTACTGTAAGTTCTAATTGGAGAATGGAGGAACCTCTGTCACTGGTGCCCCCCCCCCCCCCCCCCCGTCCTTCACTGTCTCCTTCATCCATCCACTGTGTGTGTGAGTGTGTGTGCGTGTGAGTGTGTGTGTGTGCAGTCTTGATCTCTTTACAGTGACATTACAGCAGAGCAGCGTCTCCTCTCTCCTCAGGCCGACTGGGACTTTAAGTGTATTGTTGTCTAATAGAGGGACTGCTGAGGGGGTGGGGGGGTGTGGGGGGGTGGGGGTGGGGGTGGCGGGGTGCAGTGTTTTCTGGAAATGGACTCACACACACAGACACACAGTCCATCAGTGATCACAGACTGAAGACACTGTGGTAACACTTAGAGTGGTCTTAATGCAGTGTGAGGCTGCTACAATCTCATTATGACTGAATCATGACTGAACACAGTGTGGACAACTGAGGACGAGGACACTGACAGGACGAGGACACATCACATGACAGGAGGAGGAGGACACGTCACATGACAGGACGAGGACACTGGCAGGACGAGGACACGTCACATGACATGAGGAGGACACGTCACATGACAGGAGGAGGACACATCATATGACAGGAGAGGACACATCACATGACAGGACGAGGACACGTCACATGACAGGACAAGGACACTGACAGGAGAGGACACGTCACATGACAGGACAAAGACACGTCACATGACAGGAGGAGGACACGTCACATGACATGAGGAGGACACGTCACATGACAGGAGAGGACACGTCACATGACAGGACAAAGACACGTCACATGACAGGAGGAGGACACGTCACATGACATGAGGAGGACACGTCACATGACAGGAGAGGACACGTCACATGACATGAGGAGGACACGTCACATGACAGGAGGAGGACACGTCACATGACATGAGGAGGACACGTCACATGACAGGACGAGAATACATCACATGACAGGAGAGGACACGTCACATGACATGAGGAGGACACGTCACATGACAAGAGGAGGACACATCACATGACAGGAGAGGACACATCACATGACAGGAGAGGACACGTCACATGACAGGAGGAGGACACATCACATAACAGGAGGAGGACACGTCACATGACAGGAGAGGACACATCACATGACAGGAGAGGACACGTCACATGACAGGAGGAGGACACATCACATGACAGGAGGAGGACACGTCACATGAAAGGAGGAGGACACATCAAATGACAGGACAAGGACACGTCAAATGACAGGAGGAGGACACGTCACATGACAGGACGAGGACACATCACATGACAGGAGGAGGACACATCACATGACAGGAGGAGGACACATCATATGACAGGAGGAGGACACGTCACATGACAGGAGGAGGACACATCACATGACAGGACGAGGATACGTCACATGACAGGAGGAGGACACATCAAATGACAGGAGGAGGACACATCATATGACAGGAGGAGGACACGTCACATGACAAGACGAAGACACATCACATGACAGGAGGAGGACACATCATATGACAGGAGGAGGACACGTCACATGACAGGAGGAGGACACATCACATGACAGGAGGAGGACACATCATATGACAGGAGGAGGACACGTCACATGACAGGAGGAGGACACATCATATGACAGGAGGAGGACACGTCACATGACAAGACGAAGACACATCATATGACAGGAGGAGGACACGTCACATGACAAGACGAAGACACATCACATGACAGGAGGCCATGTGAAGGAGGATTTACAGAGGGAGAGGCTGACAAACTGCTCCTTCAAAATAAGAGTGACTGGGTTCAGGTTCAGGTTCAGGTCCTGTTCCTGGTTCAGGTTCAGGTTCAGGTCCTGGTTCTGGTCCTGGTCCTGGTCCTGGTCCTGGACCCAGTGCAGGCTGGTCCTGAACCTGAACCACCAGCTGTGACTCACAGAAGATGTTTAATGATGCTTCAGTTGTGTTTCTCAGCTGTCGTCACGTTTGCTCTACAGAGTAAAGACTGAATTAACAGAGAAACCTCCAGGTGTCTCACTTCCTCCCTGAACCAGCTCCGTCCTGGTCTGTGTTTCTGTGTAGGTGCTGTGGGCGTGGCCTCCTCCACCTCTCTCCACCCTCCAGCTTCATCTTCATTCAGCTCCCAGTTCTCGACCTCAGGTTCCTGGACCAGCTCCTCCACACCACACCCAGCTCCAGCAGGCCAGCAGGGTCTGGTCCTCTCCCAGAGGCTCAGTGGACAGATCTCCTCAGCACCTGTGTGGCCTGTCGTGTAGCCGCAGACGACCTGTCTGTAAGTGTCACCTGACTGTAGCTGGAAGCACCAGCTTCACGTCTCTGAACACCACACTGGGACTTGAACTTTCAATAAAACGCTTTGTTTTTCTTTACAGCAAATCTTTGAGGTTTCCTGTTAACATTCCGTCTTTTCTTTGTTTTTGTGAAACAATCATTTAGAGAACCCGCTGTATGGACCCCACTACATCAGTAAAGATGGTGTACTTTCTATTCAACCTCAGGAGGAGGAGGAGGAGGAGGAGGAGGAGGAGGAAGACCACATTCATGCAGTGTGGGACATCCTTCATCCATCTACCATGAGATGAAACCAGGGTCAAAAATCTGGAGCCTGTGGAACAACATGTGGTCATAAACATCTGGAGGTTGAGTACAGATTCATGTCCTATTGATTTGGTATTGACCTGTCAACAGCTTGTTCTACAGCCAATCATGTTGCCTCTGTAATTGTGGACAGGTTTGTCTCTCCACCAGACACCCTGCAGACTGCTCCACTTGTAAGAGCTTCTCCTCTGTCGCTCTGTGGGTGTGGTGGAGCGTCAGCTCAGGTTCGGATGTGCAGACAGGGAGCGTGATGCTCCAGTGTTTGTGACAGGGTGAACATGAACTAGTCGATTTTAATCTGTGTGAACTTAGAGCTGCTGTGACGTGTGAACACCGCTCAGTCTTCTCCCTCTGCTGCTCCCTCAGTGGGGAGAACCCGTCACAATAAAAGTATGACGGCAAGTTAGAAATAAACTGAGGCTACAACCACAGAGTTATGTTTGATGGTGTCACATGTGTGCACAGATTTACAAACATCACAGTCTGTGGATCTTTGATTCATCATCATCATCATCAGAGACGGCAGCTTCAGTCTGTGTCCTTGGTCTATCAGCTGCTGCATGTTTATAATCAAAAACAAATATTCTATAAAGAGACATCCCATGCTCGTCATTCACAGAGGAGGTTTGCTCAGTTACCATGGAAACGGTTCACCTGTGCGGACAGGGTTACCTCTGTCTCTGGTGTCACTCCAGCTGACTGCTGGTCCATGACCTTTGACCCTGTACCGGTCGATGCTGACCAGACAGCTGATGTAGTCTGTTTCCTACAGTCTGTCACGGGGGCAGGTGGAGAGCAGGTACAGGTAGGACATGTCCTCGTGGCACCGGTGAGGTAACCAGGAGCCAGAGCGCGATGTGAGTCCGTATGAAATAGAAAGTTTCATCAGAGCACTGTGGAGGGGAACGTAATCAGAACCTGCTCATCAATCTGCCTTCCTCAGGTGAAACCAGGTCATGTGATCAGTCCAGTCTAGGGTAGTGGGAGACGATACTTCCTGGCTATCATATCGCCGTGGCGACCTGCTATAATTAGACCTATCAGAGGAAGCCTTTGCCAGACCAGATCTATAATCCCTCCTCCACAGATTAGTCTTTTTAAAGACAGTCAACAACGAGGGACCAGAGGACAGCCAATCAGATGGAAGAGAGTGTCACCTAGAGGGTCTTCACCTGCGAGGAGAGGAGAGGAGAGGAGAGGAGGAGGTGAACTCTCTCTCCTCTCTCTCCTCTTGTCATCAGACTCCACTGTGGACTGCAGTAAACTGGACTTTAATTACAGCAGAGACATGACACTTGATCCACAGAGATCAGGTGACATCAGAGAGGAGGAGGAGGAGGAGGAGGAGGAGGAGGAAGAGGAGAATTAAGTTGACAGAGGGAAAAGCAGCAGGAAAATGAGAGGGAAGTGGAGAAGAAGAAGAAGAAGAAGAGAGAGGAGATACTGGAGGAGATAAAATTAGAAATTAGAAGAAACGGAGGGAAGAGGAGAGCTGAGAGAAAATGATGAGTGGAGAAAGAGGAGCAGAGGGAGGATAAAAAGAGGAAGGAAGTGGCAGCTGATAGAGAGGGAGGAGAGGATGACCACTGAGAGAAAGGCTGGGAGAGCAGAGGAGGAAGAGGAGGAAGAGGAGGAAGAGGAGACACAGACTCCTAACTGGTCAGGTCTTAAAGCCAAACTATGACTGACTCAAATCCAGATTCAGCATCAGACCTGAACCTGTGATCCAGTTCACAGTGGTTCAGTGGGTTAGTGAAATCCTCATAGGAGGCACATCATCATCATGTGATCACTGCATCATCATCATAACATCATCACATCATCATCACATCATCATCATCATCATCATCACATCATCATTACATCATCACATCATCATCATCATCATTACATCATCATCATCGCATTATCATTACATCATCACATCATCACATCATCATCATCATCATCATAACATCATCACATCATCATCATCACATCATCATCACATCATCATCATCATCATCACATCATCATCATCACATCATCGTCATCACATCATCATCATCATTACATCATCATCATCATCGCATTATCATTACATCATCACATCATCATCATCATCATCACATCATCATCATCATCATCATCATCATCATCATCACATTATCATTACATCATCACATCATCACATCATCATCATCATTACATCATCACATCATCATCATCACATCATCATCACATCATCATCATCATCACATCATCATTACATTATCACATCATCGTCATCATCATCATCATTATCATCATCATCATCATCATCACATCATCACTGTTTCCTGCTTCACTACAAAAACCAGAATTAAAACGGTCACAGGTCACATGGTCTGAAGGAAATGTGGCTGCAGCTGGATGATGTTTCTACTATTGTGATGAATGTGATGAATGTGGTCCCCACACACAGGACTGGACTCCAGATGTGAACCTGGTCTCTGATGTGAACCTGGACTCCAGATGTGAACCTGGACTCTGATGTGAACCTGGTCTCTGATGTGAACCTGGACTCTGATGTGAACCTGGACTCTGATGTGAACCTGATCTGTGATGTGAACCTGGACTCTGATGTGAACCTGGACTCCAGATGTGAACCTGGTCTGTGATGTGAACCTGGTCTCTGATGTGAACCTGGACTCCAGATGTGAACCTGGTCTGTGATGTGAACCTGGTCTGTGATGTGAACCTGGTCTCTGATGTGAACCTGGACTCCAGATGTGAACCTGGTCTGTGATGTGAACCTGGTCTCTGATGTGAACCTGGACTCCAGATGTGAACCTGGTCTGTGATGTGAACCTGGTCTCTGATGTGAACCTGGACTCCAGATGTGAACCTGGTCTGTGATGTGAACCTGGACTCTATTCCGAACACTGCACTGATCCTGGTACAGCCTCACTCTGCTCAGCTGCTCTGATGTTTGATGTGAAAATGAACTGAAGCTCCTCACCTGGATCTGCTGCCTCCTGATTGGCTGACTGATACCTGCATGAATGAGCAGGTGCACCTGTGTCGCAGCTCACTCGGTGAAGTTTAGCGTGTGGCGGTGTGGCTGTGTGGCTGTGTTTGTGAGGACCGGTGTGATTGATGCTCCAGCAGAGTGCAGTGGTTAGCATTAAAGTGCAGCCTCTCGGGTTCCTCTGGTGTCGATATCAGCAGCCCGTCTGAGCTGCACCGCCCTCCTCACAGCTGCTCTGCTCCGTCTCTACACTCGTCTGTCTCTTTACCTTCCTCCTCTCCTCCTTCTTCTTCTCTGGCTCTCCTGCCTGCTGATCTCCACACCTCATATCCCTGCTGCTCCTCATCATTCAGACACACTTTGTGATTTTTTTGTCACAACCAAATACTTTGCAGCAGGTTTTGCATACAGGATATATGTTTAAAAATCTTTCAGGAGAAATGATAATTGTTTGGTGAAGCTGGTTGGGGCTGATGATGACAATAAGCTTCGATGGTCAATGGAAACAACTTCCCCTGAAAATAATATGGTATCTGGAATTTTTAAATGTAGTTTACGCACATTTCCATATGCAAATGAAGAAGCTTCTAAGAGAACAACCGTAAGGTCAAAATACATGAAGACATAATGTGAAAGGTCACATCTAGTTTCTGAAAATGTGTTTACCATGAGAATAAAACCCAACTAACATAAAGCTCACACATGGTTTTCATTTATTTATTGTTCCTCTCGTATAAAAAAAGTCAGATTTGATAACAATCACTAGGAATCACTTCATCAAGTGAAAATCTTCATATTCCATGAACATCAGGTGAAAACCTCCTGGGTGAGGGTTCAGGCCCCTGGGCCACACACTGTGGGAGTCACTCTCTCAAAGTGTGTAATTAACCTTTTTACATCAGTTCACACCTTTCACAGCCAATCAATGATTGACAGAGTGGGTATCCAGTGGCAACCATTTCTCTGACTGACGGATTCAAATAATGATCACACTTTTTTCCAGTCATAGTCTTTTCTATTTTTATTTACAAAACTGCATTTTTATATTAGTAATAAATATCATTTCTACCCACCACTTATTGAATGTGGTGACTTTATTCTCAGAAGTTACGAAGTAAGGCCTGCTGGGAAATCCTAATCTGACCAATGAGCTCGCTCCTGTCAGTTCTTGCGTGAGTGACGTCAGTTTTCCCTCAACCTTTGAGAGAGACGCGGGTTTCGGCTCACGCAGGGTTCAGCCCACAGCATCACGTTTACCCGAGCAGAGCGGCGGCGTCGGGAGAGCAGGCCGGGGACAGGAGCGTCTACCGCCGGAGGCCAGCGGGAGCCGGCCTGGCTGGACTCCGGGTCCGGGTCCGGGTCCACCCGGTGGATGACCTTCTGATGGTGAGTACAGGTTTCTGTTTCTGGACAACCTGTGTGTGTGTGTGTGTGTGTGTGTGTGTGTGTGTGGGGGGGGGGGGGGGGGGGGGGGGGGGGGGGGGGGGGGGGGGGTGTCATCCATCCATGCCACTGTGTCGACCTGTAATGAGCTGTTGTGTTTTTCCTGACTCACTGTCTGTGCTGGTCTGTGCTGGTCTGTGTTGGTCTGTGTTGGTCTGTGCTGGTCTGTGCTGGTCTGTGTTGGTCTGTGTTGGTCTGTGCTGGTCTGTACTGGTCTGTGTTGGTCTGTACCTCTGTGTTGGTCTGTGCTGGTCTGTACTGGTCTGTACCTCTGTGCTGGTCTGTGCTGGTCTGTGTTGGTCTGTACCTCTGTGCTGGTCTGTGCTGGTCTGTACTGGTCTGCTACAGGATGCTACAGGAATGAGGCAGAACCCCAACTCTGTCACAAAATGGTGTTAAAGGGACATTTCACCAGTGATGAACATGGTGTCTCCTCAGCCTGTGGAGACAGTGATGTTGTCTGTTGTTGAACAGGAGCAGAGTCAGAGAAAGTAACGGATCATCAGGGTTACAGCTCTATAACACGGTCCCTGTCAGGGCTGAACAGAAAAACATGTGATTGTGATGTGAGTCATGATTTCAGTGTGAATGGTCATTTTTACATTGAATAATGATGACGTGATGTTTTGGATCAACCCACTGTGACGTCACCCACTGGTTTGTGAGCTGCTGTTCTGAAGCTTCAGTTTGTAGTTTGTCTGTCTCCATCTTAGTTTTTTGAAACCAGAAGAAACCATATTTGGAGTAGAAGGTGGAGCTGAGGAGGAGTGAGGGGTGGAGCTGACCTGCTCTGTCCTCTATCCTGATTGTCAGGTACAGTCTGTCAGTCACATGGTAGCCCCGCCCTAATGCATCCCCTGCTTTATGGTCTATTTTCCTCTAAATGGATCATAATTTCAAAACTGGACATCATGTTGTGTTGAAGAAGACTGAAAACCTGCAGCTGCTGAGATTTGGATCCTTTGATAATATTTAGATTAACCTGCAGCTCTGGTCCCTGGGTGACATTATTATCCTGCTAAATAAACTCAGGCTGGGAGCTGCAGTGGGAGCTGCACTGGGAGCTGCAGTGGGAGCTGCACTGGGAGCTGCAGTGGGAGCTGCGGTCTTTACTTTCACTCAGTCAGTCAGTCAGTCAGTCAAACATTTACCTGTGCAGGCGTGACACAGCTCAGAGCTGCTGGCAGACTCAGTCTAACCTCTGACCTTCCTGGCTGAAGGTTTCCATCCAACCATATGTTCATCACAATCATCATGAAGCAGTGGAAACGACCAGACTCCTCCGTCTCCTCCTTCTGTCCCTCCTCCCTCCTTATCATCCATCTCTATCTCTCTCCCTCCTCCTCTCTCCCTCTGTTTGTGTCCTTTGCCCACTGCGGTGGTCTCCGGTTTCCTTAATGGTTCCCAAGATGCACTGTGGCTTTGTGGGGGAATATGTGCGTGTGTGTTTGTGTGTGTGTGTGTGTGTGTGTGTGTGTGTGTGTGTGTGTGTGTGTGTGTGTGTGTGTGTGTGTGTGTGTGTGTGTGTGTATGTGGGCTGGGAGAGGTGATGCGGTCATTTTGACACATGAGAGGTTTTCCATCAGCTGCTAGAGGCTCAGTGAGCTGCTTCAAAGGCACTTACACACACACACACACACACACACACACACACGGAGTAAATTCACAGTAGGGTTGTGAAGTCTTCATGCTGTGACGTGACCTCAGATGTGGAGGTGCACTCATGTTGTCTGGTTCTACCAGTTCTCCATGCAGTGCTGAGGAGGCACCCAGTGCGTCGTAGTGTGGTGGTTCAGTGAGGCTGTGTGCGCTCACAGGGAGCCACAGTTGGAGTTGGGCCACGTTAAAGCACGTCCTTGTAGCACTGGTTTCCATCTGTCACAAACTAGAGCTGAATGACATTTATAGGCTGATGTCTGAGGGATTGGTGCAGAAGAGCCGCGTCAATGAACCCCAGTAAAAACTGTGTAGTAGTAATGTGCAGTTGTGCACCCTGATCATCTAACAGCATGTTATCATCACCTGTTTGTTCATCTGGAGGCTGAGGTGGAGGCTTCTTCACTCTCTTTCAGGTAGCATCAGACAGCTGCTCACCTGTCTTTACAGCTCATCAGAGATCTCGAGGTGATTTATTTTACTCGAAGAAGAGTCGACTACAGGCTGCAGTACTCACCTCCTGTACGAATATATCAGCTGGTTGGAAAATTTCAACCTGTCGCCCCGCCCTATGAGTCAGTAAATAAAGAACAGCCATACAAAGTAGATTATGATGAGCCTGAGAAGGCCTCAGTGTGTTTCAGCTCAGCTCAACAGAGGGTGTAGTGTGCAGGCAGGTGATCCTGAAGGAGGACAGGTGTAGGAGCAGGCGGGCAAACTAACGAAAGCTGAGGCAGGTAGATCCTCTGGTGCATCACAGACCGTGGGGGGAGTGTCTGCTGGTGCAGGGCTCTTCCAGACGAGTGGTGATGGCTTCATGGGCCCAGTCCCATTGTCGACCCTGGACCCTGGACTCTGGAACCCTGGACCCTGGACTCTGGACTCTGGACCCTGAACCCTGGATCCTGCACCCTGGACCCTGGACCCTCACAGACTTGACTGAGTGACTGTGTGAGAGGCTGCAGGAGCTCAGAGTGGTATAAAGAGGAATGGGACGGCACTTTGTGACCTATCACCTGTTACCATGACGACGCCAGAAGATGTTGCGTACAGTAGTGGGTCTGGCATTTGACATTTTGCTCCGTGTCTGTGAATAGATCAGTGATGTTGGATTTATCATCATGACATCACGCACAGAAAAGGACACACAGGTCAGACTCTGAGTCATGTAGACGTCTTTTAACGGTAACGTTTGGGTTCCTTCCTTTACTCCACGTTAACCATGTTTCTTCTACCGTTTTCCTTTTTCTGTTTTACAATGGTTGTGGTTTGTTTGTTTTTTTTCAACATACAGCGCCATGAGCTCTGGTTAATTCCCTCAGACAAAGTCTGCAGAAATGCAGACTTACAGAAAGTGCATGAAGGGTCCATGTCTTCACAGTGGGACAGTCCTAAGCCCTCAGTGACTCAGCGGGAACACGCTCAGAGTCTGTGAGTCTGTGAGGGGGGCCACTGGGATTGGGCCTCGCTGGTCAGGAGTGTTGAGTCCTGGTGATGGGCAGGTGTGTAGAGATGTGTCTTTCAGACAGGACGTGCTTTGCGCTGCGCTCGCCGCCAGGTTCAGTCACTGTTCAGGTGAGTCTTTCCACTGCTAAGAAACTAGCGTTAGTATTAGCCCTGCTAACAAGAAGAGGCTGTGGGTGTCCTCAGGTACAGAGAGCAGCTTGGGGAATTTAGGCTTGTGAAGGAGCTCCGTTTCCATAGCAACTGGTTTCAGGTTTACTTTCCAGCCTCGGTTCTCTTGGCTGTGCAGGTGTTCGTCACGGCTGAACTTTCACAGGAGCTGCGCTGCGCCTGCACTTAGGGGTACCAGGGTATCACCAAAGCCCCGGCGTGGCAGCAGACTGTCACCGGGCTGAGTGGAAATCAGGACAGAGGACTGGACGTGTCCTCCCCCAGGGACCAGCTCTGTGTTTGATGTGCACCACACAGAAAACACCTGAAGCAGAGAAAGAAGAGCTGTGTACCTCATTCTCCCAGCATGCAACACACCAGGTTTATGAAAATCATACTGATTCAGCACAATCACAATGCAGCTGTGTGTGTGTGTGTGTGTGTGTGTGTGTGCCGCAGCTCGATATGTTTGCTCAAACTAATTAAAAGCAGGTCGGCAGCGGTGGTGTCGATGGATGTGTTTTTAATGATGTGTGCGGCGGTGAATATGCAAAACGCCGCCGGAGCAGCGATTTCATAGCGACAGCTTGATTACCTGATTGATTTTTATCTAAAGTGGCATCAAATATGAATAAATATTCACACATTAGTATGAGAGGCAGACAGTGGAAGTCAGGGGTGTGTGTAATGGGCCAGGTGTGTGTGATCTCACAGGTCTGATGTTTGTGTGTCTGTCGCATGAATCTGAGTGTAGAGGTGAAGGAGTGAACAGGTGTTTGTCTGATCAGGACCTTCATCAGCTGCACCGAGAGAAACATGATGTGAGGCCCAGGTTTTATTTTAGCTGTTGTTCCTCATTCTCACTCAGGCCTGGGAGGAAGTGTGTGTGTGTGTGTGTGTGTGTGTGTGTGTGTGTGTGTGTGTGTGTGTGTGTGTGTGTGTGTGTGTTATGGTTAATCTTGCGGTTGTGGTAAGCTGCAGCCGTTTTGTGTGAAACTTCAGCTTCTGCAAACTGGGTGATAGAGTGCGTCATACACACGCAAGTGTGTGTGTGTGTGTGTGTGTGTGTTTAGGGTAGTAGAGGATGTGTCGTTTGAAGCCTCATGGGAAAGAATCCAGATCACTGCAGATGATAATTATTATATGAACAGTTTCTCTTTTGATCAGTCGAAATGAAATAGACAGCGTTCTTTATCTTGGCTGTTCTGATGAAAACATTGTATTTGTTCATTAAATAATGAAACTTTCTCTTCGGGATGCAGTGATTTTCAGCAGCAGCACTGCTCTGAACTACAGCTGCAGCGTGTTAATCCCAATTTACCTGACACACAACATGTGCTGATACAACTGTGCAGGAGTTAGAGAGCCAGAGGCTGCTCTGAGAAATGCAAATAATGAACAGTTGAAAACGAAAGTAAAAAGCGAAGAGATTACTGAGCCAACAGGAGCCACAGTTGTCCCTTCAGAGGCCCGTGTGTCCTCGTGAGGAGACGCAGGAGGCAGCCTCGCTGACCTCACTGGCTCCTTTCAGCAGGAGGGAACAAAAACAACCAGAGGAGGGGAAATGTGGACGTTCATGTTCCCTCAGGATGAACCGTGACGACTCTGAACGTCCTTTGACTCTGAACGTCCCGTCATCAGCAGCTCCGGATCACCAGGTTAGCAGAGTCAGAGTGAGCCTGTTAGCATTTAGCTCAACGCACTGCTGCGCTCTGACTGAATCACTAGAATGATTGTTATTCTAGACTCTCAGGATCCTGGTTCACTGAGACCCCCCCCCCCCCCCCCCCCCCCCCCACTAGTCTGATCATCGTTCAGCTTTTTGTCTTTAATAACTGAATGAATTGTTTTCATATGAATTTTCCACATCTCATCAAAATCAAATCACAAAATCACAGCAGAAAAACCAAGAGGTGAGGAGGTGTGTTGCATTTCAGTGTCGTCCAGCAGAGGGCAGCGTACGCTTGTCAGTACGAAATATAAAGCACTGGGTGTGCAGGGGCCCTGTTTCTAATGGTCCATTTTTATTTGATCATTATTATTTATTATATTTTTATTTAAGTTGTTACTTTGCTATAACTTTATATAGTTAATTAATTAAGTTCTAATCAGCATATGAACATGTAGTAACTGCTTTATAACC
Organism: Trachinotus anak; assembly: GCF_046630095.1. Lineage (NCBI taxonomy): Eukaryota > Metazoa > Chordata > Actinopteri > Carangiformes > Carangidae > Trachinotus > Trachinotus anak. The sequence goes on from NW_027273877.1 coordinate 14,444,879, forward strand.
TAAGATATAAGAGGAACTCCTGCTGTGGACACTCAGTGGTGATAAAATAAGATCTGTCTTCACAGGAGCAGTTCTGAGCACTGAACATGTGCTTCCAGCTGCTTCCAGCTGCTTCCAGCTGCATGACCCTGAGTTATTACCATTTATGACATGGTGTTTATGAGCAGGGCAGTGTTCCCTTCTAATTAGTATTATATCATTATTGCTTTTTTTACTATAAGAAAATATTTAATACAGCAAAATCTTTCATTCAGTTCTCTTTGTAAAACAGTTACTGATGCAAGTGTCAGCAACTCCACTGCCCCCACCCCCACCCCAATACCAGCCCTCACCACCACCCCATTCCTCTGCCTGGTAATTCAACGCTGAAATATGTATCTAAGGATATTTAATAAATTATGTATCTGTTATTTACTAATGGCCCGATCGACTGCAGAGAGAGAGAGAGAGAGCGAGAGACCTTAAAAGGGTTTCAGTCGTCCCTCAGGGAGGACAGAGTGATGCCATCAGTCTCTCCTCCCTCCCTCCTCCATGTGGAGATCTGAGGACAGATAGAGATGCTCTCACAGGGGAGCTGTCGGCTGCTTCATCACTGTGGAGCAGTGTGCTGTGGTGTTAGAGAGAAAAACTCTGCTGCTCTGTTTGTCGTCCTGTCAAAGACCTGATGCTCACCTGTTCCCTGTCACCGTGACGACGTGAAATCAGCTGATAGAGCAGAGCATGTGTCATACAGTCATCCTGAGACTACAGCCTCAGCCCAGCAGCACAGTCACAGTCTGAACATGTGAATTCAATACTGTGTGAAGGTGTTAACACCTGAGCAGAGACACAGACGACATCACAGGTAAAGTGATGTCAGGGTCACGGCCAGATGTGATTGGATGGATGTTTTCCTTTTTTCCTTTCCTCTGCCATTTTAAATGATCTGGCTGACATACACACACACACACACACACACACACACAGCATGCAGATTAAAATAAAGCTAAAATAAGAAGCAGGTGGCACATGTTTTTCTGTTTCCTGTGAAACCTGCCAGACACTACTTATATTTTCACTTATTTTGTTTTGTCTTTTTATGATGATTATATTATGATTGTTTTGTCTGTTTTTTTTAATCTTTTTGTCTTTTTTTATGAATCAAGTCTTCATTTATTTCCATAATTATGAAGAGAACGTCATCATTACATCATTGCAGCCATGTTACATGCAATAAGAAAAAAAGACAAGGAAATACTAAATTTGATGATTTCTGAATGGAGTTTGGTGACACATCTCCTCCCTCTTCAAAGATGGACAGTGTCAGAGCTTGAGATTATAAACGATTAGAGAAATTGCAACTACAGATGTGGCTGGAGTCTGTGTGTCTGTGTGTGTGTGTGTGTGTGTGTGTGTGTGTGTGTGTGTGTGAGTATATGTATATCTGTGTGTGTTTCTTATCTGGGCTGGATTCAAAGCCTCGTGGCTCCGAACCTGGGATCAATGGGCCTAGACCAGCAGACGCAGAGTTTGTGCGAGTGTGTACTGTATGTCAGAGTGTGTGTGCGTCTGTATGTGTATATCCAAGTGTGTGTGTCTGCACATCACTGTCTCTCTTTAAGTGAGTGTGTGTGTGTGTGTGTGTGTGTGTGTGTGTGTGTGTGTGTGTCCATAGTGGAGCCAGTATGTGACCAGATAATGTTGCATATTGGGCCAGTTGTAGAGAACGCAACCAATACACATCTCAAGTGCATGACAAGACTTATCTGTGTGTGTGTGTGTGTGTGTTGGTCAATATATTTGATTGTTCCAGTAGCTGTATTAGTGGAAAAACAACAGAATAGAATTTATTTGAGGGGCAGCAGACAAGGAGACATACTGTCTGTGGCTGCACACACACACACACACACACACACACACACACATGCTTCTTTCTGTCGCTGTTGTTTCTTTTTGTTTTCCAGCATCATATAACTGTCAGAGCTCACAATAGGCTCACAGCCCCCTCTCACTGCTGCTTTTGCTGCTGACTTATTTTCCTCTTCCTGTGTGAACGAGAATCTGCAGCACAAACACACTTCAGGTTAGAGCTGCGTGCAGACTCAGCTGAGTGCAAATACAGACATATGAGGAAGAGGCAGATGTGTGAGATGTGTTTGTCACTCGGCTAAAGAGCAGATGCTTTAAATCTACACCGTCTCTGCTCAGGCGAAGCTGCTGTGACCGGCTCCACTGGGTGGAAAGGCAGTGACGTCTCAGTGACCTGCTCAGTAGACCTGCTATTTATCCAGCTTCACTAGTCTTTCAAACCTTTACTAGTTAAATCAGGGACCAAAAGCCAAAGTGTGGACTGGAGGAGTTGGGAATCGAACCTTTTGAATGAACAAATAAGGTTTACGTCAAATTTATTTAAAGAAAACGCACACAAATAACAAAATAAAAACACATTTATACTAACAATGTCAAATGCAGCTCCTGTGGAGGCTCATTCTCCTGTAGGGAGATATTTTAACAGGGACGTCATTAAGTTCTGTAATACAGGTGAGGGCGAGGCAGTGCAGAGCTCTAAACACAAACAGGAGAATTTAGTAGGGACCAGTACAAAGGTGCTAATAAGTTTCATGTTTGAATCAGAGTCAAGCTGCTGAATTCTGTACCAGCTGCAACAGAGGCTTCTGGGTGATAGGTGTGAAGAAGGTCTTTATATTAAACATTGTTCAGATATCAGAGTGTTGTGGTAATGAGAGGGTTTTTCATACGGTCTGATGTGATCAGATAAGTGGTTGTGGGACCTGTACCTATACCCCTCAAACCTTCAAGTGGTGAAGGGTTAGGGTTAGAAGAACATGATCTCACTTTTATTTTCATGTAACTGAAGAAAGTTCTCAGCCACCCGTCCTTTAATATCATCCAGGTATTAGTGAGGGTGGTGGGTCCAGCCTGGTCCCTGGGTTGGATAGGAAGGTACAGCTGTGTGTCATCTGCGTAACAATGAAATGAGATGTAGAAGTTCTGAATATTTTTGCCCAGTGGGAGCACGTAGATAGAAAATACGAGGGGACCAGAGACAGAGCCTTGAGGGACTCCACATGAGAGATGTGTGGGCAGAGTTAACTGTGGCGGAGAAGGTCCGGTCTGTGACATGAGAGAGACCCCAGTCGAGAGCTGTGCCACTGATGGAGGTGAAAGCAGCTCCACCATCAGCTGCTGCAGCGAGGTCAGCGGTTACCCTCAGATACTCCACTGCTTCTCAGAAGTATAATGGCTATTGATCACGTTCAATCAATGATTAGTCCAACCCTGACTGAAGACCACCCCCTGAACTGCAGTCAGGTCAGTGTGTGGACGGCGCTGACCGCTGCTGTGTGGAGCCGGTCTCGCCTCCTGTCTGTCATTCTGTCTGTGACCTGCAGGGGTCACTGTGAACCCAGGCCGTGCTGCTGAGGTGAGTCACTCAGGAGGGGTCACATGGTTTCACTCCACATGACGATGCTTGCAACAGACACACACATACACACATTTGTGTGTGTGAATGTGTTTGACGGTGAAATTCCAGCACAAGTTGGTAGCCATAAAAATGTTTGTATTTCTGTGTGTGTGTGTGTGTGTGTGTGTGTGTGTGTGTGTGTGAGAGAGAGAGTTATTTAACAATTAGCTAGTAGCAGCTCACATGATATTGAAAGCAGATGTTCAGATTGCTCACAACTGGCTCTTCCAGTAACATGTACAGTCTCTGCCAGGACTCTGCTGCTGCTTCAGGAAATGCAGAACAACTTCAGGATCTTACCACCTTCCCAGGTCCTGCTGGGACCTCATCCAGGTCCCTGAACCACACGTTGACGCTCACTGATGGAGATATGATAAACGTGTCGTTCTTTTATTTGCAGTAAGCTGGCCCTGGAATGAGCATCATAAAGGTTGTAGGGACCAAAGAACTTCATCGGGTCAACATTCAGTCACGTGGAGGAGCTGAGGAGAAAGATGTCGAGTGGTTTCAGTACTTTGCTGCGTCACACTGGTTTCTCTCAGTGTGGAGGGGTCAACAAAACACTGGACTTTAATAATGGTAGTTTCCGGTTTCCATCCCACAGTTGATGTGTTTCTTTTGATCATGACCACGAGTGTTCAGTAAACTTAACCATGACTTGTTACCATGACGATGAAGGTCCTGACATGATGTTTGATTAGAAAACTATTATTGTCTATTATATTATACATTTTACACATGAAAACACATCTACTCTCAAAATACATTAGCAGGACAAGAAGTAGAACTTTGGAAGAGTTGATCAGTACCCTTCAAAATAAAAGTCTGCTAAATGTACATAGCAGGAGTATTCAGTACAGTAACACACACACTAACATACTACCACATACACACTGCTGGTGGTGCTGTCAGTCATACCTCACATGGAGCTCATATGACAGAGGTACTGATGACACCAGGTGTTACATGGACAGGTACAGGTCTGACAGAACTGCCTCTGTTGTGGCTGCAGTCCAACAGAGGACGTGCTGCATTTAAAAACTGTTAAAGGACACACAAAACACACACAATACACACACACACTTCTGCTGAAAAGAGGAAGAGCACTTCTTCATTCTGGCTTGTTTAATACCACTGTGTGTGTGTGTGTGTGTGTGTGTGTGTGTGTGTGTGTGTGTTTGGGTTGGTCCAACATTGCGGCCAGCCACTCACCACAGACCTCTTGGCAGTCACACCATGACCTCAAAAACCCTTTCACCACTGTGGTCTCTGTCTGTGTGTGTGTGTGTGTGTGTGTGTGTGTGTTGTATTGCTGCTGTGGATGAATGACAGCTCGAACAGACTCACCACACACAGAGCAGAGCAGAACCCAGTAGAACACACAGTGGAGTAGAGTGGAGTGGAGCCCGTGACGGGAGTCCTGTGGAAGGATGCTTTGTGTGTGAGGATCAGGACTGAAGAACCAGCAGCAGCCTCATCACTCTGGCTTCAGTGTGTCACTGTCGCCACAGGATACGACACAGTCACAGGATACGACACAGTCACAGGTGCTGACTCTCTCACCTGCAGCTGGACGAGGACAGGGTCTCTCACTCCACGACTGACTGTTGGTGAGAGGGGCTGACGGCTGGCCCTGGCTGGACTGGGTGTGATGTAGTGGGTGGGGCATTTGACGATCAGCTCATGAATGAATGACAGCGCTGTCCACACCAATACTCCATATGAACTAGAGAAGAGCTCTGATAGGTTGTGACACAGTGTGTAAAACAGCATTGTGGGTGAAGGATAACAACGATCAAACAAACATCCAAAATAAGCATCAGAGCAGCGGAAAGGTATGAATCACAACTTCTGGTCACCAGATTTGTGAGTTGAAGTAACAGGCAACTGGATACACAACTGATCACATGATCACATCATTAATACTAAATCCGATTCAATGTGGAATTAGAAAATAAAAGTCCCTTGAAATAAATAAAAAGCTATTTATTAATTTATTGACTCATTTATAGATGAATGTTTCCACATAGCTGCTGGATGATCCAGGTGTGACCAGTGTGTGTGTGTGTGTGTTGAAATCTTTCATCACCACACTGGACCCAGTCAAACGGCTGCTGATGAAGCTTCATGTGTTTGTGTCCCTCAGGTGTGTTTAAAGGTCCAGTCTGACTGTGTGATATTACAGCCACCTGCTGCTCATATTAGCTCCTCTTACCTGTAATTACAGCACTGCAGTGTGTGCGTGTGTGTGCGTGTGTGTGTGCTGGTGATATAATTTTGGTGTTTAAGGTAGCGTGGCAATCTTTTGTCAGAAAACAGCCTGCAATTAACACGCCAATGACCAGGCTGCTGCACGTGCGTGAGTGAGTGTGTGTGTGTGTGTTGCTTGATAATTAGCTGAGGCGTCATGAATAGCTCTTTGATGTCAGATGGCAGAGCGACATGAGGAGAGAGAGAGAGAGAGAGGACAGATGCAGAGGGTGTTTTCCACGCCAAACATGCAGCAAACCAAAGCGTTACACACACACACAGCGGGCGTGTGTCCTATTGTTTGACAGTGTGTGTGCGTGTGTGTGTAACACTGATCCATGTTTGGGGTAATTACTGGCTGTGCAGCTGGTTGGTGATCCTGTGGAAAATCAGTCTAGCTACATATACACACACATGAAAACCTTCTTTACATGGGAACGTACAGTAGTTCCTTCATTATTTCCCTTTTATTTGTAACTTCCCAAGTGTGTGTGTGTGTGTGTGTGTGTGTGTGTGTGTGAGTGTGTTTGTAATAGCTTTAAACCACATTACGACTTGACAGCTTAAACGAGCTAACAGTATTACGAGCTGATTACTTGACGTGTGACACAACATCACTAATGGTCTAATGACTAAACGACATGCGCACACACACACACACACACACACACACTGACATCATTGCATTCTCAGTGGTTGTTAATGTAGTCATTAACACACTCACACAATATACAGTAAGTGTGTCATCCAACTGTTGCTTTATCCCATAAACACACAAACACACACACACGGTAAGTCAGTCCAACCCTGAACCATAAACCAGGTCGTTAGATCGTAAGCACACACACACACATGAAATGTGCAGCCTTTAAATTTAGTCGTCATGTCATAAATGTCAAGCACAGTGTGTGTGTGCCCCTCAGTGAGTCGTCAGCAGCGTTAGTCCTCGTTACTGGAGGGGGCCACATGTGTCACAGCAATAAACCCCCCCCCTCCCCGAGCCGTATATCTGTCATGCTGGTGGTTCCTCTGGGGGCTGTTGATCAGTCAGAGGACGTGAAGAGGAAACGAGACCCAAACAGGCAACTTTCAGGTTCTACTTTCACAAGGAGAAACTGAGGTCAATAAAGATTCCAGCTTCAAAATGAGCCGAGGGGGAAGAAGACGAGGAGGAAGGGTCATCAGAGGGGAGGACAGAGACTGAGGGACTCCCTCTCTGGTCTCAGTCCGTCCCCGTAACCTCTCTGGTGGTGGAGCTCAGTGGACATCTGATCACCTGTGGGGTTTAGACTTGTGATTTCCATCTGAGGGGTTCATTCATCTGAATGTACCGTGAGTGACAGGCACCTGTCCAGGTGAACCCCTCCTCCTGCCCATTGATGGCTGTCTGTCTCTGCTGTCCTCTGTCTGTCTCTGCTGTCCTCTGTCTGTTTCTACTGTCCTCTGTCTGTCTCTTCTGTCTCTGCTGTCCTCTGTCTGTCTCTGCTGTCCTCTGTCTGTTTCTGCTGTCCTCTGTCTGTTTCTGCTGTCCTCTGTCTGTTTCTACTGTCCTCTGTCTGTCTCTGTCTGTCTCTTCTGTCTCTGCTGTCCTCTGTCTGTCTCTGCTGTCCTCTGTCTGTTTCTACTGTCCTCTTTCTGTCTCTGCTGTCCTCTGTCTGTCTCTGTCTGTCTCTTCTGTCTCTGCTGTCCTCTGTCTGTTTCTGCTGTCCTCTGTCTGTCTCTATCTGTCTCTACTGTCTCTACTGTCCTCTTTCTGTCTCTGCTATCCTCTGTCTGTCTCTACTGTCTCTGCTGTCCTCTGTTTCTGCTGTCCTCTGTCTGTCTCTGCTGTCTCTGTTGTCCTCTGTCTGTTTCTGCTGTCTCTACTGTCCTCTGTCTGTCTCTTCTGTTTCTGCTGTCCTCTGTCTGTCTCTGCTGTCCTCTGTTTCAACTGTCTCTGTTGTCCTCTATCTGTCTCTACTGTCTCTGCTGTCCTATGTCTGTATCTGCTGTCCTCTGTCTGTTTCTACTGTCTCTGTTGTCCTCTGTCTGTTTCTGCTGTCCTCTGTCTGTCTCTGCTGTCCTCTGTCTGTCTCTTCTGTCTCTGCTGTCCTCTGTCTATTTCTGCTGTCCTCTGTCTGTTTCTACTGTCCTCTGTCTGTCTCTGTCTGTCTCTTTTGTCTCTGCTGTCCTCTGTTTCTGCTGTCCTCTGTCTGTCTCTGTCTGTCTCTTCTGTTTCTGCTGTCCTCTGTTTGTTTCTGCTGTCCTCTGTCTGTTTCTACTGTCTCTGTTGTCCTCTATCTGTCTCTACTGTCTCTACTGTCCTCTGTCTGTCTCTGCTATCCTCTGTCTGTCTCTACTGTCTCTGCTGTCTTCTGTCTGTCTCTGCTGTCTCTGTTGTCCTCTGTCTCTCTCTGCTGTCTCTACTGTCCTCTGTCTGTCTCTGTTGTCCTCTGTCTCTCTCTGCTGTTTCTACTGTCCTCTGTCTGTCTCTGCTGTCTCTGTTGTCCTCTGTCTGTTTCTGCTGTCTCTACTGTCCTCTGTCTGTTTCTTCTGTTTCTGCTGTCCTCTATCTGTCTCTGCTGTCCTCTGTTTCTACTGTCTCTGTTGTCCTCTATCTGTCTCTACTGTCTCTGCTGTCCTATGTCTGTATCTGCTGTCCTCTGTCTGTCTCTGCTGTCCTCTGTCTGTTTCTACTGTCTCTGTTGTCCTCTGTCTCTCTCTGCTGTCTCTACTGTCCGCTGTCTGTTTCTGCTGTCCTCTGTCTGTTTCTACTGTCTCTGTTGTCCTCTGTCTCTCTCTGCTGTCTCTACTGTCCGCTGTCTGTTTCTGCTGTCCTATGTCTGTCTCTGCTGTCCTCTGTTTCTACTGTCTCTGTTGTCCTCTATCTGTCTCTACTGTCTCTGCTGTCCTCTGTCTGTTTCTACTGTCTCTGTTGTCCTCTGTCTCTCTCTGCTATCTCTACTGTCCTCTGTCTGTTTCTGCTGTCCTCTGTCTATTTCTACTGTCTCTGTTGTCCTCTGTCTCTCTCTGCTGTCTCTACTGTCCTCTGTCTGTCTCTGCTGTCCTCTGTCTGTCTGTTTGTTTCTACTGTCCTCTGCCTGTCTCTACTGTCTCTGCTGTCCTCTGTCTGTCTGTTTGTTTCTATGATCCTCTGTCTGTCTCTACTGTGAATCTACTGAAATGAATCCAACTTCCTGTGAACTCTGTCCACTCTAACTTTACTGAGGTAAAAAAAACAAAAGAAAACAACTCTTCTTCAGAAAGAGCAAACAAACAAACAGACAGAACCGTCAACACACACACACACACACACACACACACACACACACACACACACACACATATTCTCCTGAAAACCACTTGGGACCAATTACCACATTTGCCACGGTCTGTTTGCCAACCCCAAATCTAAGTACTGACAGGGTGGGGGTGGGGGGGGGGTGAAAGAAGGCGGGGGGGGGGGGGGGGGGGGGGGGGGGGGTTACAGTAAACATTTAGACTGTCATGGTCTCATTAGCCTTAGATGGCATAAAGCTTCTGTGTGTGTGTGTGTGTGTGTGTGTGTGCGTGTGTGTGTGTGTGTCTGTACATGTCTTTCTGTGGCTCTGTTCAGACCTGTTCAGACCTGGTATTAACATCTGTCTCAGGTGATCCCATCGCAAGTGGACACTAGTGACTGTTAGTTCAGGTTTGACCGCAACAAGACGCATTACCCTAACACCTCTAACACCTCTAACACTCTAACACCTCTAACACCTCTAACACCATAACACCTCTTACACCCTAACACCCTAACACCTCTAACACCTCTAACACCCTAACACCTCTAACACCATAACACCTCTTACACCCTAACACCCTAACACCTCTAACACCTCTAACACCTCTAACACCCTTAACACCTCTAACACCTCTAACACCCTAACACCTCTAACACCTCTAACACTCTAACACCTCTAACACCTCTAACACCATAACACCTCTTACACCCTAACACCCTAACACCTCTAACACCTCTAACACCTCTAACACCCTAACACCTCTAACACCTCTAACAGCTCTAACACCCTTAACACCTCTAACACCCTGACACCTCTAACACCCTAACACCTCTAACACCTCTTACACCCTAACACCTCTAACACCTCTAACACCCTAACACCTCTAACACCTCTAACACCTCTTACACCCTTAACACCCTTAACACCTCTAACACCCTGACACCTCTAACACCCTAACACCTCTAACACCTCTTACACCCTAACACCCTGACTCCTCTAACACCCTAACACCTCTAACACCTCTAACACCCTAACACCTCTTACACCCTAACACCCTGACTCCTCTATCACCCTAACACCTCTAACACCCTAACACCTCTTACACCCTAACACCTCTAACACCCTAACTCCTCTAACACCCTAACACCCTAACTCCTCTAACACCCTAATACCTCTAACACCTCTAACACCCTAACTCCTCTAACACCCTAATACCTCTAACACCTCTAACACCCTAACTCCTCTAACACCCTAACACCCTAACTCCTCTAACACCCTAACACCCTAACCTAACACCCTAACCTGAGTAACTAGCTGTTACGAGGACTTCTTAAATAGATGCAGTACTTAGTCCTCAGACCAAGGCCTCCTGCTGCCCTGGCGTTTTCGTGACGCCCTCTCTGTGAGTCTCTCTGGATAAAATGAGTCATTTTACTGCAGAACAAACACTTTTTATAATTGATACCAGCCTCACACCAAACGACTTTTCACTGTCACCAACACATTTCCAGTGTCTGAAGGAAGTTTGCTGACTCCCATCACTGCGATGGTTTGGTGTCAGGTGATGTCTGGGCTGTTCTGTTCTGTTGTGTTTGTCGTCTTGACGCTCAGATGAAATCTGACATGTTTAAGATGATCATATGTTTTCAGTCTTGGCTCGTGCAGACAGTGACGTTCAATGACAGCAGCAAACAGTAAGCAGCAACCTGAGCGGACAGTGGCAGGAGGCAGAATGTGAGGGGTTTGGTGTGAGGTCGGAATTAAATACATGAGGAAGGCAAGGGAAATCATTTCAAAATAAAACAGGAAATCATACATTCACAGTCCAAACAGTTTTGCTATGGGTAGGTCATGACAATTATAGTGTTGAGTTATGATCTTTATATTGCAATAATAATAATTGTGATTATGATACTTATAATAATGTAGAATTTCAAAGAGCAAAGAAGTCTGTGGAAAAAAAGTTTATTTCTTGTAAATTTCCCATCAGGAGCCTGATGGGAAATAATCTGAAAGGATCTGGTCTTTACAGAATCTGATCGCGTGAGGCTAAAAACTCATTGTCTTTAGATGTGAGCAGGTGCCAGACTGGTCAGAGTCTTGCAGTGTGTGCTCAGCTTTCACTTCATGTTGCTGATCATATTTCTGTATTTCTCATGCAGGACCTGTCCTTGTACTGGAGAATATTTACAGTGTTGTGTCAGTACTTGAAGTTCAGTGATGGACCTACACGCTTAGGGCCAGAGGTGCTCTGTTCTTCATCCTCATGTTTCTGTGTGAGTTCAGAGTCTTCATCACACTGAGACGAAGGACTGACAAACAGATCCATTGTGTTTATTGTCGGTATTAATCCAGTGGATCAATATGAACACAGTCATGGACAGCTTCATGTTCTCTGTGTTCATGTGCAGCTGCCTGACTGAGCAACAACAACACAATGTGTGTGTGTGTGTGTGTGTGTGTGTGTGTGGAATGACAGCACCAGCTGTGTGTGACTCAGTGTGTGTGTCTGTAATATATTCCAACAACTTACTGCTCCACTTTCATGTATGTAAGACTCTGTTTGTGTGTGTGTGTGTGTGTGTGTGTGTGTGTGTGTGCAGGAGGAGGGGTTTTACTGGAAGAACCCCCTCCTGCTGCTGACTCATCACAGTGGAGTCTCCTTCACATTGCTCTGTGAAACGCTCTCATGATGACACATCTCTGTACCCTACTCTTTCTATCCCTGTGTGTGTGTGTGTGTGTGTGTGTGTGTGTTTGACAGACACACACAGTTGTGTCTACCAGTGGAAGAAAAGAGTGGTCCTTCAAGGACAGTGTTGTTCAGACGATGCCTCATCATTGACATCTGTTAGATTGACACACACACACACACACACACACACACACCATTTAACGGACTGGTTAAACAATCTTTCATCCATGACATCATCAGAGCTTAATGGTGCAGAGGAAGAAAACCCTGTGTGTGTGTGTGTGTGTGTGTGTCCTGGTAATGTATGTTATAATGTGGTGCTATATAAATAAATTTAAAATGTAATGCAGTCCAGGTCCAGTATCAGTCACAGTCTACAGCATTAGACCAGCTCAGTTTTACTTCCTGTCTAATTACCATGGTGACAAACACCACTGATGTATGAGAGAAGAAGAAATGTTGCTCACACACAGTTTGTAATCAATGATCCATCCTGAAGGATTGATATTTACTCTCATGCTCATGGTGACTCTTTGACTTTTCCTCTAATCTAACCACAACTTAAACTTCTACCTTTCTACCCAGAATGCCATGCACCTTGCAGAGTGTCTGTGTGCTTCCAGTAGACTGACCCCTCCCCCGGTGTCACCGGCAGGACACAGGTGTGGTACCTGTCACTGACAGATGTGTGTTACTGCTCTGAATGTGTAAAGAGAGAAGCTGTATTCAGATGGTCTCCACTTAAACCCCTCTGGTTTACAAACTGTCACGTTCAGAGACAGATGTTGATTTCTTGAATGATGTGGAAGAATTCACACGTCTGTTTAAAGACTGAACCATGTCTGTGAATAAGAGGCGTAGCAGTGATGTCGTCCTCATCAGAGATGCAGCAGTGGGCTGTCATCAGGACCAGTGAGGCCAGTGTCTGACCAGTTAGACTGAAAACAGACAGTGAGGACGATACTGTATCTGTCCTTAGACCTGTCCCCTTAGGGACCAGGACCGGAGACCAGCTGGGCGTAATAAAGTAGATCTGAACTCTGATGTCGGTCTCAGCAGCGTCTTAAATCTACACCGAGGTCACCAAACCTGACTGAAGTTAAAGACTTCTTGTAAAGTTAAAGTGAACACAGCACAGCAGTGTGTGTGTGTGTGTGTGTGTGTGTGTGTGTGTGTGTGTGTGTGTGTGTGTGTGTTGGAGAGTGAAGATGACTAACTGTGCTCCCAGTGGTTTCTCACACTGACTGGACAGCTGGTCAACTGGGAGGATGTCTCCCCTTCTGTCCCTTCATGGCCTCCTCCTCCTCCTCCTCCTCCTCCTCCTTCTTTCCCATCATCCCTCCTCCCCCTCCCTCTCTTACTTACCTTTACATGGAGTCTGTTTGATACCATGAGCATTCACATCATACTACCCTGTGATTACAGTAGAACTCAGATTAAACTCATCATCAGATGAGGCAGAAAGACAACAAGTAATCCAGATGTAGACCAGGTTAAGACAGGCATGTTGACTGACTGATGACTGACTGTCTGACTGACTGACACACTGACTGACTGAGGGAGAGGGAGAGAGAGAGTCATTGCTAACTGCTAAACAAACTGCTCTGAATAATAACAGAAACTCCAGCAACAGGACATGAGACAATCCACTTCCTGCAGCACAGCAATAAAAGCCCTGTTAAGAAATAAATTGTGTCTGTCCACTGAAACTCAAGATGGCTTTTAATTTGAAATGGTTACAGGAAGTGTTCAGTTTGTATATCCATGCAACACAGTAACTTTAACACAACTTCATCTACTTTTTAACTTGTGTTTGGTGATTTTGTCAGATGACCTTGTGGTTATAGAATCAGGATTTAACCAGAGGTGGTCCACACATGTCCTAGATTCAGACCTGGTCTTGTTTTTCCTCCGGACTGGACCCTACCGCGAGTCACTATCAGGAAGTGACGAGACGGGCCGGAGCTAGCTGTTAGCATGCTAACTTCAGTAGAAGAGAAGACGTGACAGAGACACAGTATTTGAAAGGAGGCTTTCTTCTAGACTGGTGGGTAATCGGCTGTGAATGCTAACGTTAGCTAACATTAGCTCCTGTAAGGTGTATATTGACATATGAAGGATGTTACAGTCAGTCTGACCTCAGGCTCCTCTCTACCTCCCCTCGTTCTGCAGCTGTTCAAGCTGAGTGGACCTTTCTAACATTCACCCAGAGTCATACTGATCAGCTTGATGAGCTCAGGCCAGCTAACGGCCTCACTGACTGGAGAGGAGTCCAGTCCCATGACTCAGAGTCTGCTCATGTGGGCCGCTCAGTCTGTCCTACGGTTGAATGGGGGCCGGCGGGGGCCGTTGGACGGCATCCAGCCTGCAGCTTTAAATCCACCGTCTGTTTGTTGATAAATTCAAAGGCCGCTTCAACTGTTGTATTTTAGCAGCTGGTAAGGACACACACAGCGACGTGCCCACACACACACACACACACGTTAGCAGGGTCTAGACACGGGGTTTGATGTCGTGGGAGCTCTGCGGGGTGTAGAGGACGGGGGTGGGACAAAGATGAGGCAGGACCTGCAGATACTCTCATCTCTGATTTGAATCTAGTCCCATTCAACACAACCACATAATAAAAATGCTAATAAAAGATGAAGTCATAAGAATAATGAAACACGCCCCTGCAGAAAGCAGCCGTTCATATCACTGGAGGCTCTCACTGCTTCTTCAGCCCCGTTAGATATGAACGATGAAGCCAACGGCTCCTGAACGAATGTTGTGCTGAAACATATTCATCATCAGGGGGTTCTGGCTCAGCTTCACCCACGACCACAGTGGGGAGGGGGGAAAGAGTCTTTATTACCAGACCAACACGTTTCATCAGAACGACCCGGTGGCTCGAAGGTGCTCAGCTGAAACACAGTCATCCACCTACACTGAGGTTCTTTCACCTTTAACCTGGTTAGTTTGGTAAAGTGAACCCTGTTGAAATCTGTTGGTGAACTGCTCCACTGATGATGACATCTCCGTTAATGATTTGGTCACCATGGTAACTCCCTGTAGATTCTACCTGTGTTATTACTCATAACACTGTTGATTTACAGTGTAACAACACCGATAAAACCCGTCAGTCGATCTAATCTATCATCTGTGATCTAATCTATATAATGTGTATTATTTCCTCCCTGGTCTGGACCAGATGAGCTGGACTGCAGGTCTCAAAGAGTCTCAGGAGCCTGCAGCCATGCTAGCATGTTAGCTCTTAGCTAGATGCTAATGTGCTCATAGCGACAATGCTGAAATGCTGACCATATTCACCACTGTAGTTTAACATCTGAACATGCATATGATAATTAGCACTAAACAGCTGGGGCTGATGGGAAGTCATCAGCTCTGCAGGCTTTTGATGGATGGAGATTTCATCGTGAAGGTCTGAACCAGCCTCCATGATCGACGCTGAAGTCACCTGGATTTGTCCTGTGGGGACCATGACTGTGTGTGGGTCAGGGTCTCATGTTAAACCACCCAGTCTGGACCAAGTGGTCCATCCAGACACAGACCAACCCTCCTCAGAGACATGGGACCACCTGAGTCCTCCAGCTCAGGCTCCTGTTTGCTCCTTGTTTGACGTGGAGTTCGGCAGAATAAAGATCTGTGCTCCTCCTCTCCCCTGCTCACCATGACGGCTGACTCAGCCCTCAGTGTCTGACCCCGTCGTGACCCAGGAAGTTGCAGCTGGAGGTCATGTTGTGTCTGGGAGGGGTCAGCTGGTGAGCAGCCTCCCACTGCGCTCTCTCAGGACACACAGCAGGACGTCCACTAGTCTGTCCACAACCCGGTCCTTCAGTACTGGGAGTCCTGAGGGCTCTGGGTCAAGGTTATGGAAACCTGATCCAGACATCTGTGGTTCAACGCTGCATTCAGGAAACAAAATGTCAGATTCCAATTTTTTAGAACTTTTTGTTGGACAGATTTTAAAAACCATGATGCAGGCATCACCAAAGTAAAGAGCTGACGTTGAACAGCGAGTGTGCAGGCGTCTGTTTGAGGGCCAGAAACCTAAACCTGCTGAGGAGTGGCAGCAGCTGTCCGGGCTTTGTGTGTGTGTGTGTGTGAGTGTGTGTGTGTGTGTGTGTGTGTGTGTGTGTGTGTGTGTGTGTGTGTGTGTGTGTGTGTTGTGGCGGCAGAGGTGGAGTTAAGGAGGGGTAGAAGTGTGTCAGTGCAGGTGTTGGGGTGTAAAGAGGCGTGGACTCGAGGGTCAAGTTGCCTGTAGGTGTGTGTGTGTGTGTGTGTGTGTGTGTGTGTGTGTGTGTGTGTGATTACAGATACTTAACAAGCAGGTGGTAAAATCTTAATTACATGCACACACACACACACACACACACACATTTCATTCATTGACAGTTTTCAGGACCTGAGACTGTTGGATGTGATGATGACTCTTCACTATGCTGAATGACATCAGTCACTTTAAACCAAGACTCGGGGCCGCTCTGACCTCTGACCTCTGACCCCTGGGTCCTGTCAGTAATCCATGTTCTTCAGCAGGACTGTATCTCCACTTGTGGCTCAAATAAAGTCCAAAAACCCACTACGACCCGCTGACATCAGCTCTGGATAATCAGGATTCACACCCGGGTCACATGACTCTGCAGTAGTCATAGGTATTTATCGGCCCGGCTCGATGTCAACACAACACTCAGGTGATCTCGCTAATTTTCACCTCTTTTCCTGCTGTGACGTCTCTCAGATACAGACACTGGAAACACACCTGTCACCTGTGCTTTAACCCAGAAACACTGCCACTGCTCTGAGCTGTGTTTAAAAACACACAGTGACCGACCGAAGCGTCTCACGTGGAGGCTCTGACCCTGCCATGAAGCCTTCCCAGAGGGTTCTGGAGCGCCAGGTCAGGTATTTATGTTTTATTATTGATTTCAAATTGATCAGAGTGAAGGTTCCCGATTGTCCCTCCAGACGAGGAAACACCTGAGACCTGTCACAGTGGTCTGCTCTGTCCGTTCAAGACACGGCAGCTTCTCCCTGAGCAGGCCACAGGAGGAGACGGTCACAGGCTGAGGTCAGTCTGAAGGATCTGGCTCAGTGTGTCGTCACTGTTTTATTAAGTTGTTGGATAGAACAGCAGATCCACCCTTACACCACACACACACACACACACACTGGAGGTCACAGTGGTCTCAGACCTGCAGTGAGTGTTGGTGAAGTCGAGGTGAGTCGCTTGCTCGCTCGCTCTAACCCCGGCTACACACACAAACCACAAACGCACATATGGGCGCTCAGAAACACACACCACAACGCCCTCTCCCTCCGTTCCACTCGCTCTAACCACAGCTACTTCCTCAGTGAGAACTGTTGGCTGAGGGGGCAGGTGGTTAGGCTGATTATACACACACACACACACACACACACACACTCCAAAGCCACAATGCCAGATTAATAGAAACCAAACTAAGTGGCTGGTGATATCGACAGAAAGACGATCTGTTGACGCTGAATGTCAGCGAGAGTCCACTGAAGACTGGAGTCATCAGCAGGGGGATTTGGAGAACCACAAACCAAGACCAGAGCGAGGGAGGCAGTCACAGAGCGCTGAGAGATAAAGGAAGATGAGTCCGGCAGCGGAAGCAGAGAAGAGCTGTGAGTGAGTGAAGAAACCAGCAGCAGAGACAGAAGGAGAGCGACAGGCTCCGTGGATCTTTCTGAGTCACTCTGCCCAGGACCGGGACTCCTCGGCTGGGGTAAGAGCACCACAGCCTGCTCCTCCACCACGGACTCAAACACTGCAGAATTTACATGGACAAAGTTTTACATTCATGCAGTTCTGTGAGATTCATTTTAATGTCATCACATTCATGCAGACACTGTGAACACGAGACCGCAGGCATCATCTCCTTTTCACATCACTCGCTCTGTCCTCCCTCCTCCTGTCAGTCTGATGGCGGTGATGATCAGTGGACCGTCACCTTCCTCACTGGTTCCAGAGTTCCTGTTGTTCTCAAACCAAACCTCTGAACCTCAGAGCTCTGGGTGGGCGTTTCCCTCCAGCAGCTGACTGACGTCTGAGGAAGTGTTGCTAGGAAATGTGTTGTCTTCTTCTGTGGTTAGGGTTAGGGTTAGGGTTAGGGTTAGGGTTAGGGTTAGGGTTAGGGTTAGGTGCAGAACATCACAGACGTCTAACACACAACTCTTGGAAGGACCCACTGTGCTGCTAAGTTTGTAGAGTATGGAAGCTAGCCAGCTAGGCTAGCAAGCTGTCAGTCAGAAAGTGGAGGCTAGTTAGCCTCGCGTGCTAAGCGTTGAGTCCAGCTAAATGTTATTTTCAGTCATGTAGTGTTTACTGAGCTCGCCGTGGCGACTGTGTGACGAGTGATCAGCTCTCAGGCGGTGACGATGCCGCTCCACCTCTGGATACTGGAAACGACGTGATTTCTTCTTTTTGGTTGTTAATATATATATATATAACAAATAAATGAAGTAAAAAACCAACCCACCAACTGCTCTGCAACCTTCAGCGTCCAGCTGCAGTTCAGGTTTACACCCAGACACCACGACCCAGGAGAAGGCGACAGTCAGGAATGAGACACACACAGATGTGGTCTGTGGTTTAGAGACTGGTCATAAATGTTGGAGGATTCTCTTCTTGACCTTACATTGTGTGTGTGTGTGTGTGTGTGTGTGTGTGTGTGTGTGTGCAGATTTAAAAGGCTGGTGATCTTTCATGGCATCCAACAGTATCTTTGAGTCTCTGTCGTCCTATCAGTCAGCTTTTTTACGAGGTGAGTGTATTTCTCTGTACCTGTGTGTGTGTGTGTGTGTGTGTGTGTGTGTCCATGTGTTTGTTCATCAGTTCACTCACGTTCACCTTCAGCTCTAAGTAGAACGTTCTAGTGTTCTCCAGTGGTTCTGTGTGCGTACACTGTTCAGTAACTTTCTCCTGTTGCCTTGTGGGATTTATTTTCAGCGTCTGTCAGTTCTAACAGTCCAGATGTTGGATCACATCTGGATGAGTTTCAGATGTTTGAATCCTGATCAGACAACAAACCACAGATTATTTCTCTAGAAATGAGGAAAGGAACATTTCATTGTTACAGACTGTCTATTATTAATAATCCCTGCGGTGTGATGGGAGGACCTGAGGCCCAGTGCAGGGTCTGGATTACTGCCTTTCATTTATCTGATGTGCTCATTACATGAAGTGTCAGGACTGTCGATTCTCCCTTTGTCGCTATCAGCTCTGCGTCAGAAATCCAAACCAGTCCTCCCCAGAAACTTCCCCACACTGCTGGCCTCTGTTTACAGGCCACTGGCTGGAGTCCTGTGGAGTATTCGTTTGGATGGGGCTGTGAAATATTTAGGAGGTGATACATGTCAGTTTGAACTGAAGGTTCAGCCCCCACCTCGGGTTGTCCCGCAGCAGGTCTCTGGTCCTGCAGGTGGACTGTACCTCCGCCATCTTGGACTGAAGCTGGTGACGGTGGTTCTCGTTCTGCTCTGGTGGAGAACTGATTCATATGGAGCTGCAACAAACTCACAGCAGGGACTGCTGTCTGCAGCTGCTGTTAATGGGCTAGCAGGCTAACAGCTAACATGATCTGTTAGCAGCTAGCAGGCTAACAGCTAACACGATCTGTTAGCAGCTAGCCGGTTATCAGTTAACAGGGTCTGTTAGCAGCTAGCTGGTTAACAGCTAACACGTTCTGTTAGCAGCTAGCCGGTTATCAGTTAACAGGGTCTGTTAGCAGCTAGCAGGCTAACAGCTAACACGATCTGTTAGCAGCTAGCCGGTTATCAGTTAACAGGGTCTGTTATCAGCTAGCTGGTTAACAGCTAACACGTTCTGTTAGCAGCTAGCCGGTTATCAGTTAACAGGGTCTGTTAGCAGCTAGCTGGTTAACAGCTAACACCATCTGTTAGCAGCTAGCAGGCTAACAGCTAACACCATCTGTTAGCAGCTAGCCGGTTATCAGTTAACAGGGTCTGTTAGCAGCTAGCTGGTTAACAGCTAACACGTTCTGTTAGCAGCTAGCCGGTTATCAGTTAACAGGGTCTGTTAGCAGCTAGCCGGTTAACAGCTAACACGTTCTGTTAGCAGCCAGCCGGTTATCAGTTAACAGGGTCTGTTAACAGCTAGCTGGTTAACAGTTAACAGGGTCTGTTAGCAGTTAGCTGGTTATCAGTTAACAGGGTCTGTTAGCAGCTAGCTGGTAACAGTTAACATGGTCTGTTAGCAGCTAGCTGGTTATCAGTTAACAGGGTCTGTTAGCAGCTAGCTGGTTATCAGCTAACACCATCTGTTAGCAGCTAGCTGGTTAACAGTTAACATGTTCTGTTAGCAGCTAGCTGGTAACAGTTAACAGGGTCTGTTAGCAGTTAGCTGGTAACAGTTAACAGGGTCTGTTAGCAGCTAGCTGGTCACAGTTAACAGGGTCTGTTAGCAGCTAGCTGGTTATGGTCTGTTAGCAGCTAGCTGGTTATGGTCTGTTAGCAGCTAGCTGGTCACAGTTAACAGGGTCTGTTAGCAGCTAGCTGGTCACAGTTAACAGGGTCTGTTAGCAGCTAGCTGGTTATGGTCTGTTAGCAGCTAGCTGGTTATGGTCTGTTAGCAGCTAGCTGGTCACAGTTAACAGGGTCTGTTAGCAGCTAGCTGGTCACAGTTAACAGGGTCTGTTAGCAGCTAGCTGGTCACAGTTAACAGGGTCTGTTAGCAGCTAGCTGGTTATGGTCTGTTAGCAGCTAGCTGGTTATGGTCTGTTAGCAGCTAGCTGGTCACAGTTAACAGGGTCTGTTAGCAGCTAGCTGGTTATGGTCTGTTAGCAGCTAGCTGGTCACAGTTAACAGGGTCTGTTAGCAGCTAGCTGGTTATGGTCTGTTAGCAGCTAGCTGGTTATGGTCTGTTAGCAGCTAGCTGGTCACAGTTAACAGGGTCTGTTAGCAGCTAGCTGGTTATGGTCTGTTAGCAGCTAGCTGGTTATGGTCTGTTAGCAGCTAGCTGGTTATGGTCTGTTAGCAGCTAGCTGGTCACAGTTAACAGGGTCTGTTAGCAGCTAGCTGGTTATGGTCTGTTAGCAGCTGGTCTGGGAGACTCCTGAACTGCCCGGGAGGATGACAACATTCCTTCCTGCTTCATCAGCTAGCAGCTGTGAGGATGACTGTACACGTCTGCTCCTCTTTCCCAGCACTGTCTGTCTGTGTTACTCGAAGTCATGGTGTTCTCAGCGCCGGGACAGCGACGGTCACCTGGACTGTACCTGTGTGTGGAGACCTGAACAGGTGTGTACAGAGGGAACTGTCCTGGAGTCAGTGCTGTGTTGCTGTACAGACTGAGGCAGAATGAATGAGCCTCAGCTCACTGTCAGGAAGAACAGCAGGATTTACACTGAATTTAAATACAGACGAGGTGTGTTTGTGTCACTGCTACTCTTGAGGAAGTGTGGTTGTATAGATTGAGCTTGTTGTTAACTTGTCTTTATGTTTGTGTTGACTTTAAGCTGCACTGGTTTTTATTGATAACAGAGCATTGAGCCTCTTTTGGCTCATTGTCTTGGTCTCATTTGAGCTCATCATTTCAGCTGAAGCTAACTCCACATGATGCTAATGTTGCCCTGTGCCTGGTGGTTGTAGCAACTGTTTGCTAACTCGTCTCTCATGGGAACGTTGTTGCATCAGTGCTGTGTTTTCAGGAAGCATACGCTCACCTGCCTGTCACTCAGAGGCCACGCCCTCAGCTCTACATCACTTCAGTCCTTAATAAAATGTGAACAGGTGAGTTGTATAAATTCAGCTACAGGTGTCATGAAGGAGGAAATGATCTCTAGAGAGCAGAGCAGTTTCTGTACCAGGCTGTAAACATGTTTCTTTCTGCTGTAAAGACATGTGAACATGGGAGTCTGTGGGACTGACTCACTGCTGGAGCCAGACTCTGGTGGTCGTTAGAGGAACTGCAGCTTCTTCACTGCTGGAGCTTCAGGTTTACACCTGGAGGCTGATGACTGGTTTTCAGCTTCTTCTGGTTCATGAAGAGGCAAGAAAGAAACTTCTTTAAATGTATTAAATGTAGATTTAATATAATATCTATGTTGTATGTGTTGATTATATTGGTTTCTGTGTGTGACAGGCAGCCCTGGCAGTGTCAGGTCTGCAGTTACCACATGTACCAACAACATGCAGAACATGAACTTACTGTTTATATTCACACAGGAGAATAAGAGGCTCCATACGTCTATGTTATATTGTTATATGACAGTGAAGGTGAGACGTGTTGTGTTTATCTGGACACTGATAAAGTCTCCATTGACGTCTCTCAGCTGTGGAGTTCACTTCGTCACCGCACAGACTGAGTCACTGCGTGACAAGTGTATTTCCTGAGACCTGGTGCTGCTCGTCTCCAGCTGTGGTTTTCTCTGCTGCAGGGATTCTCGAGAACACTTTGTGACACAATGTGTGTACGTGTGTGTGTACGTGTGTGTTTCCTGTTTCTTCTTCAGAGTCGTCACTTTTTCACTGTCAGCAGCTCTCACCTCTGACGTCACTGTCAGCAGCTCTCACCTGTAACACTGTGAGCCTGCCACACAACAACACCCAGGCTCGTTACTTCCCTGTGGCGGATGTGTTCTGACTGCAGCACGGTCACAGTAGCAGAGGAAGCTGGTTTTCAGACCCATGTCGTGCTCGGTGTTTTCAGGCTGCAGTCTCTGTGAGTGTTGGACGTTGTGTCCTCACACTTCCTGATGTGTTGCTGCTGCAGTTCGTCCACACAGACGTCTGCTGCTGTGTGTGTGTGGCTCAGACGTGTTGTCTGATCGTGTTTGAAGGAGTTTAACTGATGTTATATTTGGTCATTTTCATTTGACAGAACAATCCCAACTCAAGGTCTCTTTTTCTTGAGCTTTTGACCATGTGACATGGTTTTCATCTGCAGATGGTTTCATCTGGTGATGAAGACCATGCTAGTGGCACCATGGTCCACCTGTTTGGTCCACACTCAAGTATTGGAGGGGTCGTCATGAAATCTGGCTCCTGATATTCAGGTGACCTCTGACCTTTCATCTGGCGCCATCATCAGGTCAAAATATTAATTTGTTTAAAACCAAAAACCTGCAAAAGTAGTGACATTCCCATCATGTTAGCATGCTAACACATCCAACCTGCTAAACATTAGCATGTTAGCGTTATTATGAGCATGAAGAAGACGTGAGAGCGCCAGAACGTCAGTGTCTGTGCTGCATAACTGTCACTGTGTGTGTGTGTGTGTGTGTGTGTGTGTGTGTGGTTGTGGGCCTATCTTGCTCTGCAGTACTGTAACTGTGTATGTCCCACATCAGATCACGTGTTTCCCGCCTCTGTGCTGTGGTTCTTACATCATCCACAGTGTGACACAGGACACCTCTCCTGTCAGTCACCGGGGTCGGCCCACAGCCGGCCCAACAACACACTGTGTGGGTGTGTGAACAGGGTTGTGTAGAGTTTGTGTGACCGATCAGATCACATGTGGTCAGAATCAGTGTGGCTTTCACCTCTGATTGGTTTTCATCTCCGCTCTCTGATTGGTTGCTGCTGGGTGGTTATGTCATCGGTTAACCCTCCAGTTGTCACTGCTGCTTTGGTTCCATCAGTGTGTGTGCACGTGTGTGTGCACATGTTTGTGCGCGTGTGTGTGCCTGTTAGTGTGTCCTTAGAACAAATCTACCAGACACACTCTGCAGCCTTATCACTGCAGTGTGTGTGTGTGTGTGTGTGTGTGTGTGTGTGTGTGATTCCACATTAACCTGAATGAAATCAGTGGTGTGTTTGATGATGTAGCAGTGTCACATACTGATGCACAGTTACAGTCGTCTCCTGTTGTCATGGTAACGTTGTGGTTCAGTTGTGCACAAACTCAGCTGGAGAAGTTCTGGATCCAAGGCAGACTGAGGAAAACGACCTCACCATCATATTATTGATCATGAATTATCTATAATCAGTCTGAACGGTGTGAGTTCACAGCTGCACTGTGACCACAGACTTTCTCTGCTGTGGTTTCATTCATGATCCTGTGGAGCCTCCTCCATCTTTACTCCGTCAGCCTCCTCCTCCCCCTCCTCCCACCGCCCCCTCCCTCCTCCATCCCTCCTTTCCCAGTCTATATATCTCAGATGTTTGGCCGCTCCACGTTGTTTTTTGTGTGTTTCCATCATGCGACTGTTGAGTTTGTATTGTTCCCTTCCTTCTCTTCATATATCAAACTGCTCTGAAGCTTGTTTTGCTCTTTAATTTACACCTCCCATCACGTCTGAGCCCGTCGCGCTCCGTCGGCCGCCCTCCACTTGTCCACATTGTTGGCCTGTGCCGGCCTGTCCGGAGCTGATTCTGGTTATCTGGAGGCTACACCTGCTGCCAGTGTGTGCTGGTGTGTGTTGTTGTGTGTGTGTGAGTGCCACAGAAACTGTGTGTGTGTGTGTTATCAGGAGAAGGCAAAGTTTAACAGAGGAAACTCAGCAGGTCTGCTTCAGCCTGATTTTAGGGAGGTGATGCTGCCTCTGACAGAGCTCTTGAAGGTTCTCGCGTCCATCACTCAGCGTGAGGCAGCGGTGGTCTCACTGAGACCTTCCTCTGCTCTGACTCCACAGTCCTCCAGGATCCAGTTTCACTTCAGGGCTGCAAATATCAAACATTTCCATCACTGATTTTCTCTTTAAATCATTTCATTCATTCACAGTGAATACAGGATCAGAATCAGAATCAGACTCAGAATCAGACTCAGACTCAGGACCTGATGCTGCAGGTTGTGACAGAGGTTGTGAGTCAGTGTGTGTCTGAGTGAAGTTTACTACTTGGGAGACAAACGTTGATCTTGATGTGAAGCTGAGCTGTTTGTCAGTAACTGTCAGGATGAAGATGAAGCGTCTGCAGCCAATCAGAGAGAAGGAAAATGATGAAGACTCTCCCTCTGAATGAAACATGACCACAAACTGTGCAGTTTACCCAATCCTGCCTCACCAACACTGTTACACTGTTTCAACATGTCTGTTGGCTGTGTGTGCGTGTGTGCGTGTGTGTGTGTGTGTGTGCGTGTGTGTGCGTGTGTGTGTGCGTGTGTGTGTGTGTGTGTGTGTGTGTGCGTGTGCTGTAACAGACAGAGAAGATAGTGAGGGCAGGAGGAAGCGAGGAGGATGCGTGTGACAGAGCGATCGTTAGAAAGACAAGGCCTCACATTCAGAACACACACAGACACACACACACACTTGTAGGGAGAAACACTTTTTCTTTGTACATCATTCTGTGACATCAAATATGTTTGATGCAAATACTTTGTGTGATTTGACTGAGAGAGGACCAGTGTGTGTGTGTGTGTGTGTGTGTGTGTGTGTGTGTGTGTGTGTGTGTGTGTGTCTGTGGTATCCAGTTTTGCATTTACTGTGTACTGGTTAGCCATGCTGGTAAACCACACACACCATCTCTCTCTCTCCCTCACACACACACAGTCCAGTCAGCCTCTCTTGTGGTTATATATTGTAAAACTCTGCTTGGGTTGTGGCTTTGGTAAATGTGTGTGTGTGTGTGTGTGTGTGTGTGTGTGTGTGTGTGTGTGTGTGTGTGTGTGTCTGTGTGTGTCTGTGTGTGTGTGTGTGTGTGAGGAGAGGAACAGAAATCGTTATTTTAGTCATCTGGTAACAGGAAGGAAGGAGGAGGAACAAACATGAGGGAGGAGACAAGGACAGAGGGGGCAAGGAGGGAGGAGGAGTGGATGTGATGAAGGATTTTACTGCATCCTCCTGTTTAAACTGAATACTGTATGAAATACTGTGATTAACTATGAAGTACTTCACGATACTCCAAAGTAATTTTACTGCATTCATCTGACAGCTTCAGTTCCAGAGAATAATGAGATATGAATGAATCCATCCATTCATCCTTTAATTCATTCATTCATCTATTCATCCACCCCTCCATGTTCTTCCTGTTATCCGAGGTCAGGTTGCCATGGCAGCAGGTCAAGTAAAGCAGTCCAGATCCTGAGGTGTTCCCAGACCAGATGAGATACATGATCTCTCCTGTGGTTCTGGGTCCACCCTGAGGCCTCCTGGAAGACCTCCACTGGGAGGT
This sequence comes from Trachinotus anak, assembly GCF_046630095.1. Taxonomy (NCBI): domain Eukaryota; kingdom Metazoa; phylum Chordata; class Actinopteri; order Carangiformes; family Carangidae; genus Trachinotus; species Trachinotus anak. The sequence goes on from NW_027273877.1 coordinate 14,470,647, forward strand.
CCAGGAGGATCCTGAACCGCCTCAGCTGGCTCCTTTCAGCCTGAAGGAGCAGTGACTCTAGTCCGGCTCCCTCTGGACTCTCTGAGTCTAAGTCCAGACCCCCCGAGGAGGAAACTCATCCCAGCTGCTTGTATCTGTGACCTCAGTCTGTCAGTCTCCAGCCAGAGCTCCTGAGCACAGGTGAGGTCAGAACAAAGGTCCACAGGTAAATCCAGGCTGCAGGGGTAGACATCAGGTCGGGGTGCAGAGGAGCTGGATCAGGGGTCGGGGGCCGATCCCTGGCTGGTAGAGTCGCTGCAGCCACAGATGGTGACAGCTCAGAGCAGCTTGCACCAGTTATCAGAATCACACGATGCAACACAACAAAGTCTTTACTCTTGACACTTTAAATACATTGAAAGGACAGTGCTCGACATTTTCAGTGGAGAACCTTTCGAGGCTGGACTGACTGATGACTGAGGATTGTTGACAACTCAGAGACTTTGCAGAGAGATTGAAGGACTTCTTCACAAAGCACCAGGAAACAAATGTACAGGAGAGAAGCTCCCACAGATCATCACACAGGGTCATGGTCTGACCTGAGCTGATTCCTACAGGTCCTCTGGAAGTCCTCCAGTCCCTCCAGAAGCTGGAAGCTTAAAGAAGAAGATCAGCTGCCGTGCTGAGTCATCTTCATACTTTAGTCTCTGGCAGACCAGTGGGTCTAAACCCCCACATCCAGACCCAGTGGCCTCGAGGTTAAGGTCCACATCACATCAGGGTTTTTACCGTGGCTCCTCCACAGTGTTTACCTCACTACATGGAGGACACACTACCTCCCGCACCCCGAACGTTGGCTCTGGAGGAATCATCCACGATGTGTTAATGAGGGAAACAACCATGCCTGTAGCAGAGCACCCGAGTCCAGCACCCGAGTCCAGCACCCGAGTCCAGCACCCGAGTCCCAGTCACAGCCTCTGAGAAGAGACGTGTATTTTCCAGTGAGGTGCTGTTGCTGTTTTGAAGTCGGTGAGACAGATGGAAAAAGGGATGATGGACGAGTGGAAGGAAGGAAGGACTTCTGAGAAATTAGTAGAGTTGTTTTACCAGAAACTCCTCCTCCTCCTCCTCCTCCTCCTCCTTCCCTTCAGCTGACTGTTTCTCAACAGGTCAGTGTTCAGAGGCCTTTTCATCCTCCTCATCAGCTGAGTGCAGGGAGGGAAACAGCTTCTTGTTGCTCCTGTGGCTTTGACTGGGTGGAAACTACAGGTTCAGGCTTGGTTATATTTGACCTGGATGTTTTCAGATGGTACCAACAGCCTGTAGATGAACCATCTGAAGTCCAGTCTCTGAAGACCTGGAGCTACAGGATGCAGGACGAAGCTGTGGGCCTCAGGGGTCACAGCAGGTCACAGCAGATCACAGCAGGTCTGTGCCTTGAATGATCTCAGCTCTGTTTCTGAGGAGTCGCTGAGCGCAGTGACGAATGCTTCGTTACCCATGAGCCTTGGCCGTCACTGCTATGACCAGTGCTGATCCAGACTCTGGGGGTCCACATGCAGAGTACTGTTAGATACTGAAATTTACAGATGTCTCCTAAACACCTCGCAAGCAGGCAAAGAGTAGATGCTAGCTATAGCAGACATCATCAGGGGCCCCATGGAGGGGGTTTGGGACAACGGCACTGTAGTGTCTTTATGGAAGGTTTAAGGGGGTTTATAGTTATTGCAAAATAACTATGGGGGGGGGGCTTCTTCCTCCTGGGGGGCCTCAAGCAGCTGCCTGGTTTCCCTCCCCTGAAGGTACACCTCTGGCTACGAGCCAATCAGAGGGTAGAGCTGACAGACGATGGTGATGCTCGTCTTTGTGACGCGACTGTGGGGGGAGACTGAACCGTCCCACATGTGGCTCCAGTTTAAACCCCCCCCACCACCCACCAGTGTGGCCCCAGTTTGGAGCCGTTACAGTATCAGTAATGAGGACGCAGAAGGTTGTTAAATTAAGATGACTTGTTCTGCACATTCAGTTATAAATGATCTAGTGTGGTGTTTTATTTTGAAAGGATTCATCCTCTGGGGAACAGGAACTTGTTCAGTACATCTCAAGTTCACCCTGAAGTGGAAATGTAGTGTAAGAAAGGTCAGGGGTCACCAGCATTATAAAGAATGTCCTCAGGAAACATGCCGATCATGTGAGCAGCAGCTGCTACATTATACTGGACTCTTATTTTGAAGGGAAGTTTCCAATCCTGCTAACAGCTGCAGGAAAAAAGCAGCTGGAAAGTTGTTTGTGTGTGTGTGTGTGTGTGTGAGAGTGAGAGAGACCTCCTGCTGTCCGACTATTAAAGACTCAGGTTTTATACCAGAGTCTGACTGAGGAGCTGTCTGCTATGATCATTATGATTCAGCCACACACACACACACACATACGCACACACACACACACACACACACACACACACACACACACACGCACACACACACACTAATACAGATCCTCATAAGGACTCAATAAGTCCTTCATTCTTTCTACTGGTCTTGTTGAGATGTTTCCTTTAGTTTAACTCTCACTGTGTGTGTGTGTGTGTGTGTGTGTGTGTGTGTGTGTGTGTGTGTGTTTGTGGGTCATTTGTCCAGCTGTGATCTCTGGCTCTCATTTTGAAGCCTGGGAATAGCTCAGAATTCCTTCTATGGATTCATCGTCTATCAGTTTATTTCTTCCACACACACACACACACACACACACACACACACACACGCACACACACACACTAATACAGATCCTCATAAGGACTCAATAAGTCCTTCATTCTTTCTACTGGTCTTGTTGAGATGTTTCCTTTAGTTTAACTCTCACTGTGTGTGTGTGTGTGTGTGTGTGTGTGTGTGTGTGTTTGTGGGTCATTTGTCCAGCTGTGATCTCTGGCTCTCATTTTGAAGCCTGGGAATAGCTCAGAATTCCTTCTATGGATTCATCGTCTATCAGTTTATTTCTTACACACACACACACACACACACACACACACACACACACACACACACACACACACACACACACACACAGTGGCTCCATGTGGAGATCTGGCCACACATCACACAGCTCAGCTCTGCTGTTTGATCTCTGCACCTCCCGCTGTAAAAAATGTCGACACTCAGCTGCTGCTTTTCTCTCAGGCTCCCATCATCCTCTCTGTTTCCTCTGTTTACACGTCATGGTTTATGATGATGTACACTGAGTGTGACGGTGTTGAACAGTCAGGGTCTCCTCAGGAGGAGGGACAGTATCATCAGTACACACATCAGTATTTCTGAATGGACCGTCCTGACTGACCAGAGGAAGAACCACTTCTGGTCGGCTGTGTTTCCATCGGCCTGCTTCACGTGCAGTCTGAAACCATCAACTTAAAAATGAGGAATGGAAACACATGAATTAAAAAAAAAACACGCTGGTCGGGAAAAAAAATGATACACTTGCATTAAGGGAAAACAATATTTCACAAACGTGAAATGGAAACTGGTGGCCCCTGTCGTATCAGGCCCCAGGGAGCCAGTCCAGACCGAGAGGCAGACTACTGGAAATCTGTCGTCATGTTTAATTACAACATGATGACAGGAGAGAACCAGCTCTGTTCTCAGTGGAAACTCACCACTGGAAAAGAAAGTGCCAAGGAAGCCAGGCTCTGCAGAGCTCCAGATAAACCAGAGTGTGTCCTCCTGACCTGCAGTGTGACAGCTGATGCACACGGGTGTGTGTCTTCAGATGTGCGCTGGACACAGGTGGACTCCGGCCTTCCTCTCTCCAGGGCCAGATACATATATGATGACCAGGTGAACGGCATCTCTCCACAGACTGTGAGACACACAATGTAACGTCCAACTCATCATCATCATCATCATCATCATCAGATTTAATCAGTGACGAACACAAATAACATCATGTCTTCTTTATTGATCGTGAGTCGCTGCGTGAACTGTTTGTATTTGAATATTCACTGATCACAGTCTGAGCCTGTCTGGACCTGATGAAGACTCTGGTCCTGACTGATGAAGGTCAGAGTCTAACAGATCTTTACAGTTATTGATCTCAAGTTCACTGATCAGATTGTGATCCACCAACAATCAGTCCAGTTGTGTGTCCATGTTGTGGCTCAGACAGCGTTGTTGTCTGCAGACTGATGATGATGGAGAGTCTTCATCCTTTATGGTTCACTGTGGGAGTGGGAATGAGGCTCAGTTTCTCACTGCCGCCTCCATGTCATGTTTTCTGGTGCATTCTGGGAGTAAGACGTGAACATCATTTTTTACAGTGTCTCCCTCTTCCTGTCCTCATCCATCAGCTGCAGCAGGAAGAGGGAGCTCCAATAAAGATCCCTTCATTTCCTCTCCTCTTTTTCATCCCTCCTCCTCCATCTCCTCTCTCTCTGCTGCATCTCTCACTTCCTCCCTACCGCCTGTTTAATTGCTTCAGTGTTTTAGTATCAGCGTCCTTTCGTTTCTCTGGACCGTGTGTTTAAGATTCGACCCACACAGTTTCACACACGCTGCTGTCTCTGGAGAAACGTACAGACTTCAGGACTGTGAGCTGGTCCTGATCTGAACTTTGTTTCTGAAGCTTCTCTGCTGTTGGTGCTGAATCTGAGCTTCTCATCCTCCAGTCTTTGTGCCCAGTGAACGTGGTTCCTCGTCAGAGGTCAACTTCAGATCCTTGTTCTTTGTTCCATGAACTCCTGTCAGCCTTCACGTGAACACAGGTCGCCGACCCTCCTCTTACTCTTCACTGGTAAAGACAAGATAATGTTGTGGTGCTGTAAAAACACCAGCACAGTAGAAGGCCCCTCAGAGAGCACCGACCAGACTTCAGAGGAAAAAGATCAAATTCCTCCAAAATGATCCAAGTTCAGTGCCAGTCAGTTCACGTATGAGTGTGTGAGATCAGCTGTTACAACCCTAGGCCTGTTGTTTGTCTTCAGAGTGTGTGTGTGTGTGTGTGTTTGAGGGGAACCACCAGCTCGGCCACAGACCCAACGTTACCACAGAGTTCACCAAATCCAAGCTCGTGCACAGCTACTCCGGTCAATGCCAAGCCGTCTGTGTGTGTGTGTGCGTGTGTGTGTGTGTGTGTGTGTGTGTGTTTGTGTGGTTGGGTTAGCTTTACAGAGATAAACCATCACCATCTCAGTCTTAACTGACATTGTCTTATTTCACTTGGCTCATTTGGCTCTCATGATGTTTCAGGAACTGAAATGTTGGTATTTGCAGTTAAACACAAAACGAGGACATGTAAGTGGGCGTAGCAGGTTTTAAAGGAATGATGTCGCCCGTGTGTTTTTCCAGTCGCCCTCTTTGTTTCGCTACACTTCCCCGCTGACTTTAACCTCCTGCGAAGTTTGGAAAAGCCACCGACAGGAAACAGCCATCTGCGATCGATGAAGCCTCTGATCATCCGGAGCTTTTTCAGCGTTCACAACCCATCTCTCCCCTGACCGCACTGGTTCCCCTCAGCCTTAATGGGCGAGATGGCGGGTGTGTGTCTGTGGAGCCTGGTGGGATGGGTGCCCCGTGTGAGGCGAGGCGAGGTCCCTTCAGTCCTGTGGTTAACGAAGAAGTCATGCAAAAAGTCATCTCACCCTTTTTTAACTCCTCCTCACCCTCTCTCCTCCCTCCTTCCCCATTTGTCCCCACATTGTGGTTAACGAGTGACTGCGAAGACTTGTCCTCGTGTGTGTGTGTGTGTGTGTGTGTGTGTGGCCCGACCCATTAGTGCTCTTCTGTTCTGTATTGTAAATTCCACCCAGCGATTACGCCTTCTGATTTATTCATTGGCTCATTTGGGACTCTGTGCGTCCCCGTGTGGTTGGCTTTGAGGCATCTGATTGGCTGATTTCACTAGCTTCTTCCACTTTGATGATCCACTTGCGTTCTCCAGAATCTTAGACATTACTTAGCATGCAAACGTGCACACACACACACACACAACACACACACACACACACATATGCAAGCTACAAAACACATAAAGTACCCAAAGGCTGAGGGGTGTGAATGGTTAATTAGTTGATTGGCAGGCTCCTTCCCTGACTGTCAGAGATGATGCAGGCCGTGGAAAGGCGTCATTGATTTTGTGGCTGTCGATGGTGATTGTGTAGAGGTTTATGATGAGACAGTAGAAAGAAGACAACAACAAACCTTCACCTGAGACACACGTCTAACTGAAGGAGCCGAAGTGAAGTTCTCCTGGAATTAGACCAGCGCGTCCTATGATCTGTTGTAGTGTTGGGCCCCGTTCACACTGCTGACTGGGGAAACCTTTTGCTGACCTTTGACCCATGAATTTCCAGTGTTGACTGCTGTATAAACTGCTCCACAGAGGCTGTGGTCCAGTTAGCAAGCTAACTTCCTGTACAGAAGCTTTTACCTCTTCAGTGTCTCTCTTCATAAGGAAAAGATGAACAGGAAGGAGCTTGAACAGCTGCTCTGAGTGGGTTTGATGCGATTGAGGATGAAAAATCATTGTCATTGGACATCTAAGGATTAAATGAAGAATAGCATTAGCCCAGTTGGCTAGCTAGCCAGTGGTTAGCTACAGTTTATCCTGAGAGTCACAGGATGAATTTAGCTGTGCCACTTTCTGGACTGACTGAGCCTTTAACCAAACGTGCTGCAGACTGCTGGCTTGTGATATCTTCAACTCTGAGGAGGGCACCTGTTGTTTCACCACTGGTAGTCCAGGCTGATAAGAGCCAATCAGGAGCCACCGTGGGCGTCTACGTCATCGTTTGCAAAGGTCTCTGTTTGTGTCCGTCCAGACTACAACACAACCTGGAGTTTTAGACTGAAACGGGTCCAGCAGCGTTTCTGAAAGTCTCTGTTCTAGAG